>NC_140940.1:57506351-57588851 GCF_014529385.1 Adiantum capillus-veneris | reverse complement strand
GATGTTCTTTCTGGAGTGGTTCATGAAAACACTTAAGGGTTTTGTTTGCCAAAAAACGCGTCCAGAGGGGAGCATGGCAGAAGGATGGCTGGTGCAAGAGTCTCTTGTATTGACGATCGAATTTCTATCCGTTTCTGACCTAGAAATGCCTCGACTGTGGAGCGATGAGGAGGATGCAAGACTGGTGGGAGAGGAGCCGCAAGGGCAAGGGGTGCTGAAGAAAATGAATGACACCATGCGAGAAAAGATCATGAAGTTCTGTATACTAAATTCAGCGCCGATGCAAAAATGGCTTGAAAGGTACAAAGAAGAGAAAGAGAGATGCAATAGGGAGCGACAGGATTTCAGGCGAAGCCGAACGACTAGAGGCTTACCCTTGCTAGACTATCTCGCTCCTCTACCTAATTCCCTACAATGGCATGGTTGGACAAGATAGTGAGAGCAGCTCGACAGATCGAAGAACCCATATCTCTAGAAGAGGAAGAGCTGGCTATTGGATGTGACTGGAAGTAATACATACATGGCACTGTGGTCGCATGGAAAGCATTTCAGAACACAACAAATTGACAGCAGAAGAAACACGTTTGACAGTGGGGTAATGGTTAGTTTCATGCAAAAAAGCAGGGCCAACGCTAGAGACACGAATGAGAGCACTAGCAACCTGGATTACTGTGGTCTGGTGTCAAATATCTTGAAAGTAAGCTTCAGGCGGTTTGATATGTTTTTGTTGGATGTGAAGTGGTTCAAGGTGATTACTTCTGGTAGCAATGCAACGGTACGCAGAGATGGAAACAAATTTGTGCAAATAGATTCTACAAAGGTTTGGACAGATGTGAGCGACACATTTGCTCTCCCCGAACATTGCGAGCAAGTGGTCTTTGTACCGGACCCTCGAGAGCGACAATGGTGGTTTGTGGTTCAAGTTGCTCCAAGAAATAAACAAGTATTTGAAGGGCAAGAGCTCCTGGAGGAAAGTCAGTCAAACGACGTCCATACTACTGTGACATTAGATGAGATGGACGAAGGTATGGCAAAGGAAGTTGACAGATATACGAGGGATGACACAGACGAGGCAGAATTGACACTTGTAGATGAAGATGCAATGGATGAAGACAATCTGTCAGAACGAGTTGGGACAGAGTTATGTTTGCAATTAGAGGTAGATGATGATACGGTGCAAGATCTTATCGATGATGCCTCACTTGTCGAGGCCTAGGCCTATAAGTGTTTGTGTGAAGACATTGATTTAAACTTAAGCTTAAAGTTAATTTAAACAACCTTATTCTGACGCTTTATTTTACTTTCTTTGTGCACGACTTTAGTATGGCAGACCAGTTTCCAGATCCCGCTTCTATGAGTGCAGATGCATTCATGGGCTTCGTCACACGGATGCCGCCTGCTCAGATGGCAAAGACTTTTCAGTACTGGGTAGCCAGAGGCACGGGTACTACGCCTCCAGGCTTCACACCCGAGGGTCCGAGGCCTAGGGGGGAGACACCTATGGGGGGGGGGGGGGGGGGGAGGGGGGGGACGCCTATGGGAGGAGGGACGCCTATGGGATGGGGGACGCTTACGGGTACGATGCCTGTTTCTCCCATCACAGCCACTTCGACACCTAGAGGTGAGACAGAGGCAGGTACGTCCTCATCTCCGCAGCACAGGCGCACTCACCGATCTCGGCGATCGTCAGGTGGAGGTGGTGGTTGATGTGGAGGAGGGTCCACAGATGCTTCCACCCCTCCTCGCTCACGACCCCGTCCTACCCAGTCACACCTCTCGACACACCTCTTGGCACACCTTGGACACCTTGGGAGGCACACGATCCTAGTGCCTCCAAGCTCTATACTGTACGGGCAGATGGTTCTGTTGACATGGATAGAGTCGGAACTGAGATGAGACAACGGGTTCGCCAGCTCGTGGAGCTGCAGTTCTTGACCAGCATTCTGACGTCTTGGCTTGAGCAGGATGAGGACAAAGTAGGTTACATAGTGGAGACCATCCTGAGAGAGTACCAGCCTGCTCTGGGTTCAAACGTTGTTCTGAGGAGGTGGATCAAGGGTGTTGCACGGGACACCACGAAACATTGACGAGATGCAGCTCGGAAGTCTTTCAGGACCAGCTCGCCGAAGCCTTCGGGCATCCCACATGAGACGTGGCTGCAGATCAGGGAGGATGAGCGGACAGCGGACACGCGGTTCAGACAGCAGCGTGAGGCTGCGCAGATACGACAGATGACCAGAGGGACATCTCATCTTGGCAGCGGAGGCTTCAACACCTTTCGCTATGAGTTTGTGAGTTTCTAATCCAATCTTAACTATGGTGTTTTTTAAAACGCTATGAATCATATATTCTTATTACTTTGGTTTTTGTATAAACGCAAAATCTTGCGATGCATCGAGCCTCGACATGCCAGGAGGAGTCAGATGGATATTGCAGAGGTATCTATGAAGTATTGAATGATCTTGATGCTTCAGGAGAGCCTGTAGATTGGGAGGCCTTGCAGTCTCGCTGATCGCTTGAGGTGAGATGTTACTATGTGTGAGTTGATTTAATTAAGTAAGTATATGTGAAGTAATATCAATACTAATTTTGTGAGTTTTCCTATGTGCAGGTTGTGACGCCTAGTCATCAGTGGACCGGATTTCATATATATGCTTTGTGAGACACAGACACGCTTCTGTGTCTCTTTTTTCTATAGACATATATGGTTATGATTATTGTTCAGACAGTTATTGTTTCCCTTATGGTTATGGTTATGGTTATGGTTATTGTCATTGTCATTGTATAGACATGGTTATTTCTCCTATTCTTGTATAGACATAGTTATGGTTCAGGTTTTGTTTATGGTTATGTTTAAATTTCTGGTTATGCTTATGGTTATTGTTAATTTTTTTTATGGTTATGGTTATCTGCATTATGGTTTTGATCAAAGTGGTTATGGCCGGTTATGGTTTTAATTTGGTTTTGGTTTTGCACAAATTAAGTTCGTTATGGTTATGCTTTTAAGTTGGTGCGGTTATGGTTTTGCACAAAGTTCATTTCATTTCTTTCACTGGCCTTAAATCTCATGTGAGATCCTACATGGATAGCATGTAGGAGGCGTATACATGATATGGTTTTTTTTTAAAAGTTTATGTGAAAACGAAGGGAACTCTGCCGAAATTTCTGCGGGAGCACGGTTGATTTTGGTGTTGCTCGCTTTCTTGGGCAGAGGGCAGGAAGTCTGGCTGTGGTGGTTGTGTCCATCTTTTCACTCAGCACAGGCTAGGCTACTTGTCCTCTGCCCAAGAATTTTTTTTTCTATTATGGTCGTCGATATATGCGTCTATATCTGCGTCCATATATGCGTTGCTATATGCGTCGCAAATAAAGCCTTTCCACGCATATATCGACGCAGATTCCGACAGTTTTACAGGGACGCAGATAGCGACGTTAAGCGTCGATATATACGTCGATGACACCTTTTTTTGTTTGTAGTGCACGTTTGGGCAAAGTGTGGATGACATGGTGGTCAGTCCAACAAAGTCTTAAAAATCCCGAAGAGCTGAAAGAGTCTGTAGTAGAGAAGGAGTGGCGGCTACCATTCTCTGGGAAACAACAAAGAATTTTAGCCAAGTATTTTCATGCAAGGTGGAAGAGCGCTAATAGTCCACTCCATAGTGTTGCTTACATGCTCAATCCGGAGTTGGAATTTAGATCTGATATCCAATACAGAGGTGGTCAGCGATATCTAGCATGTGGTCAACACGTCCTACTCCAACGTCCAGGATTGAATTGATTGCATCAAATAAATGAGTACATTTAGATTAAAAGAAGGTCCTTTTGCGAATGATTTTGTACAGGTAATGAAAAAAGAGCAACCTGCATGGAAGTGGTGGATGATGAATGGTGGAGAGCATTACTTGACCTTATGTCCCCTTGCAATGGAAGTACTGGCACAATGTGCACCAAACTCAAGTTCAGAGAGAAACTGGAGTATGTACAATTAGTATGTTCATAACACTATTCACAATAGATTATTGACAGACATAGCAAAAAAATTAGTGTATATGTTTTCCAACGAAAAGATATTGAATCACATCGAAAGTGTTGGCTACAAGGAGGAAATGCCAACCTGGTTGTATGATTGTCAAGACAAAAACGAAGAAGAATTCAATGTTGGTGTATCTCAATGCACTATAGATAAAATAGAAGAGAATCTGATAATAGATGTGGAGGTTGAATTACAAGGAGATCCACAACACTCAGACTTATAACCAAATAACAATTTTTTGATTCAATATAGCCTGAGAGTAGAATGAAGATCATGTCAAAAACCATTGTAAAAGACCTTGTATTCAATGTGTTTTGATCATATACAATGCTTCATATTCGCGATTATACATAGTTTGTTGATCTCAATTGTGTTGATCTGAAGTAGCATCTTGCTCACCAAACAAATTTCTAATTGTGCTAGGGACATCTCACCGGGCTTGCTTGAATTTGCCATGCCAAATATAATATATATTCCTTGTGGAATATCTTGTGAACAGATTGCACATCGGCTACTATTTTGCATTAAACGAATAAGACAGACAAAGTGATAATAATGACCACAGGTCAATGTATAATATTCACTCCATCCATCAAAATTCTTGTAGCAAACTGGACATTGGGAAGATAAGGATGCATCTGAAGTAGATGAGGGGACCAAATCTGGATGCAAGACAAGGTGGCTGATGTGTGTCCCTTGTACAGGCGAAGGATTCACTCGTTGTGTCAGATTCTAAATGTCCTAGCTTAAGCGGTGAATTCTTTTCTCCATTCGGATCTATACGGGTTGGGATGTCTGGATGGCGTCATAGCCAACTAAATCAAACCACAAATGATGCGACTAAACAAAATCACGATTGCCGAACCCAATTGAACCACAAGACAAATTTGAAATATCCCGTATAACACGACAAATTTGAAATGACTAAAGATAATTGACTCAAGGAGGTGAACCACTCCAAATTAGATAATACACTTCAATAAAAATAGAATATCCTAGACAAGATAGATGTATATTATAAAAAAATTTAGATCGGATAAAAAGATGGTGCAAGCTCAACAAGCGGTGGTTGGACAGGGTTAGGGTCTATCTTTGAATGTTCTTTAAAAAATATAAAAACATCATATGCATTTCTTCTTTGTTCCCGCTCTTTTAACTTCATCCAACAATCTACTTTAATTTGAATGGCCCTCATAACATCTTGGTCAGGGTGGTAAATAACTTCTTACGGAAAATAAACTTTTCTAGCTGCACTCCAAAAATCTATTAGCATGATTTTGTATATGCATCTGTGCATCGTGGATTGTATAGTTTTGGAGCAATCCATAGTCACTTAGCCATCTCTGCATCCCTTGCTCTCTGTGCCTCCAAAATAGTCTGACTATGCGCTTGGATGCAGATAATTAATTGATGCGCGCTTAGCTGGCATTTTGAGCATCATTCCCCAATCAATGATGCTGACACGAGGTTTATTAGCGCGAGTAATGTCCAACATTATATTGAATGGGTGCATATCATTGTGCACTATCCCGATCGAGTGGGAAACCGCAACGCCATCGATTAAGGTGTGACAAATGGCTGGCATCTGCTCGATCACTGCTTTGATGTGCGTTGTGTCTATCTCTTGTACAAGCAGATTTGCTACAGGGAATGACCTCTAGCTATGTTGTAGCCTGTGCATGTGGTGTGTGAACAATCCGTGGGTGAATGGTAAGCGGCACATCATGTCCCCCATGGTACCCCCATTGTAGTATGGGAATATTGTGATCCAAGGAGCTTCGGTGGTAAAGCCAATGCACCTTACAATGGAGGAATGAAGCGTTTGCATTCCTTGCTCTGTCTGAAAGCTGTCAAATGTTGTCTCACTCCCTTTCTTGTAGTATCTTTTTACATATGTAATGTGGTCTAGAAAAATAAATAGATGCCTTTGATGGTGTACAATGTGCACACACCAACGGAGCCTACTCCAACCTACGATCGTACCTTCTACCAAGGCGTCGTGAGGGATGCCGACAAGATGAGCGCACTTGGCATTTAAAGCTGTGCGCATGATTATGCCGGTGCTGCTTACATCTGATCAACCTCCCAAAGCTTCTTGCATAGTTTGGGCCATCTTCAATCTCTTGGGTAAGGCTGCTTGGTCCTGCGCTTTCACACGCTTCATCTTTACCTTCTGTTCCTCCCACAATTTATCCTAGAGCTCTAATTTTGACATGTCGCAGGTAGGAGGGATATCTTCCTTTAAGTCTTTGCAACATACTTTCATATTGCCCAACACTGTCCTAACCTTGTGATGGGGATCAAACACTGTCCTAACCTTGAATCCCTGCTGGAATCAACAACTCGTATTGGCCTTCACCTCACAGCCTGCGCTCTTTGTTCGCCCATATAGTGCTAGTGAGGTTTTTGATGAAGACGTTGCTTTCACTAATCTGCTGTATGCGACCATCTACACATGATGATATTGCCAAAATACATTCTTTTCAAATGACGCACATGATACTTTTCTTTTGATCTGGCGTCATTTTAGCACTAGACAACAAAAAACAACATATCAAATACAAACTCATGGTAGCACACTGCATTAACACTCTCACACTATATCAACCATGACTTGACGACTTTAAGAAATGTGCATGGAAATATTGACAAAAATTGAAACCAATCTTCACTTTAAACTGCAATCTGTTACACGTGTAAAATGCAGAGCAAAAAAGTGGTTTATAGGAACTTCATCCAGATCAAACAATATACGTAAACAATCTGGAATATTTCAGTCTATAGTAAACTTTTAACTTATATTTTTCACCGTGCGCTCACACTAGTTCAAACAAAGCACACACCGACTTAAAGACTTTAAAAAATTATGCAAGATTATATTTATTTAGGTTGATAATCATTTTGACTTTAAATTGTATGTTTGCTCGTGTAAAGTACAATAAATATATCATTCCTAATAAAATTATCCAGATCTAACAAAACATCTTAAAAATCTAAAACAATTTAAAGCCTCTTGGAAGATACATGCATCGTGATGTATATATTGTCAATTTTATTTTAGCTCATTTTAAAACATTGGAAGTATACAAATAGGGCTAGAAAATTGCAAATAATGTCTTTCTCTTTAAAAAGATAGAAATAAATATTTAACATGCAAATTGTGTTCTCACACTTTTTTACATAGAATTTATGTAAATGTAGCATTTAAAATAGCGATGATGATTGATGCTCTTTAAAAATATACAAAAGAATATTTAACATGCAAATTGTGTGCAAATTCGTTTTTACAAAGAATTTATGTAAATGTAGCATTTACAATAGCGATGATGCTTGAGTCCTTTAAAAAGATAAAAATGAATATCTAACATGCAAATTGTGTGCAAATACGTTTTTGCATATAATTTATGTAAATGTAGCATTTAAAATAGCGATGATTGATGAATAAAGCATTCTTTTGAATATGATTAGCTAGTATATAATTTCATAAGAACACTTAAAAACAACAAGATCAAACAATTCAAACATTTGTATATGCAATACTCTTCATAGCCGCATTACCGACCAAGTATTTCATATACTTAATACTTAAAAAAATTAATTGCACATGCACATACAGATTATATGACGTTCGTATGGCCGGGTTACCGACCTGAATTCTACATTTATGCAAAAATAGATGCTTCTAACAAACGACACTCAATTAGCCGCGTTACCAACCGAGTGCTGCCCGAATCCAAGGAGAAATAATGGCTTGCATACGAGAATCATATAGCCGCGTTACCGATCGATGCCCATATGTTTTTTTGGAAAGGGGAAAGAAAGTTGACTTATCATAAGGATACTAGATTTGTCACGTTACCAATGTAGTACCGAGATAGTAAGCCAATACTTACCAGAAGGACACCATCTTCCCCTCATCACCAAGTGATGTGCCTGTGGTAGCACTGTTCCGTAGAACAGCTTACGCACACATGCCCATTGTGTGGTAAGGTACCTTATGACGGCCACGCAATACGACAAAAGGCACGCTACCACACAACGCATACACACACAACACATACCCGGGTTGTGTGGTCATGTACTCCGCTACTGTCGGGCACTGCGATGCAGAGCACGCTCCCACACGACCCCCTGTCTCCCTCTCTCCTCTCAACGTACCTGCAAAGGCGGTCGTCTCTCTCTCTCTCTCTCTCTCTCTCTCTCTCTCTCTCTAAGAAGATGACTCAAAGAATAACGCCTAGTGGGTCCGATTGGGGCCCTATATATATAATTTTGCGGGCCCGCTGATATTTTTAGTTTCCCCGACGGGCCCGTATGGAAAACCTAATAGCCCAACGGGCCCGCAAGGAAAATTGAAAAACCTGGCGGGATTTTAGTGGGTTTCCAGGTCGCCCTAAACCGGATTCTTTGTGATCATGTAAATGTGTCAATAAGACCTTGTGATCACATAAAATTTGTGGTAATTACGTAAATATTAAATCCCTGGTTGGGTCAATCTGGATGTGCAAAGGAGCGAATGAATTTATCGTTGCACTCTATTTGTTCTTTGACTTGAATTCTTCCTTCCATTCTGGCCTTAGATCTTTAACGCTTTGCGATTCCCAATCTGTTAAGTCTAGTGTGCCATAGTTTCCTTCGTTGTTGAGCATCAACACTGGCATTAACTTCTTCTTTTGTTCTATTGTCTCCCACTTCAAGACTGCATATGGCAATGAGGGTTCTTGGAAAACTTCTCTCACTCTTTCCAGTGTGAAGAATTTGAGGACGTCAGAAGATAGTAGTGCTTGCTCGAAGAGTGCATTTTTAGCTATGACTTTTTGTGTTGTGAGCCAATGGTCGGCATGCACAGCTTTACATTCTCTTTGTCGTCTTGCGCCCGCAGCTGTTGATGTGTCTGACTCCCTCAACTCTTCTGTGTCGAGCTCTTGGCTTGTAGCCTCCGTCTCCTGCTCTTCGGCCACTACTTCTTCTCCTTTTTTGCGCGACGGCAGGCTCTGGATCCTTTCAATCTTTGCCAACTGGGATCGGAGGTCAATTGCTTCTTTAGTGATGTTTGCTAAGGCCTATGTCACTCTGGGACGGGCACAAACAGGCCAAGCTGTGTTGGCACGCATCTATTTGCACACGCCAAAAGCTGCAGAAGGCCACGAGCATTGTCAAAGGGACGGCCTATGTTGCCCACCCAACTTTTGAAGGTTGTCGCCAACTGCGTAAAGTAAATGCCGACTTTTGAAGGTTGTGGCCAACTGCGTAAAGTCAATGCCAAGTAGATTGCCGATAGGATTTGAACACTGCACACTGACGTGTAGCATGGAAGTCAGATAGCCCACCATTTGGCTAACTTCAATTTGTTGCTATGTGAGTGACAGTTTTGGTATTTTCTTGTGTGACACCAAGCAGCCGGCCTCCTTTCCAATAGGCCTAAGGCTGTATTCACGGTTTTGAAATCCTCCTCCTGATCCTTCTTTGCCTTATATAGAGCATCTTCTATTACCGCCTTGGTCGTTTGTTCTGTTTCCCACTTCTCTCGCATGTTATCTTCTTGTAGTCTGAGTGCTGTTACCAACTCCTTTTCTGTTGGACGAGATCAGCATTGGATTTTTTGTGAAAGCTTCCAACTGCCGATTCTCATCCGCTACTCTTTGTTTTAGAGAGTCAGTGGCCACCTGTTGCCTTCAAGCAACCTCTACTGCTTGATTAGCACTCTCATGTGCCGTATAATTTCTCCTTCTGTTCCAAGGCCAGCTTGGTGCTTTGTGTGATGCTCGCTTGCATGTCTTTATGAGCTTCTTCAATCTCATACAGCTGCTAGACCTTGTCTCTTTCCTGGCTCATCCTTTCCATCTGAGACTCCCTTCTCTTTAAATCCTCGAGGAGTGCCATGTTTATCTTCTCCAGCTCTTCATTGGCCTTCTTTAACTCCTCCGCTTCCTTGGTTCTCTCCTTTAGGTCTCTTTCCTTGTTCCTGGTCCGTTCCCAGACTTGTGCCGGCCAAGCTTAAATCTGCATTGTTGGAATGCTCCTTCTCGAGCGCCATGGCCGTCTGCAAATCCTATTTCTCCATTTTTTCGGCTAATTGTCTGATGAGTGCTGCTCTTGCTATGCTGGTGGTGGGTAGGACAAACTGGGGTGACAAGGAGGTGGTTTGACTTATTGTGACTTCCGCTTCTTTTTTCTCCTCTATCTTTTCCTTGACTTCTTCTTTCGGGCCCAATGTAAGCGGACTTACATCCGTCATGACAGTGTGTCTGGGTCTTTCGATGTCTCAGCTTTCCGTTCTTTGGTTGCTCATCGCAACACTGGCGTTGTGAGTGCGGCTTCTTGCTTCTTTGTCCACCATTCTTCATTATCTCCTTAAACTTGGTGTCCGTAGAAGACGGTGTTTCTGTTGCAGATGTGGAGGGTGTGTCCTCCGTCCCGAGGTTTTCTTGCTCGGTTTGCAAGCCTTTCGACTCTCGTGTCCTGTTCATTTTTTGTTATTACCTGAATAGGGTCAATCATCATCGAGTTTTCTTGCGTTTTTGGCAAGCCCTCAGATTGCTCCAACTGTGAGGAGGTCTCTGTCGTGTCCTTTAGATCAAAGGTATACAATTCTACTTTTGTTTCTTTGGCAACTTCTTCTCCTGCGAGAGGCATCTCCGTCTTCAATGCATCGAGGCTAAAGTCGATTCCTTCTGTAGATCCATCCAAGGAGTACCCTGCCACCATGAGATCTCTTAAGGTTATGGCTGCCTGCTGCTCGTCCGTGAGTGGTCTAGGAAATATAGGTTCTGATAAATGTAACGTTTCTGGAACCTCTCTTTCCTTCTTATCTGTCTTTGGAATCTCTAATGCCGTCAGGGGTTGGAGGGTGGGCGTTAGACTCGTGGGCTTCTGTTCCATGGCTATGTCAGCCATGAGCTTAGTTGCTCTTGTAATGAGCACATAAGCATAGCCAGTCACCCTGTGGAGTCACCCACACACGGTTTGCAGGGGCATCGAATGATGTGGCCACACCTTTTCGAGTGAGGGTGGCTGCTTCAGCCACCAGAAAAATCAAGCCCAGGAATTCATAGCGAGCCAAACAGCGAGGGTTTTCCTCACAAAAATGTCTGTTGTGATTATGTGCTCGTCTTCTTGGGTGACTGAAGGCAAACTTGTGAGCGGCTGTGATTATGTGCTCAAACTTGCAGGCTGAACACCCATACCGGCTTTATGTGTTAAAGCTATCTCTCCCCTTCTTTTCTGATCAACTCTTCTTCTAAAGTGTGGATGGGCTCAAGGGGGACTTCCTCATATGTCTTCTCTTTGCCCTTAGGTTCCTTTTCTAGCTGGCTGAGGATCCATTCCTTTCTTGGTTCTTAGTTCTTGTGGCTTCTCAGCTGTCTCTTCAAGAGCCACTTTGACCTTCTTTGTCGCCTTTTCCAACTCGGCTGGACTCAGTGCTGGCCTCTTTGGCACTATGCTGGCTTTGGCCTTGATCCTCTCTCATCATATCTTCCAGGCTTTCCTTGCCTATTCTTTTTGTACTTTCTCTTCAGCTCGCGGTCTCCCTTGTTGAGCTTCTTTCCTCTTCTGAAAGCGTTCTATTGTGGCTTTGGCACTCGCTTCCGTTTGTTCCATACGCTGCTGTAACATCGTCTTTGGCTGGCATTGTTGCTGCCCTTCCACTTTCGGTGCCAGCTCAATTTTTTCCTCATCACTCTCCGAGAGTACCTCCTCTGAGCTGGTACCTCCTCCATCGCGCATGTACTCCGGCTGAGTGGTTTTCTTTGGCTTCTTTCCTTTTGGTGTTGCTCAAGCTAGAAAGGTTTTGCGCGGCCTCTGGTTGCCGGCGCACTCACAAGCTCAGCCCATATTGCATTGGACGTCGGGGCCTCTTGCAACATCTCTCCCTCACCAACCAGGTGTGCTGCTAGCTTAGTTAACACTTCCGCTCCGCCCATCATTGGAGTGCTCGTAGGTTTCTCCCATTGTTTCTTCTCAGCGGCGGCCAGTAGCCTGTTAAATGCCCACTTGGCCACATCTATACTATGCGTTCTGTGCTGTGGTACAATTTGATGCAAAGTAGGAGCTAGGTTCGTCTCTCGGCATGTGTACCTTGGCTGCCTGTCAAAATGAAAGTGCTGGTAAAGCACTCTCATCAGGTTGCTTGTCCTTTGCTCTTCATTGTTTCAAAAGTCGGAAGCTTGGTGCTGGTTTCTCATTGTCCGCCAGACCTTGCGTCTTGATTGTTTCTCCCCTCGGCAGCTTTGTTATCTCTACTAGTGTTTCTGGCGTCAGGATTATTTTCAGGTTCTCTATGAGTTTAATGTAAGGTGGCGGTCTTCACTTTCTTTGTGTAGAGAGGTGAGCAGCTCATAAGCTGATTAATTGTACTCCGCTTTGACGATGGGCTGCGCAAGGAAGTCATCCAGTCCCAGCCTTCTGATGGCTCTATCTGCATTTTCTGGCAGACAGGCTATAGAGTTGATACCTGCTGGCATCTGAGGTGCTTCCCATCTCTTTACCATCTCGTCTTTCCACATTGTGGTGAATATTATTTGGCCCTGGGCCATCTCACACGAAGATTTAGAAATTTTCTCATGTAGGAAAACGGAATCTTCCTGAGTGTTTTTCATACAATGCATAACATCATGAGCTTCTGCTCGAGCGGCACCGCATACCTAACTAGGTACGATTGGGGGCAGAGGACCGCCCCCCCCTCCGGGCCGGCGGTCCTTGCCCCCAATCGTACCTAGCTAGGTATGCGGCTCCTCCCTCACAGAATCTCATGATGTTGAGGTAAGTCACAATGTGGGAAACATTGTGAGAATTTGTCCAAAACTTCTTGTGTCTGCATCTCCTCGTTGATGAAAGAGCCTTTGGTTCCAACCAAACTATCTATTTCATCCAGCTTGTATTTGGACCGCTTCCTCATCTTCTTGGGAGTGCTTGTTCCTGGGTAAGTCAACCATTAACACATCCCGGGTAGAGTGCAAATTTTTGCAGTTATCTGAGTCATATGTCATCTTCAGTGCTCTAAGTTAGTTTTGTCAATAACTTGGTGTAGAAGTGTCAGTTTTGGGCAAACAGGGTGTCATTGGGATCCCCTTGATGTGTATTTTGTGAGGGTATGCTACAGTCCTACAAACTGTGAAAATGGCAACAACCGCGGTTGGTGCCATATGTGTCCTACTGGGAGTTTGTTCACATATCTTGTATATACACCTCTTGCTGGTCCCAACCATGCCTTGCATGTTGAATTTGGACACCTAAAACTTCAAATTTGGCCCAATAAGGATCTGGACACTTCTCTCACTTGGCATGATGCAGTCAACTTGAAATTTTGACTTTTGGCATGTGACTCACTGACTTGGACTCCACCATTGGGTTGTACTCTCCAAATGGATCCTCTGGACTGGCAACAAGCTTTAGTCGTTTTTGCACCTGAGGCCCAATTTTGGCTAAGTGGCAACAACCGCGCTTGGTGCCAAACTGGGCATATTTTAGCAAACTTGGTATCCCCTTGTTCCTCATCAAAAATTCACCGCTTTCACACAATTTTTGACCATTTTGAAGCCAGTTTCCTGTTTTGGAGCCTGTACCCGTACACCTCCTGCTTTCACCTGTTTTCAATGGATTTTGTGATCCAAATTGACTTTGCATAAGGGTTGCCACAGGGGCAATTTTCACCTGTGGAATGCATCATCTTGTTTCCCATCCCCTTGCGTAGGCGTCTCGAGGCCTATTTTTTACAGTTTTGCCACATTTTGACAAGTTTTTCGCCTTTTGTAAGTACTAATTATTTGCAGAAAAACAAGAGTGCTAGTAATATTTACATAGGTATAAGAGTATATGGTCCTGATGTGACCTGAATCCCGTCTTGAAGCTTAGTCAGACATTACTCTTTTAGCCTTTAACACTAGGTTGGTAATGGGACACTTTTATGTCCTGTTAAGTGACCATTTTCCTTGAATTATGTCAAGAGTTTCAAAATGGATTTTGAGGTGCTATCTGTCTAGAAAGTTGTCTCATGAGCTGAAAAAAACTCGACATTTTTTTGGAATATCAATTCCATCTTTAACCTTGTCCTTGCACAACATTTCACAACCTAAACTGTGTGAAAAAACGGGTCCTGTTTTTGGCTCTTTTCAACTTTTTGCAACTATACCACTCTAAAATTCATGTTTGTGAGGTCTATAATGCTAGAGAACTATCTTTAGTAGTCCTCAACATGTCTTGATGCTTCTAGGGAGAAATAAATGTTAAAGTTGTAAGTTATGACCAAAGTACAAAAATTGTCAAATCCTGCTTTTTAGCCAATTTTAGCTCTTCTATGATTTTTTTGGTGGCTTTCATGATATCCAAATGCAGTTTTGATTTTCTATGTCGCATATTGTAACATAAAGCTAATATTCCTTGAGTTTTGGGGCACCTAATACCCTATTTTGCATAGTAGACAACGATGGTTGATTTTTTCAATTATAGAAGAAAACAAAACATTCTAGTATATCAAGTATAGCCTTTTCAATATTGTTAGTTTCTTGTGATAACTACATGCATTTTGTAGGTAGTAACCATATCTAGTCATAAGGATCAAATTTGGCTAGATATTGAATAGTTTCTATTGGATTCTACAACTCATAATGTTGAACCCAGTTTTTTCATGTTTGCTGTATTTAGCACTTCATCTTTGTCCCCAAGATTCCCCTTGGTAAGAGATGTATTATTCTTTTGACATGCTCCATGGCTCCTTATGAACCTAAAGGACAATAGGGAACTAAGAAAACATGCATATATTATTTGTATTGAGCGTGGCTATAGAAACTTTGATGATAGGTTTGCAGAATGGTAAAAAATCAACTTTTTGTACCTATTTCTTTTGGCAAAACAAAAAATAGTGAGTGAGAATAAATCATATGTTCTGATCACCAATCCATTGAAGTTAACTAGGGAATATATCTCAAGTCCTACAAAAATCCATAATCTTATTTTTATGCAACAAAACGTAAGAAATGACTGTTTTGATGAAAATGTACTGGTCCATCAACTTTGGAGGCTTGGTGTGACCAAAAGATGAGAAATTTTACAAGTTTCTTATTTTTTCCATGTGTAGTAGACCTTGAACTATAACCTCATGAAAGGATTTTACAAAATGAGTGGATCTACTATGGTTTTGGAGGTTTTTTTCAAAACCCTGAAAGGACACTTTTATGTCCTGTTAGGTTACCAACCTAGTGTTAATCACAAGAAAATCGCAATAAAACGAAATTCAAGTTAGAAATTCATGTGAAAACATTGCCCGCTCATAGAATATCTCTCAATGCCTCCCCCCTTCCTAGTCTGCGTCCTCCCGGACGACTGAAAGTTGAATGTGCTGTGCATGGGCAAGTAAAACGGTGCCTTAATACAAGGCCTTGTGATGTGGCCCTATGCATGCTTTTGTAGAATATGCACGGAACAAATTATGTTGTGCAAGATGGGGGTCGTAAGCTTATGTGCTCACTGGCATTTGTTGGCGAGGTATGCTGCTTTCTAAGCGTCGTGGCGGTAGATCAAACAACCGCGGCCCATGTAGTTTCATTTGCAGCTACCGTGGCCTTGCCTTGATTGGTAATTGGAAAAAATCTTCTTCGGCACTTGGTGGCGTAATTATATCTTTGGGGCGCCATACCTGCTTGGTTGTTGGAGGTTGTGGCGTTTCCTATGGTGGAGAAGCTAGCGTTACTTTGGTTTGGGAATTCAAACGTATCCTTGTTGTTGTAAGTCGTGTGCCAACTTCTTTGGTATCCATATGTCCTTGACATTCCTAGCCATGGTAGGCCTTTCTTGTGGTTCTGGATACTTTCCTATGGTTTTTGCTGAGCTATAACGATGTGGTGCCTTTTTTCTTTGCTGCTTTGGGACCCAAATGTATCGGTAGCCTTGGTGTTCCCTGTATGGATTGCTTTGGGACCCATTATTCTTGTGGTGGTGCTTGGTATATATTCCTTGATTGCTGTGCTGATCTTTTCTTGGGTGATCTGGGGTATTTACATTGATTTACCCTTGGTTTTAGGGTAGTGGTTACAAGATTTATGTTCTTTCTTTTACTCGTGATTGTAGGGGCATTAGCTGTTTCTTTCTTGGTAGGCGGATGCATTGCTTTGTTTGTGGTCAGGGGTTGCTTTCCCTTGTCCTTGTTGCTTGTTGGTGTTGTCTATGGCTTTTCTTCTTGATTGGCAAACAAGACCATTTGCTTATTGTCTTGGTCTTGAATGTGTATTGCGTAATTTGGCCAATCAATCTGTGCATTGTACATCCTTGGCCATGGCTGTCCTAGCAACATGGGGTATGTTGTGTCCGTATCTTTGACCATGTAAAATTTGTGAGGGTAGACCTAATCCGCTATTTGTATAGGTAACAAGGCGTGGCCAATTGCTTTTGTCATGTGCCTTGTATAGCTTTTAATTTTGTGGTTGGTCTTCTCGAGGTCGATGTGGGCCAATTGCTTGTATAAGCTTTGGGAAATGACAATTCCTTGGGCTCCTGAATCCACTAGTGCATGTGTCGTGACCTGATTTTTTCCAACCTTCACCTGGATCACCGGGTCCACTCTATCTTCGTCCAGTTCCTTTATTTGTCACTTGGTTAATCCTTAAAGGTCCACCTTCTAACCTTTGTTAGCGTAGAAGCTTTCTCTTGGCTATTCTTTCTTGTGCTTTGTCTTGCGCTTCCTGCACAACTTTGGACTTTTATTTAGTGCGTTGTTTCACCTGGTGGATCTTCTAAAGCATGTCTTGGGTTAGCGGCATGTGATATTTCTTAAGCCTGCATCCACTAATCCTATTAGGCATCTCCTCTCCCTCTAATGCTGCAAGCTTGACTACTCCACTAGGTGATAGGTGTTTCACATAGGGTCTCATCCCTCGCTTTTTCAATTTCTTGGAATGATGTTTAAGGGTATAAACCAATACATAATCAACAGTTCTAAACTCTTTTGATCACACATGTTTATCAAAAAACTCTTATTGTCTTCTTGTACTAGCATAAATGGAGGCTATCGCTTTGAGACGAAGCTCGTCCAACTTTTCTAGGTCATCTATTCTAGAAGACAATTGATGCCCTATCCACTCAAGGTCTTAGCTACTCTCACGGTTGGGATTACGAATTCTATGGGCAATATCGCGTTACGACCAAACACCATATTGTAAGGTGTTGTTCCTAGTGACATTTTGTAAGCCACTCCATAAGCCCACAATGCTGAATGTAATTTCTTGTCCCAATCCGTTCTTGAATCCTTCACTATTTTGGTTAGAACCGTGCACAATATTCTGTTTGTGGCCTTTGCTTGCCCGTTTGCTTAAGGGTGATAAGGGGCTGATTTCTTGTGGATAACCATGAATTCTCTTAGGAGACATTTAATGACCTCATTAATAAAATGTGTTGCCCTATCCTCACCGACAATTTTGATAGGTACCGTACCTAACAAATACATTTTCATATAAAAACTGTGCCGTGGTTATAGTGTCAGCTTTTAGTGTAGCCTTCGCTTCATCCCCTTTGGTGAGATAATCTGTTGCAACAATAATATATTGGGCATGCGTATGATAAGCAGAGGGTGTAATTGGTTCATGAAGTCCATTCCCCATTTGGCAAAAGCGCGTCGCCCATCATTGGCCTTAAAGGCATCTCATCCCTTTTTAGTGGTACTTTGGTTCGTTGGCAGTCATCTCAATGCTTGACATACTTCTCAACATCCATATATAATGTTGGCCACCAAATTCCTATGATAAATTTTTTTTAGCCGTCTTGTCGTCCGAAAAACGGCCTTCTGATAGACCTCTGTGTGTTTGTTCTAAAATAGGCAAGTACTCATTTTCAGTCGCGCACAACCTGAGCTGGTTATCTTTACCTCACTTATAAAGTTGTCCTTCGATTAGAGCGTAGTCTCTTGCTTCTAGCTCTAAAGACCTTTATCTAGCATTGGAAATATTCTCGGGTAGCGTACGTGTGGTGAGATAATCCACCATGTACTTGGAAAAGTATGGCACGTTCCACTAGCGGTTTGGCTTGGCATGTTGCACATTTGCTAACATACTCGTGTACTTCAATGCGCATGCAAGGCCAATACACTTGAAGTCTTTGTAAGCGTTGGTAGGTCATTTCCTTTGAGAAATGAAATCCTAAGTCCTACTCATGAGCTTCTTGAAGATACGTGTCGTACTCCTCATGACTAATGCACAAGCGTAATATCTTGTTGTTACCATATTAATACAAGCGTCCAGCAATGATTTGAAAGTTTCTAGCTTGCTCAATATTCTGCTGCTTGTAGCGAGGTTTGTTCTATCAAAAACACCTTCATAACTCAAAAGAGTTACTATTCTTTGTGACCATTTAGGGATCATCCCGATGTTGAAGAGATATGCATCAGGCATGTCATCATCAACCCCTATAGGTGCTTCTTCGTTGGCTAGTCTTGAAAGATGGTCAGCCCGTAGATGGGTTTTCCCTTTCTTTACCGTGACTGTGAAGTCAAATTCTAGCAGCACTATAAACCATCTTACTATGCGTCCGGTACTGCATGGTTGTTTACTAAATAGAGAAGGGCTTCTGTAAAGAACACAAACTTGTTGGCCAAAAGATAATGCATGAATTGCTTCACAACATATATCATGCCTAATCCCTCTCTCTCCGTGGTTGTGTAATTCTTCTCGGCACAATTCAATTGCCTGCGTGCGTAATAGATTGGAAAATCAATGGTTCCTTCACGTTGATGGGGCTCGGGCAAACACATCCAGAGACAACACCCCTCTATCTCACTCTCATACAAGCATAGGCTAAAGCATTGCCCTCCTGCTCTAGGATAGCGTAGACAAGACTTTCCTCAACTTTCCCTTCAATTTGAATTCTCATGCCCGGAGTCAACTCTACCATGGATGAACCGCTCGAGATGAGAAGCAGACAAGATGAAGATTGAGCCAAAGAAAACCATAAATCACCAAAGAAACTAGATCCAATGACGGCATCTATCATATGCGAGCCTTTGGAGCACCCTTGCGTCCTTGTTCTTGACTACCATTTAAAGACCTCTATCACTGTGCATATTTAAACATACTGGATAAATAGGTTCATAACAAAGATTAAAGAATATGTAGAGTAGACAACGACACAAAGAGAGAGATGTTGAAGACGATCAAAGTTACCATTAACGTGTCGTTTTACATAGGGACTCAGACGGTGCGCTGTTTCATTCTTGCACCCTTTCAGTGCTGGTTTGTTTATTAATCATTATTTCAGTTTTGATTTATATTTTTATATTTTGTAGATAACTTATTTTTCCAATACGCCCCCATAGCTAAAAAATATCAAACATTAGTACACTCTAACCCTGCAAGATCATTGTATATCCTCTGCTTTGATTTTGAAAGCCCTTTGGTGAGACAATCTGCTCCATTTGCTGACGTAGGTACATAAGTAATTGTAATAGCACCTTGTTCTATGTGATGCCTTATAAAATGCTTAGCAATGTCCATATGCTTTAGCTTTTCTGATTGTTTTGCTTTCTTCGCTGAGTCGATTGCAGCAGAGCTATCACAATAAATTTGATGATGTTTAGAAATGTTGATGCTAAGTTCTTCAAGTAGGTTGCCTAACCAAATTGCTTCTTTTGCGGCATCTGTTACAGCTTTATACTCAGCTTCACAGCTAGAAAGAGATACAGTTTGTTGTCTTTTACTTTTCCAAGAGACGGCACCTCCTGCTAAAGTAAAAACATATCCTCCAATAGATAAACAAGTTTGCTTTTCTGACCCCCAATTTGCATCATTGTAGCCTTCTACACGGAGAGGATTTGAGTGATCCACACAAAAGGTAATTCCCAGGTTGTATGTTTTCGTAATGTAATGGAGTAAACGTACAGCAATGAAGGCATGATGTGGTGTTAGATTATGCATAAAACGAGATAACAGTCCTGATGCGAAGGCTATGTCTGACCTAGTGCAAGTAACTAGGTATCTTATGCTACCTAGCATACTACGATAGCTTGACGCTTTTGAGCTCTTGACCCATTAAGGCTTTAGCAACTTTTGTTCCTCCTAGTAATGCCTTATAGTTACTTGGTAATGGAGTAGTACAGTCTTGAATTACTACTCCATTACTTGGTAATGGAGTAGTATAGTCTTGAATGACACCAAGATTAAATTTTCTAAGAATATCAGCTGCAAATTTTCTTTGAGATAAATGTAGAGTCCTAGAAGAACGATGTCGACAGACTTCCATCCCGAGAATGTAGGACAATTCGCCCCCATCGGTCATGTGGAAGGCTGTTGAAAATTCATGCTTGAGTTGAGCCATCAAGTTTATATTTGAGGAAAGTATGAGTATGTCATCTACATATAGGGCCAGGATTAGGTAGGCACCATGAGAATGCCGGATATAGACTGACGCATCACTAATCAGTCTTTAAAACCTTGTTGAAGCATGAAGGTATTGAATTGAGAATTCCAAAGTTGTGGAGACTACTTCAATCCATAAATAGAGTGATATAAATGACAAAAATGATTAGGAAACTGAGGATCAACAAAGTGAGGGGGTTGCTGCATATATATTGAGCTATCGATGAAGCCATTAAGGAAAGCCGTTTCCACATCCATCTGATGCATATTGAGATCAAGATATTGGGTACCAATTGCAAGAAGAACCCTGAATGTGGACAACCGAAGGGTAGGAGAAAATGTCTCAGTGTAGTCAACACCATAATCTTGACTGAATCCACCAACTACTAAACGCCTTGTAACGAGCCACTATCCCATGAAGATTGTATTTTCGTCGAAGAAGCTAGCAACAACTGATGGCTTGACGGTTATGTGGAAGTGGAGCTAATACCCAGGTGCGGTTGGATCAAAGAGAGGCAATTTCTGATTCCGTGGCTAATCGCGATTGGGGTGCTTCATTAGAGGATAAAGCCTCAACAACAGGAACCGTACCTTCAGTGTGTAGAGTAGATTCAAGCATTAGGAGAAACTTGGACTCAATTTTGGGCCCTGTAAGAAACGCCAACTCAGCATAGAGAGAGGTAATTATGAAAAATGCAAAAGTTTTTTTTTGGAATTCTATTTCTCATAGTACATACGTAAAAGTTTGCTCAATCACTTAAATGATGCTCGTACAAAATGCTTTTTGAGAGCCCAACTTAAGTGTACACAAAATTCCATGTCTGTGAATCTTAATGAGTGATGTGATGTGCAATGAGAGAAAACACATAAGAGTTGTTTTCAAAATACAAAAATAATGCCATGGAATAGAGTCACAAGTATCAATCACCTTTTTATGAAGTACTCGCAATTTAAATGCGAACAGATTGTACTTGATAGTGATTGATGGGTACTATTTAAGACTATGGAGGAGTCAGAACCAAGCGAATAGGGGCGCTTGAGGGGTCTCTGGGACCTCTATTCGCTTGGTTATGACCTTATGAGGCCTTAGGATTAAGATATAGCACTTTTTAAGCCCACGGATGCGTTCGGAACGTCCTAAAACCAGGTTTTAGGACGTTCCGAACGCATCCGTGGGCTTAAAAAGTGCTATATCTTAATCCTAAGGCCTCATAAGGTCATAACCAAGCGAATAGAGGTCCCAGAGACCCCTCAAGCGCCCCTATTCGCTTGGTTCTGACTCCTCCATAGTCTTAAATAGTACCCATCAATCACTATCAAGTACAATCTGTTCGCATTTAAATTGCGAGTACTTCATAAAAAGGTGATTGATACTTGTGCGAGATGTACAAGTACAAGTACTTCACCTTATAGGATAGCAACAACGGGTCATAAAAAGGCATTCGGCGCTTGTGCCAGATGTCATTATCAAGCGCTTTACTTTTCTGATGATAGTGACAATTTCACCAAAATGGTTTTCATGGACATTTTCAAAATGAGAAAAAATGTTTTTTCAATGTAACGTTAGCCTTCTTCCTATTGGCTAAGGAGCATTCTCTCACTAGAGTTGAAAGGCCCAAAAATGAGTCCATTACTTTCCTAATGGTGGTTAAAAGCATTTTCAGTTCGCAGCTGATGCTCAACATTAGCAAGATTATCCCGCATAATATCATTGAGGCTGCGATAGTGTTGATTACGAAGCACGAGAGAAGATAGACCAAGTGTTTGAAGGAGTACGAGAGGAAGTGTGACGTGAGAGAGAGTGCGAGAAGAAGAGCACGATGATATGGTGAACTCGCTCTACTGTAATGTGTAGAGCATAGTGAGTTCTTATTAGGTTTTTACAAAAGAATATGTGTACATACCTGGTGGCCCGCCCACTTACCTGGGCGACCACATTGGGCTTTATACCCCAACAACCTCCCACTTAAAGTCCAATATGGTACTTTAAGTGTGAGAGAAGCTACTATACAAGCTAATATACAAGAGATGTAGAGAAGTGATGTACTACCCTACACCTAACTGCTTGCGAAAATGCGCAAAGCTCTCTGAGGGAAGTCCTTTTGTAAGTAGATCAGCAGGATTTTCTGTGGTGTGAACTTTGACAAGCTGAAGTTACTTATCCTCGAGCATTTCCCTGATGAAATGATACTTCACATCCACATGCTTTGTCTTTGAGTAATAAAGTGGATTGCGAGCCAATTGTATAGCACTTTGACTATCACAATATAACATAGGCATCTCTTCTTTGATTCCCAAATCTGTTACTAGTCGATTAAGCCAAATTGATTCTTTGCATGCCTCTGATGCTGCAACATATTCAGCCTCTGTAGTAGACTGAGTAACACAATCTTGTAATCTAGAACGCCGTGATACTGCTCCACCAGCCAATGTAAAGACATACCCTGACGTAGAGCTTTGATTGTCTAAGTCACCTGCATAATCTGAGTCTGTAAAACCCTTTACACTTAGCTCCTGACTCCCATAGCATATACGCATACTCTTTGTAGCTTTCAGGTATCTCAATATTCCTTTCATTGCCTCCCAATGTTTCTTGCCTGGGTTTGACATGGTTGGAATAATTACTCCTTATGTGAACTATAAATCTATCACTGTCATGCAGCAGTCGTGTGTAGCTACCCCTCTTGTAAATTATTTTTTGCTCTTGTAATTTATTAACTCGCGCTTATGGTAAAAAAAAACATAATATGCTATGTTCTTATCCACCTGTTCTGAATGCCACAAGACAGAACCAAGCGGATAGAACCCTTCGGAGATTCTTGGGGGCCCTACTCGCATGGTACTGACTCAACTAACGTCACCACTTATGACATTAACGCACGGGACATAACCCGTCGATATGACATTAGCGCACGGGACATAACCAAGCGAATAGAGTTCTTCGAAAATTCTTGGGAGCCCTACTCGCTTGGTTCTGACTCAACTAACGTCAACTCTTATGACTTTAGCACATGGGACAGAACCAAGCGAAGAGGATCCTTTGGAAATTCTTGGGTACCCTACTCGCTTGGTTCTGACTCAACTAATGTCACCTCTTATGACATGAGCGCACGGGTTCGAACCAGGCAAAATAGGACATTGAGGGGTACTTGAGGCAGCATTCATTTCTCCTATTACAAAAATAGTCTTTGGATATTTGATGTGTTGAAGCTTTGACTAAGGAACATTGATTTTGTGCAGGTATCCCTCCTTCTAACTGTTGAAGAGAAAGAGACGATCCTCTTAAAGTATTTTGATCTTCAAACAATAGAGGATATGTACTTAGTTTTGAAAGCTAGTTTTTTCAAAATTAGGAAGGAGGAGACTACATTTAGAGACAACAAGAGGATACTCACATTGGATGAGATGAGAGAGAGCTTAGTGGAGTGGTTGCTTTCTACGCAGAGAGTGATTTTGAGAAGACAACTTGGTCACGATTTGACATTTGATGAAGTGGACATTGTGTCTTTTTAAACAATTCAACATAAGTTTTTCTTTTCTAGATTTCGTTAAATTATGAAAAAATGATGTGATTGTGAATTGCAATTGATTGGAATTAAGAAGTCTTCTTACGGTGTTTTCGTTTATGTAATATTTAATTTTCTTCTTCATAAAATATGCTTTCTAGCTCTTAGGTATTCAAAATCATTAAGAGAATTCTCCATATTATTTACTAGTAGATAAAACAGGTTGGAATTAGCAAATTAAAAATGCTACATTTATTGTTAGTCTAATAAGGTTATTTTCTCAAGTGCCATATTTACTACGTAAGAAGTGTTTTCCTATATGGACAATATTTTCTACATAGTAAAATGGTATGGGTGTCGGCTTGACGTCCGATTTTTCTATATAGAAAATAATTTTCTACATAGAGAATTATTTCTATATAGGAAGATGTGGAGAGGAAAATTTCCTATATAGATTACCTAGTAAATGTTCCATTTTTCCTAGTTTGCACTTTTCCTACTTACGTTCATTTCTACCTAGTAAATAATTTGGAGAATTCTCTTTTTTTACTATCTAGGAACATGTTTGAAAGTCCTTGTGCTTTAGATCGTAGAGGGATCGTTGTAAGCGACATACATAATTAGGATATTGAGAATCAATGAAGTGTGGAGGTTGGGCCATATAGATCTCCTCATCAAAAAAACCATTGAGGAAGGCAGTTTCAACATCCATTTGATGAAGCTCCATATCAAACTTAGCAGCAAGTGCCATGAGAATACGGAAGGTGGAAAGACCAAGAGTAGGAGAGAATGTCTCATGAAAGTCGATGCCAGGTTCTTGAGAGAACCCACGTGCTACAAGACGGGATTTATGTCATTGAACAGAGCCATGAGTGTGATACTTTTGACGTAGAAGCCAGCGACAAGACACAATAGACCTATCTTGTGGACGGGGAACAAGTATCCAGGTTTTATTTTGTTGTAGTGATCGCATTTCACTCTGCATAGCTGCATGCCAAAGAGGTGCCTCGGGACAAGCAAGCACCTCAGTAATAGCAGAAATTGAAGTATCATCCAGAAATAAAGAGGGATCCATTTGCAAGTGTGTATTAGATGTAGAGGTGGAAGATGAAGCATGATGGTGGCGCGTAATAGATAGGACATTAGATGGTGTTGTTTCATTTAAAATCTCAAAAATTGAACAAAAGCGTGGAGCTCTTTTAGCTTTAGACTGAATTTTGAATTCGTTTCCAGCTTGACTGGAAGAAGAACCACCTGATCTAGACTGATCAGTCTCTTGAGCGGAAGCTGAAGTATGAACATTAGAAGTGGAAGAAGTTGAATGGATAGAGGGAATGCGTTTAGTACGAATTGTGGCCGGAATAAGGGAATAACAAGGAGTGCCGAAGATGCAAACATGATACAAATCTGGCTTCTCATTTGTCCATCTCGGATAAGGAGTGACATTTGGTAAGGTCTTGGAGGGCAGCCGGTTTTGCAGGTAGCAAGCTGTTTCAGTAGCTTCCTCCCAGAAAGATTGAGAAAGACCACAACTTGCAACATAGATCGAGCCGTATTGAATAAAGTGCCCCACTTTCGCTCAGCAAGGCCATTATGCTGTGGTGTATGCGGAACAGTAAACTGATGTACTGTCCCCATGGCCAAATCAAAACAATAGTTTCGAAACTCATGAGAAGTATATTCTCCACCGTTGTCAGTTCGAAGGGTTTGTAGACGATGTGCTGTTTGCCTCTCAACAAAGGTGTGATAATGCTTGAAGTGCTGAAACACCTTAGAGTTGTGCTTCATGAAGTAGATAATCACATACTTGGAGTAGTCATCCAAAAATAAGACGACATACTTATGGCCAGTCAATGAAGACACAAGTAAAGGTCCGAAGACATCAGAGTGTACAAGTTCTAGCGTTTGTTTGGTTTTTGTGCGGGAACGAGGAAACTATGCACGAGTCATCTTGCCAAAGATGCAAGCCTCACAAAGGTCTATGGTCAACAAGTGTAGGTCCATTCCCTTGACCATTTTATACAGTTGTAAAGTCTTCATGGCTCGCACATGAGGGTGTCCCAGCCGATAATGTCATCGAAGCGTTTCTGTGTTTGCATCTTCTTGGGAAACAACTGAATCGAGTGCATAACCAAGGGCATGACGCTTACTCCAAGAGGATAGAGGCGACCCTGTTGTGGGCAGATCAGTCTAACAGGGTTTTGATTTGATATTGAGGCTTTTATAATGCAGTATTTGTTGAGTGACCTCACTAACGGATAATAGATTCTTTGCAAGACCGGGAACATAATAGATTCTTGTTACTTTGGTAACATCTCCCGTTGGCAGCTTTAGGTAGACATTTCCTATTCCCTCAGCCAAATAGGCACCGTCATCTCCAAGAAAGACCTCATGTAGCCAAGAGTTCACCCCAGTCATGTTATGAGTAGCCCCTGTATCAAGATACCAGGTTTGCTATCTTGTAGTGTGTGTGTGTGTAGTAGCCATAAACAGGCGGAGAGTAGAGACATCATCATCTTCAGTACTAGAGTCATTCAACTCAGTAATATTGGCTTGAGTGCGTGACCGTGAAGTGTTGTCGCTGTCGGGGGATAAATGTGCGAATGGTGAGCCGGGAAGGCACCGGGCCCCTGGTTGAGAGGTGCGGGGTAAAGAGATGCAGCAGGCACAATTAAGAAGACATAGCTCAAAACAAACGGTACTCTTAATTCCAATTAGTCCACAGTAGTCATCATTAATCAATCGTTAATGGAGGCTTAATGCTCCTTACAAGATGAATCCTGGCTTAAACTAGGTGCTAATCAAGAAAAGTGATAAAGACCTGATTAATACTGCCTTCTGCTTCTTCTCGTTATGGCTTAGGAACTTCCTCTTCCACTGGCCATCTGATTTGTCTTCCAGAATTGAATGGGTTTAGGCTCGGCTAATGTCTTAAGATTAGGCTTGGCTAATGAATTGAGATTAGGCATCGACTCAGTTCCGTGATCCTGCACACTTCAATTCCTTACTTGCTTTAATCTGTGACAAGATTTTGCTCAAGCTTCGACCTCCATCAATTATGCTTGCTTGCCTTGCCGAGAACTAGCTCGAGAGATGAGAAACCAAGCTTCATATATCGAGCTTAAGAATGGCTTAAGGCTTTTTAATGAGGCTTTGAGTTTTGGGTTATTGAAATCTTAAGAGCTTAGAGCTTATGAGGAGGATTAGATTAAGGGCATCGAGCTTATAGGGCTTAATTTGGCTTAAGAACTTAGGATTAGAGGATTATGACCCGTTTATGAGGAGCTTAATTCCGAGCTTAAGGAGCTTCAAGGTATGCAGCGGAGCTTAGCCGGATTAGCTTTTTCAGCCTAGAGCTTAAAAGAGTCCCAGAGGAGAGAGCTCCCTAACCTTTGAACCACACGTTTCTCCTTCCTTTTTGCATGGCCCTCCTCTTGCTAAAAAAAACCGAGGCACCCATTAGCGATGTCGCTAATGGGTCCTCCCCCTTGTGACGTGGCAAGGCCGTTTTCGACCTGCACCATTTGTGGCGGGATCAGGACCGAAATGATGCGCGAGGGCATTCCCTGCAGCTTTTGCTTCTGTGGCGAGGGCGGTTGAGAGCCATGCCGGCCAGCGCGAACCACTCTCTCCCTGTCCTGCTCGCGTTTTTCTTACATGCACGCCATGCTTCACCTCCTTTCACTTGGCTTCACATTACGCCCCTTAAAATGGGCGGCCACTTAAGTTGTGTGCACTTTTACCCAATTGGGTGGGCAACCCCTTATTGCCTTGGGCGGCTGGCCTTGCTTTGGGCGACCGGTTAAGCTTTGGTCTTGGAGGTTTTTAAGCCCTTGTAGGGCACCACATTTGGCATACATATCAGCAAAAAAGCTTGGGAGTTCATGTTCGATGCACATGTCGGCCAAAGATTTGCCAGGCTTTATTCATTGGCGGCCATAAGCATGGTAAGGGAATCACATTTGACATAAATATCGGTTAAGGCATTGCCTCCTTGACTTCATTTTCCGCATCCACTGATTAGCAATATCACCGTGAATTCTACTGCCCAATCTAGTGTTGAATGGCACCATGGCTTCCAAGATGCAAGTATCTCTATCCGTGAAAGCTAAGCATATGATAAAAAATGCTTCCGCATCGGCCCATATTTGGCATACACATCGGGCACCGCACTACATTAAGCCAGTTGGATGACTGATCAAGGTGACCAGGGCGGTTCGAACCCGGCCCTCGGCGATACTTAAACTGGCCATATCTTGCCAACCGAAATCCCGATCACCGATCTGAAAAGACCGACATGCTCCAAAAATTGAGCACTTCAGCCTGATGCATTCATTCCAGTTTTGTTCCCTCAGCTGCAGTAGCCCAATCCGGTACGGATCTGCTACTGACTCAACTTAAAACTGTCATAACTTCTTACCCGTAGCTCCGATTGACGAGCCGTAAAGATAGGCATGTAGAGCTTTTTGAGTACTTCAACTTGGATTAATAAAATCCCAGCTATGACCACTTCAAGCATACTCACTGATTAGCATTACCAACACATCTTCTGACCCTTAGAGCCGCATCTGGCACACTTTCAGCTTAAAAACTGGCTTGTTAGCAAGCCCTTATAACTGTTGATTAATCCTGTAAGCTTCAAATAAACTTGATTGGCTTTTCTTTTCTCATTTTCTTGTCATAGGAGCGGAGTGGCACGACACCGCGTAGTTGTTGTTTGGTGCGACATTCACGTTCCAAATGGCCTCTCCTGTTGCAGAAATTACACACTAAGCTGGGGTTATAGGAGGGATTGTAGTTGTTCCCCCCGTAGTTGGGATTGCCTCGCACATTGCGAGATGATGAACTTGGATTCCTCACATCACCCATACGAGGGAGTGGTCTATTAAACGATCGACCATCAGTAAAGCGAGGTCTATTTCTAGACCTATTGGGAAAGAGCAACCCCCCGGCAGCCATGGACATAGAAGTTTGAAGAGGGGAATTTGCAGCAGGATTAGATCTTGCCCGTAATTGGGCTTCTTGGCGTATAAGTTCGACTAGTTCAGCCACAGTTAAGACCACATTGTTGGAGTGAGTGGTAATGAAAGATTGCCAGTCTTCAGGTAGGGCAGCAAGGAGGGTGGTCACTTGAATCTCCTCCAGAAGCTTGAGACCTGCAATCAGCAAGTCATCCGATGCCTTTTGCCATGCATCAAGAAAAGCATCAGTTGATTTAAACGATCTCATTGTTAATTCATTTAATTGTTTATGTAGCAGTACACGGGAAACCACATTTGTCCTTTGGTACTACTTGCGCAATAGGTCCCACATTTCATGGGCTGTTGTGGATTGCCGAACCAATTGTAGTTGCTTATCCCCAAGATGAAGAACAATTTTAGTACGTGCTTGGAGGTCTTTCTTTTTCCAAGCATCGATGTCAGCCTGGTTTGCAGCAGCTTGTCCCGCAGGTACAGGAGCGGTGGCTGGATTTGGTTCGGAACCATCGATGACGCCAAGGTTGCCTGCCTTTTCAAGGACCATCTGTAGCCTGAGACTCCAAGGAAGATAATTAGTGCCATTTAGTTTCTCGATTTGACAATACTTAGAATAAGAAGAGGATGATGCAGCAGCCATTTCTGAGGAGAAGTCCGGATCAACTCGTCAGCAACAACGCGCAACAGTCGTTGGTTGGTGCGTGTGGGCCTTAGAAATCAGCGCTCTAGAGTGATACCATGTGAGCGCTTAATACACAGTTAACGTTTACAGAGAATTCCGAGAGAGGCAATGGAGAACACATAGAGATATGTTGAGACGGTTTCATTATATTAAATCTGTGTAGTTACATAGGCGCTGTTTTGCTTGCGCCGTTACATTCTGTCGATTCATTCGACGTCTATTTGATCCTTAAATTTTCTTTAAGTTATCCATTGTGACGTACACGTCACGTGAGGCTAGAGAGAGAGAGAGAGAGAGAGAGAGAGAGAGAGAGAGAGAGAGAGAGAGAGAGAGAGAGAGAGAGAGTTGTACTACAAACTAGGTCTGCCTCCTCAATAGTTGACAACCTATCTTTATAGGCACGATACCAGTCATGCCAAGAACTTGCCTACATGGGTCGGACATCCACACCACACCTCCCCCCTTAGGGAGAAAAAGATGGACATCTTTTTTACAATTTTGGTCGGAGAAGGGACTCGACAAAAAAGGGATCAACTCCAACGCCTCATCTGGGGGGAGTGATCATACAACGGCTTCGGGGCTAAGGGACTGAGCTTGGGGGCTAGACTCGTCATCATGCCAATCATCATCAAGGCATGGAACTCGAACATCTTGCTTATGCAAACATCAAGTCGCTATCCCGATGTAATGGACAAGACGAGGAAGGACTGAGGGATGCATCATAATAACAAGTATGTGATCTTTTTAGGACATACATCTCTTCCAAAAGGGGTTGGTGCGTGTGACTCCATTCTTTATTGAACACAAAGTAATGCTAAGAGCTAGATCCAGCAAATGTTTAAAGAAACATTTGCGAAAATGCCAAACTGAAAACTAAGAAAAACTGAGGAGAAGATAATGAACTGGGGACTTGTTTCCATTTGACAGATGCAATGATTGCTTTGATGAATCTTCTCAAGGCACCTCCTTTTGTAGAGAACTTTGTGATTTGGCGACCTGTAGTGGCAACAAGATGCAACATCTTCTATCCAGACTTGTGCTTGTAGAATGGCCCTTCAACTTTAGGAGCTTTAAAAGGGTACATGAGCCACAGGACAGACAGAATGAGCTTTGCTTTCTTGCGTTGCATGGCTTCAAAAACGTGAAGAAGAGTGAGGTAAGGGCCATGATTATTGAATCTAGAGAGAAGCAATGCTAGCAAGAATCGAGGGTGTAGGTTGGGCAACTGAAACGATGAGGGCAAAAGAAACGCGTGTGCATCAGTATGAGGGTTCGAAATCCTAGCCATAGCTTTCATTCTCACTTTCATCCACCCATCTTTGGTACCTGCAGCTCTCCATAAGCGCCCTTACCTCTTCAACCAGATGATCAACAAACCCGTGACATTGTGATTCACTCTTGAGCTTTTGCACACCCTTAGCTTGGGTACTTGCAGGTCCGCTAGGTCTCCATAAAGCATGCAGAGTCATTACCTCATCGGTCAGAGGCAGTGTCCCAGCCACCATAAACTTTGGCGTCTGAACTTCATTCTTTCCCTTCCGAGCTTGGAGCTCGTTAGCTTGAAACGGCATCGTCGAGGAGTTTTCACCTTCTGTGTGACGATTTGAAAGGCTTCTTGAAAACCTTGAGGTTGTGTTTCCACTTGGAGCGCACCTTGATTGGAGCACGATCAAGCTCGGAGAAAGCAAGATTATCGACCGTCTGGGCAATACAACTTGGAAGGCTCAGGTGCAAAACAAGTAAAGGTCTACGTTGTTGCTACTGGGTACTACGTCGAGAGCGATGCTATGGCGCTAACAAAAGTAGTAGGCAGACTGTGTGAGCTTGCTAGCCGGGATCCAAACAGAGCACCATGCCATGGTTCAGGAAATCAAGACCTTCAAGGGGAATCAGGAGGGATTGCACGACGATAAATAGGCAAAACTTAGCAGGAGAAAGGGAGCTCGTAGAGCATAATCAAAGAACCGCAGGAGCAGCTAGCCCGTATCGAACAAGAAAGCCGTGGAAGACGGAGACAGACGTGGGCTGAGCAAGACGTGGTGTGGATGTCCGACCCATGTAGGCAAGTTCTTGGCATGACTGGTATCGTGCCTATAAAGATAGGTTGTCGACTATTGAGGAGGCAGACCTAGTTTGTAGTACAGCTCTCTCTCTCTCTCTCTCTCTAGCCTCACGTGACGTGTACGTCACATTGGTGGAGGAGACGGACACGGGTAGTTAGGGAACTTTGTTTATTTTCAGTTCTTGCTCTGTGCACGCAGCCATGGAGTTCTTGCTCGACACAGGGTAAAGAGAGAGAGAGAGAGAGAGAGAAAGCTGTTCTACAAACTAGGTCTGCCTCCTCAATAGTCGACAACCTATCTTTATAGGCACGATACCAGTCATGCCAAGAAGTGGGTCGGACATCCACACCACACTATTTTATTTTTTATTATTTAGTTATGCCGACACCGGTCTCCCCCCTCTCTCTCTTTCGTTCTCCGTTGGCTTGCCCTAGCCGCTCCCCTTTATGTTCTTGCCGAGCCTAGCTTCGAGAGCCCCCCCTCGTCCACTAGGTGTCCACGTTCATTCCCGTTTTGGAGCTCCTCTCAGCCCTGCCGGCGGCCCACGTGCAAGCCCATCTCCCTGCAGACTTCGTAAAAAATTATTCTTAAAAGCCATTTTCTTTTTAAAATAACCCAACCAGCTGGTCGGGGGCTCCCACCAAGAATCCTTCGGATGGCAGCCCTCTACCCTTCGAATGCCCTCCTCCCAATCTCCTTACCGAGAGTCACTTTGAGAGCCACTGCACCTTTGCGTCGCTTCGCACTGAATATTCGGCACTTGGCCTTCTTTCCTTGCATGCCTTCAACCTTCCTGCTCCATGGTAGTCGCTGTCCACTTGTCAATAGGCTATGCACGATGCATAAGAAGCATAGAGAGACTCTTTGATGTGGGTATAGAGCCATGGCGAGAAGGTGAGCATTGGGTCGCCATCGTCGTTCATCAAGATGATTGAATTTGAGCTGAAAAGAGTGCTAATCTTGAGAGCAGACCGGCGCTAATGAACTCCTCTTTCGAAGCTTGCACTCAAATAGGCTTTAATACTTGCATGAGCTTCGCAGGAAATGACCAATCATAGAGCTCTGTGGCTTTCAGTTGCTTTGGCCGAGGAAAATATGTCATTCATCATCTTTGCCCAACCCTCTAGTTGAACATTTGTGCTCAACCATAGCAATACCTAGGTAACAAAACCCGGTAAGAACACATAAAAGCCAAAACCCTGTACATTAGATGTATACAAACTGCCATATCACATTCCATCATGGAGACCCGCTTGGATCAAAGAGGGAGCTCTTAGCCTCCCATCCTAAAGACCAACTCCCACATGGATCCCAAACAATAGGCATACGCTTTCTAGAAATGCAGCTACAAAGAACACGCTCGATCATAATAAAAGCATCCCAGCACAAAATACTTGCCCTTCGCCATCACTTTAGGACCTGTAGCTGCCTTGCCATCACCAGTCCACCCAAAAGCATAATTATCATGAGAGCATATACCCTTAAATGCACAAAAGCATCCTTGCACAAAATACTTGCCCTTTGCCATCACTTCAGGACCTGTAACTGCCTTGCCATCACCAGTCCACCCAAAAGCATAATTATCATGAGAGCATATACCCTTAAATGCACAAGAACCTTTATGCGGACCAACACAAGCCAAACCGCACTCCGAAGCTTGGGAAGCGCTTGTCCCACCATCATGATCAAAAGTGCTAACTTTCAAGAGGCATTGCAAAGCATGCATCCCTACAAAGAGGCATACAAAGCCCTTAAGGATATTAGAGGCATTCGCATAAGCCAACAACTCCCTTGGAACATCTGTGACCAACTCAAGAGGCACTCCCTCATCAAGCAAATGATCTAGATGCTTACAAGTAATGTCTTCAAGTATAGCAGTATCAAAGGGAGAAGGAGGAGGTACATAATCACCCTCTTCTGATAAGAGATTGTCAAAAAAACCAATATCATCACCTTCAAAAGCACAATCACCCTGAGAGTGCATATCCTGCTTGAGAGAGACCTCCGCCCAATTGACCTCCTTTGCTTCCCACGTGTCCAAAGCACTATTATTTAACACTAGCTGTTGCATCTCTTACCTGTCTGGCTCCTGAACATGAGACAAGCTTCTCATAATCTTGATCCTCATAAGAGCCTTGTCGATATAAACCTGTTGGGAGGGATCAACTGGAACATCTGGGTCATCAAAACCCCTATCATCATCCAAAGATCCGTCCTCCTCACCATCAAACCCATGCAAAGCTTCTAAACCTAGAAAGGGAGTCTCAAAGTCCCCATCTTCAAGCTCACACACAGACATATCATCCTCCTCAATAGACATCTTGTCTACTACAGCCTCAACCTCTATCACTACCTGCTCCTCCACATCGGATGATTGTTCAACCCCTTGCTCTGGCAGAGCTTAGAAGCTTCTACCGCATGGCGGGCCAATCTCTCCTCCTCTGATTGCACTGACTCATCAAGACAAGAATTCATCCCATACCTTTCCAAACTCCAAGTCGGCATCACCATCACGTAGATGGAAAATCTCAGTCCTTGACACATGATGAGACGCACTCCAAGGCTGCATCTCAGTCAGTTCCCACAAAGTCTGCTACCGGAGACGGCTCTTTATGGCCACACACCGACTCTGGAACTTGATGCATCTCTACATGATGTTGATCATGGCAAGGCTATACACCCTCCTCTTTTGGAAAACCAGCTTTTGATATCTCCTGGAAATCTTTCACTGAACTGATACACTATCTGGATATGTACCATTCACTTCACTGTCTTTCTCTCCTGCAATATGCACTCCATCAAGTCCTCATCCAAAAGCCTGCTAGAGATCCCAAAATCTTCACCACTATCTGAGCTTCTGCCACTACCATTGTCCTCATATTCTCCCATATATCTGCTATCAGTAGATATTTATGACTTTCCATCATCAAAGACTGCCTTTGCTGCGGCTGGTGATCCCATAAACCTCTTTTGATCTTCACAAAAGGCCATAAGCAGCGGCAACTTTATCTGATACCAGCTCTTTTGCTCTCTTTCTGAAAGGTTGCAGTAGATTCTCCATGTAGATTTGCTAAGCCCTTGCCGAGCGTATTCGGCCATCTCTCGGTCCTCCTAGATCTACAACTCCTCTATTTCTAGCTCCAGAAGCCATATCCACGGTCAAATTATCTTCTATGGCGCTCTGCTAAACCACCTATCGATCTTGGAATGCGCCATTTGCATCCACTTGGAAACTCTAAGGCTTTAGAACAACTAAAAGTATCTCTGCATTGCCCACAAAGACTTATCTGGGAGATTTTCAACACAAAACACGTCTGTTCCCTAGTAGGATCACCAGAAGATGATGGGGCTCAGGCAAACACACCGAGAGGCAACACACCTCTACCTCACTCTCATACAAGCATAGGATAACGCATTACCCTCCTGCTCTAGCAAAGCGTAGACAATACTTTCCTCAACTTTCCCTTCAATTTTAATTGTCATGGTGAGTGCACCGTCTCTCACTTTCTCTCTTTCTCTCAACACTCCCACACAAAGTCCAGAGCCAACGCTACAACGGATGAACTGCTCGAGATGAGAAGCAGACAAGATGAAGGTTGAGCCAAACAAAACCATAAATCACCAATGAAACTATCATGGTGAGTGCACTGTCTCTCACTTTCTCTCTCTCTCTCAACACTCCCACACAAAGTCCGGAGCTAACGCTACCACGGATGAACCCCTCGAGACGAGAAGCAGACAAGATGAAGGTTGAGCCAAACAAAACCTTAAATCACCAAAGAAACTAGATACGATGATGGCATCTATCATATGCGAGCCTTTGGAGCACCCTTGCATCCTTGTTCTTGACTACCAAACCCAGTGGCAGCTACTGCCCTCAGGTATACTGCTTCCCAAAAGCTTCCATGTGCAGTGCCCCTCCTAGACTCATGCAAGATGCCACACCTGGTTATATTTGTCAATGAGGGCCACACCCTCTTCCTGCCTTCTCTGGCTACCCCTTGACGGCCTCACCTGCACTCCTCCCTGTGGGAGTAGAAGGCAAAGCACAAGGAACTTTAATTCAATTCCTACAAAGCAAAAAAAAAGACTTTCCTAGATAAAACTTGAACATATGTAGGAAAAGTCCAAACTAGTAAAAACGGAACCTTTTATTGTATATATATGCAGTAAAAATGACCCACATAATAAAACTATATAGCTTTTTGACCAACACGCACGACAAAAAAACTATATAGAATTTTTATCAACATATGCACAAGAAAAAACTACATAGTAATTGGAACGGACGAAAATCTACATAGTAATATTCACGTTAGTTTTATATACAATAACTAGACAAAAAAGAGTCACATAAGTGAATCACCTAAATCTAAGTTTTTAATTATATATAAATTTATTGATTTTATAATTAAAATAATAATATTATAATAATAAGTCTCACAAATATGTCGTAGATCTTGCATCAAAGAAATTAAATATTTGCATCGAGCTCATTATGCATGGGTATTTGGAGCAGAGACTACCTCATTAGAAAATAACAACATATAAGAGTAACTCACAGTAGCTTTTTGAAGAATTCAATCTAACATAAATTTAACAATTGAAAATAGTTGATGCAAGAATGTTCACCCTTTCTTTGGGTCTCAAGGTTACATTAAAATAATCAAATTAGCATAACATCACTCAACCACAATTACATCATCCACACTTAGTGGAGAAGAGTCACATTTGGAAATTCTAACTTTATTTGTGGCCAAAAGGTACACTACAAATGATGAGCGCATTCCATCCACACTTTGCTCTTGACGATCTCCTGTGAAATCCGTACTACGCTTTGCTAGATTGAAACTAGACTTTAGAGTAATATACAATGCATCAACTATTGGAACCTCTAAAAACTTGATTAAAATCGTCTCTTGGTCGTCTTTATCAAAGTTCATATCCTAAATAAAAGTTCAATTGTAAAAAGTCACAAATTAATTAATTGAAAAAGCTTAATCCATGCCAAAAGATGAGTACAACTAAAGTCAATCTCCTTACATATTCATGAGACCCATTTGAGAGTTCATTGAAGGCCTTTGTGTTTTGAAGAGTAACACTTTCATTAAGAACATTCTTCAGTACACTCTACACTCTGTATGCATAGAAAATTGAAAGCATAAAAGTTAAGTTAGAGCTCTAGACTATGAAAGTTTGGGCAATAGATAAAAACTACCTTTTTCTTGGTGCAATCTTTTTTGCCTTTTTAGTCTGCATCATATCCATCATCTTTTGATTCCACTGCATCAAAAAATGTTAGGTTAAAGCTCAAAGCATACAAGGGTATGAAGCATATAAAAGTTAAAAGATGTGACTAAACCTTAGGTGCACGCTTGCTCTTTCTAGAGCTCACATCCACTTGATTTTCCTCATGAGAGCTCTCAAAATCCATTTGTTCTTTAATGAGATCAACCTTTGCATGTTCTCAGAATAAAACACATTAAATACATAGCTAGTTTAATTATTGTAAAGGAAAATAACATAGACATACCTTTGTGACATCTTCAATAAGAGCCAAGAAAGAACCATTTGAAGCTAAATCCTCATCCTCTTCTTCTACATCCTAAAAGGAAATAACTAGATTAAAGAAAGTGTACAAAATAATCCGACATAGTATAAGTTGAGAAAACATACATCTAGAAGGGCTTCAACTTGCACGCCAGTGATAATTGCCTCTGAATAATTCTGGTCTTTCTCAAAGTCAATATGAGGATGATACACTTCCTCATTGATAGGTTGTAAATAATTTTCCTCGATCTACAATTTATGTATAACATTTTTAAATAACTTTAATTAAAAATAAACAAAAAAATAAAGAATGTAGAAACTCCCACACGCTGTTGTTCTTTGTCTTTCGCCTTTGCATTCACTAATTGGGTTCCCTACAGTGCACAACTTCACATAATCAATCTTATTATGATAGCTAAAAACAATGAGAAAATAATGATAATGTGGATTACAGATATTAAATTTGTGGTATTGACCAGTGTTGATTTTTTCTTTTCATTCTTTCTCTTTGCTTGCCTGTAACGCAAGCAAAATGTGTAGATGTCCTCCACTTTCCAATGGTACTCTGCACCACGGAACGTCACCTCCTCAATTTCATCATGGTGCTCTTGAATGAAGCTCATAAGTTCATCCTTCCCCTCTAGATTGTGCCATAGGTCACAAAGCTTGGAATCAAATGCTTTCATCCAACCTCTAACAGTTTTCAGATTGGAGCAATGGACTGCATGTGCACTGTCAGCGTAATACTTTGCAAGGAACACTTTTTCATACAAGAGAGATGGATCTCTATCACTATTCTTGAGTGGGAAGCGGAAGAGTTGCTCATATGTCGGAACTGGTTTTTCAACTGTGTCTTCCTTTGCAACTTGTATAGCCTTGCTATACCGTTGAGACAATCTTCCAGCTGCCTTACTATTCTTATGATCAGCCTTAGAGGACTCTCCACCATTTGATTCTAGCTCTTTTACCCTTTTCTCTAGCATTGCTATTGTCTCTTTGAGAGACATCGTTGCAGATGGAGAAGCCATGTAATAGCTACAATGTCACAAGTTATACTTTAAATCATAAGTGTAAAAAAAAAATAAAAACCACAACAAAATATTTTTTCCAATCAATTAAAGTATTTTAATGTTTGATACATCAAAGGCTAAGCACTTGTGCATCTCCAAACTACTGGCAAATTTAATTGTGCAACACTTCTTGAAGACATGCACCTCCTACTAACTACAATAAAGTCATGTATCACTACTTTGCATGAATTCCAATCTCTCTCTTTGTACTGCTGGCATTGTATCCTCCATGTACAATGATCAAGACTATCATGTACTAGCCAAGCGAATTTGCATTTTTTGCCCTGGTAGTCAATCTCTCTAACAACTGCGTGTACAAGATCATCTTCACCATCACTTTTGGTTGCTAGAACGATATCACCAACCTCTAACCAAGGGGGTTCATGTCCAACCTCTCCGAGAGTTGTAAGCCGCTTTCTTTGAATCAAATCCTTCACCTCATATGCTACTAGCTTGTTACCTGTCAACGGAAGAGGTATGAACTTATGCATCAAAGATGAGATTGGTCTTACACAATTCCAAGTGTACGGCATAGTTTGTTGTTGTACAATGCTCATTCCAGTTGCATGATGAACTATTAGTTCGTCAACCCCATTGTGTGAGGATATGCATTGTCTATAATACTCTGCCCCAAAATACAAATAATATTGACCATTGTGCTCGATAGAGAACAATGTTTTTATTTTGGCCTTCCAATGCCCTACAGGAAGAGCATCAGTATCACCATTGTCCTGCTTTACAGTCACATGATCACCAACTTTAAAAGCCTCACCCTGGTAAAGTATCTTTTGGTAGGTTGTGACTGTAGTATTTTCTCCTTCACTAACTGTCATCGCCCACAGTTGCTGAAAGTACCTTTTCTCCTCATCTAAAAGGCATCTCTTTGTACGTTTCTTCTTGGTTATACCAATCCCTTTGGCTCTAATCATGTTGTGGCAGTAAGCCGGTTCATAATCTGCCAAAATCTTATGCCATAGCTCCCTGGCTCTTGTTAGAGATGAGAGTTCCAAGAGCCCTTTTTCATGGAAGATAGAGCATCGTGGACTCATAGGATGCAGTAGAGTGAAATCATCTGGTAGTATCAACCTTTGGTGTAAGAATGACAAATTCCTCTCGTGCGGCAGAAATCCATCCTTCTCCTCTTGAAGCATGCGAGTAACCCATGTAAACAAAACACGCTTGTAAAAGTGGACATAAGTTAGCTCATTGCTTTTTTTATTTGTCTTCACTCCCATGTATATGGAGACCATCCTTTCAAAAATGTAACACCAATATACATCATGAGATCCATGCCTGATAATGTCATCAAGCAATTCCCCATTCCCAGCAACATGCTCCAATGGTGAAGAGTTTGGACCAAAGAATTCCTCACTCCTTACTCGCCAAGATGAGAACAATGATCGCATTATCTTGATACTCTCCTTTGTTCAACCCTTTTCATGACTAAAATTGTAAAATGTGTGTGCAATGTCTATTAGTAGAAGACCAAGCTCATACATGGGTCTTGATACCTCGTTGATGACGCTCAATACATATGGCAGACACCACTGAACAAATTTTTGATTTTCCTCTGCCTTAAAACTTTCAAAGTACTTGCTAGGAGTGTGTGGCCACCTGCCATTGCGAATTGATGGTGGTGCAAGCTTGTATACAAGCTTGCAACATTCATCCACCTTCTTTTTCGATTCATTTTGCAATCCTCGCATGACATTTGATGTATACTTACTGAACAAATTCAATGGAAGAACATGCATTGTATCATACACCAAGTCACGTGACAAGTCAAAGCCATATAAGTTAAAGAACTTCCATAACACTGACTCTCCAGATAGTCCTGCGTGTGCAAGATTAGTCTCTCTTTGAGTTTGAGTGGTTGCTCTTCTGGCCTGAGTTACTGCATTGGACATTTCCAAAATGGAGCGTTTTGTTGGTGGATATCTTGCTTGTCGTCTATTGTCATCATAAACATATCGCCCTCTATACATTGAATTACTAGCATCAAGAGTTGCTTTGGGCTTGTCTCTTTGACAACCCTCCTTGCCACCGTCCTTGAAGAGTCCTATTTTGCACTGGGCAGGATGGTCTCCACTGACCATCATAAGCATCCCGCGTAATATGCATGTCTGTTGCCACTCAGTTCCCATGCCAAATATTTTTTTGACATCATAGTTGTAGTGTACTTTTATTCCTGACATGAACAAGTCTTGCAATTCCTCCATAAGAGGACGTAGAAGAGCACCAAATAGACCACTATTGTTTCGGGCTACTTTCTTGGAGCTAAATGGGAGGAACAGTACTGGGAGTACACTAGCATTGGAAGACTTGCCCATGTTCAAAGTTTTTATCTCTACAACCCCACTATCTTTCTGTGTGGTGCGAGAGGATTGGAACCCATCCCAATGCAATAGAAGTGCCAGGTTACGGGGATCTCCCTGGAAAATTATTATGCCATATGAAAATACTCAAGAAATAAAAAAAGTAAATAAAAATAGCATGCAAATGACCCTAAAACCATACCTCAATCAATCGCTTATTAGAGACTACACGTCTGCGACAATCTCTACATACGAAAATATATTCTTGAGTCTGCTCATTCCACCCTTGTTGAATCTCCTATGGACGGGATGAAGGAGGAAATGTTGTGTACACCTTTTTACACCCTGGGGTTGTACAGATAACTGGAAGCTCAAATGTGGCATGTGGGTCCCAAAAGTGCTGGACTATACGACATTTTTCACCATCCCAAAATCATGGATAAACTCCGGTTGTAGTTCAGGTGGCTTTCCCAACCACTTATCTTGGTTTCTCCACATGGAGAGCATGCCATGACACAAAGACTTGCTCTTCAACATAAGCTCAATCTGTCTTCCAACTGGGAGATAATCAAAGGCTAGTGTTTCCTTGCAAGGCTTTTGACAACTTGGGCACCTTTCACAACATGCCAAGCAATCACGCTTCGATTTCCTTTTTCTACTATTAGTGATGCATGCACAAATTTCCATACTACATCCTTCATAATTGTCCTCCTTGCTTGGACGTAGGAGCTCTGACTCATGGCGATTCCCTTCTTCACCCATGCAGACTCTATATCGAAGAGGTTGTACCATACCAAGCCCTTGAAATAGAGATTGCAATTGCTCCCAGCAAGCAGGCACCCTATAGTTATTTAGCAAAAAACCATCCCAATCATGTTCAAGTCGAACCAAGATTTTGCTTAGGCTTGGTTCCTCCCTACTGGAGTCATGCTTGCCTATTTTTGCCCCACCCATGTCACCGAATAGTAGACGAAGCATTTCGTCTTGACCGCTAATGGGAACCTGATATTCATCCCATAATGTCTGGAATTGAATGATCTGTGATAAAATTGCAATTCCAAGCGGTGCATGATCTGGACAAGAAGGTTGTTGGCAGTCTTCATCTGCTCCAGTTGTACTTGCCAATCTCACCTCTATGCCCTCTTCAAAGCCCTCTTCCACATTCAAAGAAGCCTCTGATGGTTCCATGTCTGGTATATTGTCATCAAAGTGTCTTACCTCCACACCATCTCGATTTACAAACCCAAGCTCACTTGCTAGATTTCCTGGAACACTCCTTAGTTGTGCATGCCTGAAAAATGTCGTTTTTCCAACATATTTTCCACCCTGGCAAAATGCAGAACATGTACACCACATTCTTCGTGTGGTGTCATTGTCGGATGCACTCTGGAGAGGTGGTGCACTATTAAGCTCATTCACATTAGGTGATTGACCTTGAAGGGCTTCTAAATTTCTGTTGTAATGGACAACTGGGTGAACTTTATGGAGTGCCTCCTGTTTTCTATGTTGAAAAAAGGTGCTTCTGCTCAGCATTTGATATCCTTCCAATGTAAATGCACATTTATATGTGCATGCACACTTGAAAGTCTTGGAGGTGGAAGCCGTGTATGCATGTATCACCTAAATGTCATGAGCCATGGTTACACGGACCATAGTGACCCAAAAAAACAAGTTTGCACATGATGCTAGTGGCAAAGGTTGTAGTACCACATATTCTAAGTCACATATACACATTAGATATTTATGAGAATGAGCACCGTGCATTCAAAAACTATTTTATTAATAACATGTGTGTGTCAATATGCGAATGACCCACTCAAAGGTGGCAAAAGGACTATATGTCTGCCATAGAGGAATGGATTGCATGTACATGACGCAAGTGTCAAAGGTTGTAGTACCAAGTACTATAAGTCGCATATACAAATCAGATATAACTTTGCAGCATTCTGTAACTTCATTAATTGGAGATTCACATACAGTGAAAGACTATTGTGAACATGCTTGTTGGATCTTTTAACATAAATGATGGATACATTCACGCAAGACACAATTTCTTGCTCGAAATAAGGCTTTTAATCACAGCAAGCCTATCACTTAAAATCCTTGGAGATATACAATTTTCATCATGGAAAACTACTCTGTAATAATCAAGTGGATTTAAGGTTTCTTTCAAAAGAACTAAAGCCATATTCTCGGGCCACCACCTAGTGTAATCTATAACTATTCTTGAAATGCGTATTGGTGGCATTTCTCTCCCGAAGACATAAAAGTGTTTCTCTGGCCAAACGATCAGCCCTTCAAGATGACAGGCTATCTCAGCAACTAGTTCTTCTACTACTTCCTGTCGAGCCATAACCTACATATGCATGTTGAGAAGAATGAGCACCGTGCATTCAAACCTATTTTATTAATAACATGCGTGTAACAGTATTGGAATGACCCACTCAAAGGCGGCAGTAGGATGAGTACTCGTACTTAGTCTCAACGAAATCTAAGCATGACATAAACCTCTTCAAGGGTCATGATTATGCCACGGCTAAACGTCGCTCGTATATAAAGGATATTTCATTTTTAAAACTGTGCAAATTTTAAAAAATGCTCATATTTTTTTTAATTTTTGAGTTAAATACATGCCTACACATGTTTCATGATTCACAATAAACTACTACCAAATATGCTTGAAATATATAATCCTTTTTTCTTTGTATCTAATACACACGAGCATGGTATGAAAAATGAAAATGATAAAACATAACTTTCTCCCTTGAGATAGAGCTCGTTGTTTTAAATATACGTATGTGTATCTCTTTGTGTGTGTGAGAACCACAGCAAGCAACCCTTTAAAAAAATGCACATGAAAGACTTGTTGAAATAAAGTGTTTTTTAAACAATGACTTTGATTTTAATTTAATGATTTTGGCATATATATGCGCACATACATGGCCGTGAATTTATATGAATATCTATGTGAGTTGATGTGCAAACTATGTGCGTGAATGCAAAGGAAAGAGACATGGTTCAAAGTCAAGAGTTAAGTTGTAGTTACCCGAGAAAAAAAAGGCGCAGAGAAGCTTTTCTTCGTCGATGACACCCCGCTCATGGCCGAACTTCTAGAATCGTCGTCGTTTTCTTCAATTTGGAAAAAGCATGGACATTGCAGCGGGTCGATTCTTTGCGCATAAAACAATGAACTTCAATGATAACAAGTAAGATATTTTTCACGCACTACCATAAAGCCAAAGGCGGTCTTAGTAAACATTTTATATGAAACGTTATGCTAGTGCCGATGCGCTGGAGCTTCTATAGCTAGGATGGTAGAAGTTTCCATATTAGTGCCCTCAGCGGCTTAATGGGGCGGTGCACTGAGAAATTTAAACGAATATCAAATGGGGCGGTGTATACCTTTCGGGCGCCTACAACCCGTGAGGAAGATGCAGTCTATAAACTCCGGCAACGTGCACTGGACGAGCTTCAGCTTCAGCTTCGGACGAGCTTCAGCGTGCACTGGACGGCAGCGTGCACTGGACACTGCACTGTGGGCACGCAAGGCCACCTGAGGAGGCGCACAAGGGCTACGGGCCGGGGTCGAGAGTAGGGCACGGGCAGAAAGAGCTTGTGAACAGTAGGCCGGCTGCAGCTAGGCGCTGTTGCTGTATGACGATGCGAAATTGCTTCCACTGGGTCGAAGACCACGCGCCAGGCCGGGGGGAGCAGGCTCGCAAGGGCTACCAGCCCTCGTAAATGGAGAGCAGATCAGGCGCTAGAGGAAGAGAGACGGACAGTGCAGCTTAAGCCGATCAGACCTAGTGCAGAGGCCGGCCGCGGCTGCAGAACGTGCAACTGGCCCGCTGCAACTGGCAAGTACGATCACCTGCAGATCAGGCTGTACTTAAGCCGGTCTATGCCTTCTGTAGAGGCTGCAGTTGGCCGATACCCACGTGATGGGAACTCTTCAAGCTGTGTGGCATAGAAGAGGTGAAAATAACAGAGATCACCAGGAGTACTATTCGTTCCATCTAAAATGTTAACATTGAGTTCGCGCGCCAAAAATTAAGGTACACCTGCTTATGATTAGGTAGGTACAGCTTCATTTCATGCCTTGGCTAGGGTTCGTAATCCCGCCTACTAAACTTTGAGAGTATCCTCAACTTTTGAAATAGTTTCAAGGTGTGATGAACTATAATGTCCCTCCATATGTAGAATTTTGCCAAGCCAGAGGCCGAAAACCTCAAAGACTCATCTTGTTATGTATGGGTGTGTGTGCGTGTGCGAGCTCGCGCATACCCATTTGTGCATGCGCACGTGTGTGTGTGTGTGTGAGAGAGAGAGAGAGAGAGAGAGTGTTAACCCTCACGACACACGGACACCCTATGATCTATAAACGTTGTATTATTTAGAGTCAGGAACCGGGCTTGTCGGACCAATAGGGAAAGGTACAGTGATCGCCGATGAGAGGCGCACTTTAAATTGGACATTCAAGGGATTAGTTGGTTAAGCATGGGCGCCCAAGTGTGAATGGGGTGAGCTCTTATAAAAGCCAACTAAACCTAATTTTTACTCATTCTCTCATTTGTGCAATTGAAGAGTGCTCTTGCTCCATCTCCATCTTCTTCTTCTTCACCTCCTTGTGTGTGTGTGTGTGAGAGAGAGAGAGAGAGAGAGGGAGAGTGTGCGTGCGATCGAGCATTACGAAGGCACGACGGCGGCGAAGCGGTTGAGCGCGGCACGACTGCAGCTTCTTCTTCATCGCGGCGAGAAATCCACCACGAAGGCGAGCGTAGAGCGGTGAGTGACACACCCTTTGTTTTCTTGAGCTTGCTAGTTTAGGCTTGTTGTGTGCTTGGAGCCGTTTGTGGCTCGCATACGGTGTATTGGCAAGTCCCTTGCTTCGACAGTGCGGCAAGGAGCGCACATTTTTGGCGCCGCTGCCGGGGATATGCCCTACACTAAGCTCGGTTAGCACTTTACGCTTCCTTGTGGTGCAATTTCTATCATAGGAAAGACAGGGAAGGAGTGTGTGGAAGATTTCTGTTTTTTGCGTTTTCTGCAATTGCTGTCAAGTTTCAATTTCTGCTGTTGTCTGCGTTTTTTCAATTTCTGCAATTTCTGCATTTTCAAGTTCGGCGTTTTCAATTTCTGCAATTTTCTGCATTTTTTTTGCATTTTCTGCAATTTCTGCGTTTTTTCTGCAATTTCTGCATTTTCTGCGTTTTTCTGCATTTTTTTCAATTTCTGTATTTTCTGCATCAACAAAAAAAAGAAAAAATTAAAAAAAAAAAGTTTGGAAAAAAAAAGTTTTTTGAGAAAAAAAAAATAATAATTTTGAAAAAAAAAATTTAAAAGGAAAAAAATCCGGAAATTAAAAACGCGAGCGAGTGGGCGGCGATATTTTTCGAAAATAAAAAACGTGACTCTTAAAACGGACGGGTTGGTTTGTATAAAAAATAGATCGGGATCATTTTTCCAAGCCCAAGCCCAAGCCCAGGCCCAGGCCCAGGCCCAGGCCTCAGTCCTCAGTCTTATGATAGATACTAAACTCACTCTTATATATATACCCTACTCCCTCAAGAGAGAATGAGAGCATGTGGGACAAGTCCTCCACTCTCCTCCTTTCTCTTCCCACTTGCACCCTTAGACTTTCTAGTTTGGGCCTAGTTCCCTACTGGAAATTGACAGTTTTAGGGATTCCGAGGGCATAGAGTGACCAAATGGAGGGCTGTAAAGCACGGCACGACCCTCTGAAATCCTGGATCATCCACACATATGCCAAGACCGGTACCCGTTCCTCTCCCACATATGATTCCAAGAGTACCTCCACCGGCCCTACCTCCTCACATAGGTGACTTGGCAGCGTTTGCTCAAACCATAGGTCGATCTATCGCGGAAAATATGCGTCACGCATCTGATAGAGAGCCTAGAAGTAAGGCAGTACAAATTGCCAAACTCACGCAAAAATTCAATGGGGACGAAGATGCTAGGAAACACATTGAAGTGTTTGAACAAGTATGTGATTCCTTAGGGGAACGCAACGAACTACATAAGTGCAATGCCTTAAGCTTGACATTAAGTGGGAAGGCTGGAGATTGGTATAGGACCCTAAGGGTGGACGAGAAAACAATCTACCCTACCCTTCGAAGGTTGTTTCTAAAGGAGTACATACGAGAAGGTGTGCTTTGGGGTGTAGCATCTCAGCTACAGAAGGCCGAACGTAAGGAAGGAGAGTCAGTAAGGGACTTCATTAGTCGTCTAAAGCACTTAAACTCTCGCTGCCCTGTAAATGAGCGCTTCAACAATAACCAACTGCTTGATCGATTCATTCGAGGGTTGAGGAATGAAGGAATCTATAATGGACTAGTGATTAGAGGTATCACAACCTGGGAAGATGTCACTGCCAATGCAATCCAATTAGAGGACAACTTGATGATAGCAGGCATGAGGGTGTCTACTGACACGAGATCCACTAGCTCACAAGCCATTGAGTATGAACCCATGACTGCAAAGCCCATTGCCAATGAGCCAAAGGTATTTGAGACATTCTTGACAGACCTCACCAAGGCAATCCAAGAGTCTCTTAAGGATAATCGACCCCCTCAAAATAGTCACATGTATCCAAGAAGGGAGCAACAATGGTGTTCCATTTGCTTAGGTCCACATAGCACTAGTGAGTGCCCTACGTTTAGAGTAAAATTTAATGGAACTTGCAACGCATGTGGTAGGTATGGTCACCAAGCTAAGGATTGTTTAATGATCAAACGTATGATGGCAAATAGACCACCTGTAGCCTGGACGGATGCGCCTCGAGCTCCTGTATTGATGCCTGCTCCACCTGTTGAGCAACTACCGCAACACATGGTCCCTAGATCTCAAAATGTTGTACAAGCTACACCGTTACCACCTCCTGTGCTAGGACCGCAGCCCCCGCATCCAAGAGTCGCCCCTATGAACCAAGTGGGTTGCGAGCCATCTAATGCTTATGCAGATGGTTGTGAGGAGGAAATAGACACTAGTATTGCCTACGGACTTGATACATTGGAAGAATGTCCTATATACTACATGGAAGATTGTTGGGGACAAGTCAAGCCGGTTTATCAAGCTGCTGCTCTCGCATCCAGAGGTCAAAATATCAACACCCAGGCTAGGAGGCCACCTCTTCAATGCTACGAGTGTGGTGGACCACATCGAGTAGCGGAGTGCCCTATTAGGCTGCAAAAGAATGCTGCACAGATGCAAGTGAATCAAGGGAGCACGTCTGCAATGCCAATACTCACATGTAATCGTTGTGGCATAGATCACTTGATTGCCCAATGCCCCTATAACCCAAATGCGCCTAAAATCACACCCCTGAATTTGGTCGAAATTGCTAGTGTGACGTCGCCAATACCACCCGTCGCACCCGCTTATGCGATTACACGGTCCATGCTTCAAGGGCCAGGACATATCCTCGAAGAGAGAGATACCGCGTCAGTTATCCAAGCAAAGAAAAAGAAGACACGAAGGAAGAAGTCGCAGAATACGGAAAATTCAAAGCCAAGTTCCAAAACAAACATAGGAACAGGAGATGACCCCGTGTATATGAATGACCTCGAGGATGATTCAGATTCAGTCGAGACAATGGAGACTAGAACCAATACCACAAAGGGAAAGACCGACAAAGAAAACCGTAACATGGAACCAAATGAAAACCGAATGAGAGAAAACCATAAAGAGCCTCTGAAAACACCACAAGTGTTTCCAAATCCAATCCAAGACCCCCAAGATAAACCGCAGGGGCAAAAAGGAAAAAATCGTAAAAAGAAGATTGGGACGTATCCAAACCCAGTAGACGAGATTGAGCAGGTGAAACATCTAAGAGGTTTAGTGGAGGAGACTCAAAGGAAACTAGAACCAGAACCCATGCAGGTCAAAATTCATGACACAGTGTTTCCCACGCAAGTTCATCCACCCCACATGAACCATAGACCGTTAGCCATATCTAGTATCATCCAAGAAGGGAGTGAGGACACGACATCAGAAAGTGAGCATACACCCTTCTTGTTGGAAAGGATGTTTAACGAAGGAATACCTGATCCCATTGAGGAATATGAGATTCCATCCTCACCAGTTCCTAGTCAAGGACCTACACCCTGCAAAACACCAATGAATGTTGCCAAACTAGTGGACTTCATGTCTTCTGAGGTCCGAACCACGATCATAGCAAAGCTGTATGGAGATCCTGAGTTATTCCTTGCACTTCGAGCATTCCTTAACGGAGAGCTACGAACGGGATTACCACAGTTTGCGCAACCAAATAGGCCTGACTCGATTATGATTGATGAGGAAAATCATGTGCAATCACTTGACTTAGATGGACACGAGTCTGTGATCGAGGTACCCATTAACGAATTAGGCCAGTATTTTGAAGGCGACGAGTCTAATGCGACCCTACCCATCACTACCAAGGGATTAACTATAAAGGGAATTCTTGATGGTGGTGCGGGAGTTAGCATCGTTACAAAAGATTGTTGGGAATCCATGGGAAAACCCCGCCTCAGTGTTACTAACATTGTGGTAAAGATGGCAAATGGTACCATAGCCAAACCTATGGGGATGCTCAAGGATCTTAAGATCAAAGTTCTAGGATACAAGGTGCGACATACGTTCATTGTAATGGATTTCTCTAAACACCTTATGTCATATGAAATGATTTTAGGACGACCATTCATGAGGGAAGCACAAATGGTTCACGATTGGTCTAAAAATCATGTCTATTTGCAATTCCAAGACTCTGTCCTTAGAGTGGATTTGGTGACTGGTAAGGTACACCCCTTAGGGAGTAAAACCATTATTGATCATCGCTCTGACACCACAGTTCACTCGGCCCCACTACAATATTGTTACACTTGTAAGAAGGATACAGACATTGGCCAAGATTCTCCTTATATGGATATCCTACCTGGGATGACTGAGTCAGACAATGTAGACTGGGTCCACCTAGCATCAACCATAGACACTTGGGGAAATAGGGGGACGACCTGGGTAACACCTGAGGGGGATGAAATGCCTATACCCTTAAATATGCTACAAGCAATGCATATCGCTTCTGACAAGACTCATCCTAAGGTAACGAAGAAAACATACAAGTGGGTCCCTAAAGCTTCTTTAGTGACCATAACTAGTGCTAAAAAGCAGAAGCCTTGTAAGAAACGTACCACTCGCTCCAAGAAAAGTAAGAAAATGTTGCGATGGATCCCTAAACGACTATTGGAAGCCCAAGGCTACTATCAAGGAAATGATCAAATCTGGGTGCCAAAACGTAGATTGTGCTCTTACCTATCACCTGACCCAAGTGAGCCCAATCCCGTAGCTCCAAAACGAATCAATGATCATGGAAAGAAAAAAATCACAGAATGCTACACACCCGCTCCCGAGCTAGTTTGGGTACCAAAGAAAGAACGATTTGTTCCACCTAGCTCAGGAAGGGGGGAGTCCCATGAAGATTCTAGCTCCTCATGTAATACATCCATAGAGGTAAAAGCTTCTACACAGTCTCCATCTATAGTAGTGGACCTCCATGAAGCTACAAAAGAATCCACACCTCCCAGTGTTCAAGAATCACCTAATGAACCACTTCAAGTTCGATCCTGGGAGAGTACCTTACCACCCTTGCAACTTGACGAGGCACCTAGGGTAATAGAAAACTACTGGAAAAAATCCTCACCTATTACCAACTGGAACAATTGGTTTCAAAGGGTGACAAGCTCATTTCAAACGGTATGATCTACCCAAGGAAGGGGGGAGTGTTTGCTGACATCCATTATTCACTTGTTTCCCTCTCAACCTTTTTCCCTGACCTCTCAATCTCCAATCTTAGGGAATGTATATATATAGCCTTATACTCACAAAAACAAAAAAAAAAGAGCAAGAGCAATTAGCAAACGAGTATGCACAATAAAAGTCAAAACATTGACTCAGACCTATACATGTCACATTTGGTACAGTGAAACAGAAACCTATGCCATAAAACACCTTTGATCCTCATCACTTGAGTGATGGAGGGTAGGTAAGATTAGTACGATAGGAGTGTTTCTGTTTTAGAGTTGAGTGATTAGCAAAGTTCTCTTTTCCCACTGATGTGCCTCCTGGAGGTATTCCTTTTGTTTCCTAGTGTGTACAGGAGCGTGTTGCTATTGATAGGATTTGGACCTTCATGGAACCTTTCTCTCGTTCACACTTCAAATCAAACGCGACCATCAACACAAACAGGTGTTTCTTGTCCATTAGCATTGCCCTTATCTTTTTGCATCTATGTTTGTCTGCTTTGATTGTGATTGGTAGCATAATATTCAGCGCATTGGCTTAGTATCCAACATTTAATTCAATGCAATCTTTTGTCATAATCACTTGTCTAGGTTTAAAAATCAAGCAGTCCGACTAAGCTAGTTTGACCAAGCTAGGTATTAGAAATCTTCTCTTAATACCATGGGGAATGCCTTCCTAATAATCAATGGTTACTTAGGTTCTTAATCCGATTTAGGCAGCATTGTATGAAATGTACTAGGGCTTTCTAGCGGGCTTAACCTTATTGACCTTTAGCTTAAGTATTATAAAGGGAGTTTACTAATGTGATGAGCCTGGGGAGGGTAACAGTGTTATATGACCCCCCAAAGTTACAAAATTAAAATGCTGAAAATGAACAAACAAAAAATCAAAGTGCCACAATGTAAAATTTTAAGCTGGAAGAGAAATCTCAGCTTGATTTGGTACTTCACTCACATGTATCGCCTATGGTACTAGAGCCCTAGAGGTTCCCAGCGTGGGCGCTTTTCCTTGAGAAGCAAAAAACCCAAGGCATACAAAATAAGCACACACATCATAATTGAATCAGTGTGAAAAGACCTTGGGGGGTCAAAGAAAAAGTAATCAGTCAGGCGATGATTTCATGAGAAATTCCTTTTATGGTAGCTTAACTACAAGGTTTTCTAGGTATAGCCTCTAGTCAGCCCTTGAACATGAATACTTGGCTCTCGCGATTAAACAACTTAATTGACCACAGAAAATTAAGAAGCTTACCCATGGTATTAATATTCGATCTCTAGTGCTTTTCGACCGTCAAATTAGCGACCCCAGACTTGTTTAATTTTTTGCCTTTACATCTGTTTATGCATTTGATTACATTGCAATTTAATGTTCATTGCTAACAAATTGTTTGAAATTCTTTTACCAATCAATTTTTCTATCTAAAACTGCATATGCTTTTTAAGAGAATGCAATTACTGTGCCAATGTTGTTTGATTTTGCAGTGGCTGAAGAAGGCTAAGGACATTCATCTCAAATGCTCTTCCACCTCGACGATCCAGCTTCAACTCAATAGCTTCCGAGGATGGAATCTACATCAGGAAGGGGGGCATGTTAACCCTCACGACACACGGACACCCTATGATCTATAAACGTTGTATTATTTAGAGTCAGGTACCGGGCTTGTCGGACCAATAGGGAAAGGTAGAGTGATCGCCGATGAGAGGCGCACTTTAAATTGGACATTCAAGGGATTAGTTGGTTAAGCATGGGCGCCCAAGTGTGAATGGGGTGAGCTCCTATAAAAGCCAACTAAACCTAATTTTTACTCATTCTCTCATTTGTGCAATTGAAGAGTGCTCTTGCTCCATCTCCATCTTCTTCTTCTTCACCTCCTTGTGTGTGTGTGTGAGAGAGAGAGAGAGAGAGAGAGAGAGAGGGAGAGTGTGTGTGCGATCGAGCATTACGAAGGCACGACGGCGGCGAAGCGGTTGAGCGCGGCACGACTGCAGCTTCTTCTTCATCGCGGCGAGGAATCCACCACGAAGGCGAGCGTAGAGCGGTGAGTGACACACCCTTTGTTTTCTTGAGCTTGCTAGTTTAGGCTTGTTGTGTGCTTGGAGCCGTTTGTGGCTCGCATACGGTGTATTGGCAAGTCCCTTGCTTCGACAGTGCGGCAAGGAGCGCACAGAGAGAGAGAGAGAGAGAGAGAGAGAGAGAGAGAGAGAGAGAGAGAGAGAGAGAGAGAGAGAGAGAGAGAGAGAGAGAGAGAGAGACAAAACGTATATTAAACGTCTTCAAAAGGCCAAAATGCCATACGAGACCAAACCGATGCAATCTTGGTGGATTTGATAGAATGGCTTGGCTCAAAAGAAAATGAAGTGAAGTAAAAGCGAGAGTGATCATCATCGTCATTCTCAATGTCCCGACAAAAAAAGTTAGCATGACAGCGTCTCCGTCCTAAAGAAGTCAGTGCTCTCTTTTTCATGGATGTCATCCACTCTCTAATCTTCTCATATGATACATAATAGTTTCAACATAGAGAGAGTCAAGAGAGATTTCCTAGCTTCGGATTGTGTTTAAATAAGCACTTGTATGAAAGGTTATATTGTCGGTAAGTTAGTCTTGGCATCCTCAGTGGAAATATGTTTGGCAAGGTCTCCAAGCAGGATAAGGTGCATGGCATTCTCATTTAGAGAGAGAGAGAGAGAGAGAGAGAGCGAGCGATCAGAGCCATCATCTGCTATCAGTTTTGTAATGGCATCCTAGCTGTGTTTTGCTTTTAGTTTCTGAGAAAAAACCTTGGAGGTATCTTTAACATCTGCTAACTAGCACGACAGAATCTCTGTCCTAAAGAAGTCAATGCTCTCTTTTTTTCATGGATGTCATCCACTCTCTAATCTTCTCATATGACACATAATAGTTTCAACATCGAGAAAGTCGAGACATTTCCTAGCTTCTGATTGTGTTTAAATAAACACTTGTACGAAAGGTTATATTGTCGGTAAGTTAGTCTTGGTATCCTCAGGGGCAATTTGTTTGGCAAGGTCTCCAAGCAGGATAAGGTGCATGGTATTCTCATTTAGAGAGAGAGAGAGAGAGAGAGAGAGAGAGAGAGATGGATAGATTGTATAAGGGGTCTTAAAGGTCAAACATCACTCTCTCTCTCTCTCTCTCTCTCTAGGATGTGCACGCACATTCGTGACACGTGGCAACGCTCACAACTCGAGAACTTTTTAAGCTCTATAAAGTAGTAGTATAGATTGCAAGATAACCATAGAACATTTCATCTCTCTTGCCCACGATGTACCGCCCCTCTCTCTATCTCTCTCTCTCTAGCCTACGATGTACCGCCTCTCTCTCTCTCTCTCTAGCCTCTGAGGAATGGGAGATGGACCCAAAGGTGTAAAATATTAAAGAAATATCAATTTGACAAATCAATTTGAAACATAACCCTGTCCTTGGAATTTATAGCATGCTCTATACCCAATTGGACTGTAAGTAGGTTATCATAAATAGATCTGTCACTAATGAAGCCTGTTTGGGCAGGGTGAATGTGTATACCTATCAATTTGACTTTGACCATAGCTCACATACACTTGAGTACATTAATCCTCCTCGTGATGTATGCATGTACACTAACACTAACTCGGACTATCATGCATGGGTGTTTGCGCGTGTGCAAGCTCATGTGCGTTTGCGCATGCTCGCCTGTGTGCGTGTGTGTGCACACGCACGCACGCGCATGTGTGTGTGTGTGTGTGTGTGTGTGTGTGTGTGTGTGTGCCATCCCCCTGGTGACCATGTTGAAGTCACCACCCACAATACCATTACGTAGATGCATGTCCTCAATCCATTCCCAAAGTATCACCCTCTCTTTCATATTGTTAGAAGCATACAAAATTGACTACATGCAGAGGATCCCATTATGAATAAAGAGACAATACAAAGCATCTGCCTAAAGAGTGGTCAAGAATCCAGTGAGGATTAAGAGAATTTCTAATAAAATCAGAGCACCAGAATACTCGTTTTTCTTCCCCCCATAAAAGCATGAGGATATTTTTAAGTGAAAGGTTTATCCCTCTCTCTTGTGCCATTTATGCTCCTGTACAAGCACTATATCTAAATGTTGTTGCATGATCCAAAAGTGCAACATTGCCATCCTAGTGGGACAATTCAAGCCTTTAGCATTGAGAGTAGCTATTCTCATTGTGGAGTGTTTAGAACCTTTTGTGTGGCCTATATCTTGAGACCCCTCATCAATGTCGTCCATTTGAATCCATTTGTTTATGGCAGGTACATTTTTCTTATGTTGATTTTTTTCAGTAGTATGACTTGCATCTTTAATTGTAGCTAAAGTGTCAGGTGATGGCATATCATGCAGTATATCAAAAACATCACGGCTAGCATATCCTGAAGACTGTTGTCTAGGTTTGAATGTTTTCTTGGCAGATACAGACTGAAAGCCCTCATCATCTATGGGTATTTTTCCTTTATCAGTAATCTTAACACACCCATGACTCATGAGGATTATCAGATGAAGACCCTTGATTATTTTTGGCATTAGAACCCCTTGCCTGGCTCCTTGCATTAAAGAGGGGTCTAGATATCCCCTTATGAGCAACCATGCCTTGAGGATGTGCATAAGCAGGAGATGCTGAGGGTGGTACTTGAGGAGAGGGATTTTCACTGATATTGTGGATAGTTGTGGGTGATTTTCCAAATATTTGCTCCCGAGGGGCCATACTTTTACTTCAAGGATCATAGGGGATTAGATCTGCAGTGTTTTAAGGGACACATGGGAAATTTTTGGATAAGTGCCCTAATTTATTGCAATGAAAACATTCTCCAGCAAGGCAGACCCATTTCAAGTACAGCACTACCCGCCCTATTTTTGGTATAGTGATGTCCATTGTTTCAGGAATTGGATTTTGGGTGTTCCAGAGAAGATAAGCTTTGTTCCTGTTGGGTGAGTTGATGGTCGGAGCATATAGAACCTACCCTAAAGTCATTAGGAGAAATATGAACCTTGCATGGGCCTTGTAAGGAATCCTAATTTTTAGGGATTAAGGCTAATGGTGTGTAGGGTTAAGGGGACAAGGGCATTCAAGAAGCTAGTTTTGAGTAGGCTTTTCTAGCCTTTTTTTTAGACACATGTAGGATGTGGACCTAAGAGGTCACCTTCTCTCTCTAGCTTTTTGAAAGTGAAGGGAGTAAAGAGGTGTGGCCACATCATAAAAAACGTGGATCACTAAGAGCCAAAATTTGACTTTTTAAAAAAAAAGTTATTTTTACTTATTTTTGACTTAAAACTCCCCCCCAACATATATCCATATCAAAAAAGTATTTTTTGACATTTTTTTAAACTTACAAGCACTAAAAGTTCAATTTTTCAAAAAAAAACCTCCCCCCCCAAAAAAAAATCTTTCTTCTCTCTTCCTCCTCCCTCCTTTCTCCCTCTCCTCTCCCTCCCTGTCCCTTCTCTCCTCCTCCTCCCCTCTCTCCCTCTCTCCCACTGTCCCCTTCTCTCCTCCCATGTTCCTCCCTCTCCCTCCCTGCCCCCTTCTCTCCTCCTTCTCCACTCTCTCTCTCTCTCTCTCCCCCACTACCCCCTTGTCTTCTCCCATGTTCCTCTCTCTCTCTCCCCCCTCTCTCTTTTCATCCTTTGCTTCCTCATGCAGCAACTACCATGGTGCTCAAGGACATCACAAATCGTATGCATACATATTTGCTTGTTCTCAACGTTTGCATCGAAGGCCGCACGTGAGGGTGAGAGAGGTCATCCCAGGAACGTCATAGCATCGGTGAGATGAATGTTGACGATTCTTCAATATCTTGCCAATACCATCACATATTTGAATAAAACACCCCTTTATGCAAGGTAACAATATACTTCTTACTTTTGATTGTGTTCTTCTTATCATAAACTTTGAAGTCTAAGGTGTTGCCTCTACTTGTTTTGTAGTGCTTGGCACAAAGGTTGCTTTTATGCACAAATAGTGAAAGGCTGCAGGTTAGAGAGGCCAAGTGTCACCACTTTTCCTCTAAAACAGTCTTCTTTGTTACATTTTGCAGGCAGGTGCTTTACGGTGGCACAAAGCTCTCCTCAGCGGCAATGTGGCTCCCACTACACCAAAAATCATTATGCTGACATGAAGAGATCCCTAGTAGGACAATGCAAAAACTTTTCGAATTCATCAGCAGCAACACACTCTTTCCTAACATGAGGGCACTCCTACCAAAGATATTTTTATGTGATAGGTCACCCCAGGAGCATACCATGTCATGGAATGGATGTAAGAACTATGACCACACTACTCCTTGTAAAGTGTTCACAGATGTATGTTTATCAAAGTTAATGAGAAGAAATTTGGACTTTTTTGTTTGTTGATGTGTAAGAGCACTCTAGGTCTACCATATTTTAGATTGTTTGATAAGTTAAATAAAATTTGTAGTCATTTAAAGTGTAAGTTTGTTTTTGTTTGGTAAGATTGTACATGAGAAGACATAATAAAGTATAAGAGATCTTGACGGAATAAGCCTCGATTAGATTCCTACCATGCACTTGTGACACCAGACCTCTCCTTGAACCTTTTGATTTCTATCATTGTGGGAAGTCTAAGGGTGGTCTATTTTCAAATTTTTAGCAATAACTTTTTTTTAAAGGAAATTTTGGTTTTTTTAAAGTTTGTACACAGTCTAGGAGTTTATTCTGATTGTTTTCCTTCAGTTTCAATTTTTTGATCGAGGGCACTCCTTGGAAGCCACTTTTGAAGGTGTTAGGGTGAGATTTTGAGAAAGTTTTGTATGTAGGAAATGCAGTCCTTAACACAATAAAAAACATTGGTTCTCTGAGTATTTTCAGATTCCATGGTTTTAATGCCCGTTCGAGCCCGTAGATTAAGGAAAAAGTAAGAAATGTCTGTTTTACATCATTTTTTGAGAAATTGCCAACTTGCACGTTGATTTTTGGAAAATCCGAGTAGGATATGATTTTTTTGCATCACACGATAGTCGAAGAGCGCGACGAGATGAACAAATTTATGTGAGACAAGCCCAGACAGATGCAGAGCCAATTGAACACTAGAAGCTCTTGAAAACAGCCTAAAAGTCCAACGATTTTTATATTAAAAAAAAAAAAAACTTACCACTTGAATTATGACCATGCATAAAAATAAAGCCTGTACTTGTCATTTTAGGGCCCCAGGGACCCTCAACATGAGGGGCCACAAGGGCGCGCAAATCAGCCATCCAAACCCCTCATGGTGAGGGTCCCTAGGGCCCTAAAATGACAAGTACAGGCTTTATTTTTATGCATGGTCATGAGATAGAATTGGGCAAATTGATGTATTCATAGCAAACTCCCCCCCCCCCCCCCCCCCCCCCACAATGGCAAATAGCTAAACATTGTATCATGCCATGCATAAAAATAAATCTTGTACTTGTCATTTTAGGGCCCCAGGGACCCTCAACATGAGGGGCCACAAGGGCGCACAAATCAGCCATCCAAAATTTGGCCACAAGGGCGCACAAATCAGCCATCCAAAAATTTTGATGCATAGCCATGAGATAGAGTTGGGCAAATTGATGTATTCATAGCAAACTCCCCCCCCCCCCCACAATGGCAAATAGCTAAACATTGTATCATGCCATGCATTAAAAAAAGCTTGTACTTGTCATTTTAGGGGCCTAGGGACCCTCAACAAGAGGGGCCACAAGGGCGCGCAAACTGGCCATCCAAAATGCTTGTACTTGTCATTTTAGGGGCCCAGGGACCCTCAACAAGAGGGGCCACAAGGGCGCGCAAACTGGCCATCCAAAAAATTTTGGATGGCCAGTTTGCGCGCCCTTGTGGCCCCTCTTGTTGAGGGTCCCTGGGCCCCTAAAATGACAAGTACAAGCTTTTTTTAATGCATGTCCATGAGATAGAACTGGGCAGTTTAATGTGTTCATAGCAACCCCTCCCCCCCGAAATGGCAGATACCTAAACCTTGTATCATGCTTATCAACCATTTTTTACTTCCTTGTGTCCATCCCCTGTTCTTGGAAATATCTTGGTCCCTATTTGTGCCTAGATGGGCATTCTACGCGCCGTTGTGGTCCCTCTTGTTGAGGGTCTCTGGGGCTTCAAAATGACAAATAGGGGCTTTGTTTTAATGTATGGCCATGAGATAGAGTTGTAGTGTTTGATGTCCGGAGTATTCACTATGTCAAATTTTTCTATATCATGTCCGTTCACCACAATGGATTGAAAGTAGCCCTTATAGGCCTTACCTACACATGTTTCTGTAACTTTACAAGAATATAAATTCCCTTCTGTTGAACACATGTGCTATGTTACATATACTTTAGTGAACTCGCAAGGTCAAAGGCCTCAAAAATTTTGTGCACTCAGAACATTTAGCACTAGAAATCAACCAAACAAGGAGCCAATTTTTACTTCCTTGTGTTCACCTCGTGTTTTTGGAAATGTTTTGGTTAAGCCATTTCTTTGGTATTTAAAACCACATGTGACCCCTATTGTTATAGTATCCGACCAAAGGTTTCTTGATTAGCAGTTATATATGTTCGAGTGATACATATCTTCTATGTTAACAATGCATGTATCTATAATTTATGTTTACACTTTCTCTATCCAAATGAGCTACATAGTAAAAATCAAATCCGCAATTCAACAATTAAGTTCACAAGGTGATAGATATTGGTATGATCTTTAACAATACCAAATAAATAGCTACCAATAGAGAATGAATAGGGATATTTAAGAAGGTTTGATACCAAAAACTTGTCAACACTACTCAAAAAGGTGGAAACTCAAAGGCTTTATAATATATATGATGAAACAAGAATCAATAATAATTCACCTCTATATATCTACACCTCCATCTCAAGTTGTCATTTCTCTAAGTCAAGCTTGGCATAGGAATAGTATGGAAACAATAACATTTTGGAAAGCAAGAACTTAGCTTTCTCAACTTTTGAAATGTTGCTATTGATATATATTCAACATCCCCAAATGAGGACATCCTGACAAAGGTTATGATCCACTTAATAAGAATAACCATTAGTGATTAAACTGAAATCAAAATATTGCATGAATTTCTTCATGGTGGAATGATTAAGACTTGAAACTTCAAACATCTTACAGACAAATCAGAATATCCAAAAAAATCAACAATATTTCTCAAATCTGTATGAAACTCCAGTAATCTAAATAAAATACTCTCACTCAGTGCGACACCATTTAACAAAAAGAAATATTTATATTGCATTTATAGAGGAATCCAGCCTCATCAAAATAATTACAAATGGAGACAATGTTGTTGCTGTTAGGCTTCTCTTACAAGTATTTGTCTTTCTCATCTAGAGATTCATATACACGAGTATTTGTGTGTCTATGACACTAGGGAAGATAGTAGTACTATAGGGATGGCTTTTCTAAGAGCTCCTAGAGAGTACCTATTGGTTCAAGATTCTACAAAAATCCTACTATTCTTATCAAAATCTTTTAACACGGTAGTGAAAGGTTCCTCACGGAACAAAAATAGGGTGATTTCCATCTTCGCACATGGTTGCTTGCTCATGTCCTCTCAAAACAAGCTGACTCTGTAAGTAAACAACAGATTATGTGAGCACAAAGTTATAAAGTACAAAATGATATCATTCTAATAATCTAATGACAACTATACAAAGAATAAATTATAAGAAAAATCTTTGATGAATCTCCATAGATAACACAAATTACTTACATTGTGAGACTCAATCACATGTCACAAAACTATAGATGGCGCACCAAAGCCATCAACAAAATAGCACCACCCAATGTTATGAGGTGTGAAGCCTAAACATTGAAAGCCATAAAGAGGTTAATTCCCTCCAGCATGATAAACTTAAAGATGGAGATGATCTTAAGCTCTGAATGTAAGCTACAAGGGTAGTTTTCTCACCATTCTATCTTTATGTTGGAGATGAATCCTTGCAATGCCCATACACTATTCACACCTCCTGTTCTTGTGGTATGCAAGTCATGTGAGTTGATGCTTTTTCCACCTTCGGGAGTAGAGGTTTACATGTAGTGCGAGTGAATGAAAGTAGAAGGAGGAGAATCTTGTTTCATGCTGTAATGGAGGTGAGAGAAGGGAGAGGAGCTAGCTTGGTGTGGAACTATGTGGTGGGCAAGGGGAAGAGATGGGGAAGAAGCTTGCTTGCTGCTACAATGGAGATGGGAGAAAGCTAGTAGAGAGATAATGTTGGACTATAGGGGGTGCATGTGGTTGTTGCAGCCATGGAGAGCTTGGAAAAGGGTTTGTAGAGAGAGAAAATCACTTTTAGCTATAGAATAGGTTTGGAAAGACTTTGGAGGGTGGAAAATAATGTTTTGAAATTTTTTGAAAAAAATTAATTTTTTGAAATTTTTTAGTGTACGTTTTTACTTTTGGAGGTCAAAAATACTTTTTTGACCATGAAATAGGTTAGGGGACCTTTTAAGGAGGGAAAACTTGAAATTTGAAATTTTTTGAAAATTTGAAATTTTTAGTGTATTTTTAAATCCGGGCCAAAAAGTGGGGGAAAAAAGGTCAAAGTGGCCCCCCCCCCCCCCTCCCTTTCCCCTAGCCACCTCCCTTACCTTCTCACTAGGTAAGAGGCCATTAAGAGATGTAAGGCTACCTTGTCCCCCTACTTTTTTGAGGGTATAGAGTGTGTCCACCACCCTCTTCCTATTGGCTGGCCTCTAATTAACCTTAATCCCAAAGGGCCCCTAGAGGGTTCATATTTTTCCTAATGGTGGCAGTGATCTCCTTGATACAAGGCCACAAAAATGAAGGGAGGTCAATATATTCAACCCATACAAGGCACTAAGAGAGGAGGGCATCTTTGATAATTTTTATTGGCTTTCATTCAAACACGTGAACTACTTGCCCAAATAGAATAACAGTGGACTGGGTGAGAAAGGCAACCTGATCCTAGGGTTTCAGAAAAAGAATTTCAAAGAGTCCTTGCCCCGCATAGAAAATTTTGTCAATTACATGGTTACCAAACCCTTTGTCTATTCCTTGAGCAATGTCGTTTATCTGTGGGAGACGACTAGTAAAAAACAAAACAACAGCCCTAGATTTGAAGACCGAAATTTGCTACCAAACAGATTCAGTGTCAAGGGAGATCTTATGGTCCCCTTTGATTTGGGGATCTTTAATTACTGTCTCTTTCAAAATGTCAGACGACACAGCAGCGTCGAATGTCGGGGTGTTTTGAAGCTTATCATGAACAAGACTTTGGGCTTCCTCTCTAGGGTTAACCATGAAAGCTAATGGAAGAACAGGGGAAGACATTATGCACCTTCAGGCCTTAGGTCTTGTTTGCGTAGACAGAGTGCGAGAAGAGACGGTGGTGTATCCGATCACAACAGAAGGATAGTTTGGTGTATCTGCTAGCTAACTATGGTTTTCCTATATAGGAAATAGAAGTTACGATCATTTTCTTATATTGAATAGCATGTTACCTAGTAATCCACTTGTTTTCCTATATAGAATCGTCGTGTTATGTAGACATTTCCTTTTCCTAGATACATATAGGAAATCCAGCTTGTTATAACTAGTATAATAGATACATTTTACAAGATACATGGGTTTTTCCTATGTAAGAATTGATTTAAAGTTCCTTGTGAAGGGGCCTCCCACTATCAGAGGTGCAAAAGGTAAACATTAAGACATTGTGCGTATGTGTGTGTTAACACAGAGAAGGAGAGAGGTGTAGATACACAGAGGGAGAGAGAGATGCGAGACACGATAGGGTGTAATTGATTGGTTGTGTTGGTTAGATTGATTACAGGGTAGTTTTATAATGTTTGAAGTTTGGATATGAAGAGGTGTCTGTGCCTCTTCACTTCTCTAGGTGTACAGCTGTCATTATTTTTAATTTCAACATCCCCCTCAGTTGAATACCGAGAGAAGGATTTTATTGTGCGGCAGTGTGCCTATGTGAAATGGAGCTTGTGCTTTCTGTTTTTGGTTCCATCAAGCGATGGAGGTGCACAAAAGAAAATTACAGCTCGATTTTTTTTTTTTTCATGGAGAATGAAAAATCATCGTCCCGGATCAAACAGAGGTTGAGGGATGAAAAGAGGTTGTTCTTGTGGCTTCATCTTGAATCGCACATGTACACACAAATTTGCATCATTTGTGAAGTCGAGTCCGCATGAGCGAAGTTGAGGTCGACTTCTTCTTCCAACTTCCCCCCTTCGATCGAAATTGAGATGGTAATTGGTAGCAGCACATTAAGGAGTACAAAGGAAGGCTTGGATTAGCATTGTTGTCTTGAGAGCTATGTGGCATAAGACCAGCAATAGAGTGTCGGCAAAGAAGCATCGAAAGTTATCAGAGGTGCGCCATTATTGTATGCGTCAGCATGATCAACAACAACCTGCTATAGATGGGCATCCAGGGAGTACATAGTACAAAATGGAGGTAACTCCTCTCCATTTTCATCGACCAAGGATGAGTCGGCTTTAGAACCATTGGAAGGATCATCACGTCGATGATTTTGAATTCCAAAATTGCGGCACAAGATTGGTTGTTGATTGTAAGAAGTGCGACAGCAATAGTTGTAGATGAGGACTCTGTCATAGCATTCGAAAACATCCAGCTTTGAGATTTGTATTGCCATATTTTGATGGAGACCATCACTTTGAAGACGGTTACCATGAAGGCAGTCCTCTACCACCAGTGATAGTGTCTCTGCAGGCCCACATTTATGAGTCAAAATGAATTCTTCAGCAGGTGGTGCACCAGAGTGCTAGATTTGAAGCTGCAAGTTATTTGCGTCCTCTGCTGGAGTGGCGACATCATTGATTGCATGCATGGCGGCAGGAACAGGCTCATACAGGAGCCGAAATTGAACATCGACTGCCAATAAGGAAAAACTAGCATGATTTGGCTTGTTGTAGCAACAGGTAAGACTCAGTTTTTCTTCTTCTTCAACGAATTCTGGATCAGGTTCGGCCTCTGTTTCAGCAGTAATCTGGGCAACATTTTTTGCGGTAGCAACTGTGGCAGCGAGTGTAGCATGCTTGACTTCGACAGGGTTTGCTTGAAGAGAGTTGGCTGCAGTATTGGCCGCAGTAAGTGTGTTGGCCAGACTTTTGGCTGCAAGGATGGCGTCATCATCGGCTGCAGTAATTGGAGCCTGGTCCGTAGCACGCACACAGTGGGCATGGATAGCGCCATCACCAGATTCAACATCCTAAACTTGGGTTTGGTTCAGGTAGGAGGACACAACTACTCTATCTTCAACTCCATCATCGGGTTTCTCTGGCAGAGGGTGCGTCTCTGAAGAGGCTAAGGCTTGGCTGCAAAACCAGGAACATTATCTGAAGGCTGCAAGGCATCAAGAAAAGCTAAGATAATTTCTTCCTCTTCAGTCATCATATCTCTATGGTTTCACCGGCTAAGTTGACCAAATCTTGGTCAATCGAGGACAACTGTAGGGTTGCGCAATAATCTGGAAATTGAGTCTCTATGGTTTCACCGGTTAAGTTGACCAAATCTTGGTCAATCGAGGACAACTCTAGGGTTGCGCAATAATCTGGAAATTGGGCATCAAGGGCATCTTCAAGCAAGCAACAGATGTAACACAAGAAGATTTATAAATTTTCTCATGTATAAGTAAAAGGGAGCCTTTTCCAGTGTTTTTCATACAATGTATAACATCATGAGCTTCTGCTCGGAGGCACGGCATACCTAGCTAGGTACGATTGAGGGCAGTGGACCGCCGGCCCGGTGCATCATGATCTTCTGCTCGGGAGGCACGTCATACCTAGCTAGGTACCATTGGGGGCAGGGAACCGCCGGCGCATACCTAGCTAGGTACGATTGGGGGCAGGGGACCGCCGGCCCGGTGCATCATGAGCTTCTGCTCGGGAGGCACGTCATACCTAGCTAGATACCATTGGGGCAGGGAACCGCCGGCGCCGGCGGTTCCCTGCCCCCAATGGTACCTAGCTAGGTATGACACGTCAGGGGACCGCCGGCCCGGTGCATCATGAGCTTCTGTTCATGATGCACCGAGCCGACGGTCCCCTGCCCCCAATTAATCGTACCTAGCTAGGTATGCCGTGCCTCTCGAGCAGAAGCTCATCGGGCCGGCGGTCCCCTGCCCCCAATTAATCATACCTAGCCAGGTATGCCGTGCCTCCCGAGCAGAAGCTCATGATGTTGAGGTAAGTCATAATGTGGGAATTATTGTGAGAATCTGTCCAAAACTTCTTGTGTATATAAAGGGGACATCATGATCGGCTTATGTTTGCGCTGAAAGTTGGCTGCATCATGTGTAATAGGTTCAACCTGTGATTTAGCATCAGTGTACGTGGGCATTATATGAGTTAGTTACATGTGCTGCAGAAAGGGTAAGAACAACGTCATCTGTAGCTGCTTGAGATGACGTGGCAGCAATAAACTTGTGCTGAAGGGTTGCCGACACTGGTGGTTGCAGGGGGTTTTCCGGTCGTGGCCGCAGGCGCAAGGACAGCACAAGCAGCAGCAGCATTTTCTTTGCCAGTCTCTACGACAGGCAGGGTAAGAACAATCTTCAATTCAGCAGCGGCAAGGGGCCGGACTGGGGTTTCTTCTATATACATAAATGAATTCGTCTGCAGGAACTTTGTGAGCAGCAAGAACGTCCACATGAACCTTCAGCAGCATTAAGAGGAGCCCCAGCAAAGCATTCATTGTAGCAAATAAGTTCTGCTGGAAGTGACTCCAAGAACATGTTGATGATGGAATTTTCATCGTCATCATCATGGGCTGCATTACAGGGTTGCTCACCCTCGTTTATATATGACACGGGGTCCAACTCGTGGGATCGACGGCAGGGCGCGTTCACGGCAGGGGCGCACGATTTGGGCCGCCGGATCTCCGCAGCGGGGGGGGGGGGAGGGGGCAGGACTTATGTATGTTTGGAGTCGCATCATCTGCTGTGATGCGCGATAGGTGGGATGGATAGAGCTGTGGCGTGTGGTGGGGAAGGTCCTGGGTTCAAGGCGCGACGGCTGGAGGGAAACCCTAATTTTTTGTCCACCTGGAGATTTAATCGACGGTGGATCTCATGGCGGCCGTCGATCCCTCGAGTAGGCCCCGTGTGCTTTATGGACAAGGGTTGCACATAGGTAGTATCATTAGAATGAAGCAAGGAGAAGGGCGCCTGAGTGTTTGCACCAAGTGTGGTGCGCCAAAGTAGGGCATGAAGGGATGCGCCAGGTAGGGGGTCTACAGGTTTAATCGGGTCCGTTTCGACATTTGTTGCAGCATGCAGGGCTGCGAGCTCTTCATTGGTGGGTTTCAGGGCCAGGACCAATCACAAGAAGTTTTTGGGACTTTCCCATATGTTTTTCACCCATGGGACTTAAAAATCCCATCATATTTCCATTAGGTTTTTCACCCATGGGACTTAAAAATCCCATCATATTTCCATTAGGGAGTAAATATTCCCACTAAAGAAATCCCTTTTGGATGGAATGCCCGTGTGGGCTTATACATTACCACTTGGAAAACAATATCTATTATGGGACAATATAATTCCACGAGGGAAAGTCAATGCATATGGGTAACTTCTTCCACGTGGGAAATGCATTCCTACCAAGGAAATGTATTCTCACCAAGGAAGGAAACGTTAAGTTCTCTTTCAAGTCTCCCTTTTAAATTAACAACTCTTTCTTAATTTACAATATGTGCATTGTCTCAAATTTGGACATACAAAAACCTTGAAGATTTTTTTGGTGCATCTCTATAAGGTTATTTTTTGGTGCATTAAAATGTGATTTCTTAAAATGATTTCTATTATACAACAATAATATTTAATGCTCTTATAATGTTGATCCAAAACATATTTTTATATATATTTCTTTTTTTATATATGCAACATAATTACTTGGTACTTAAAGTTCTATAAACAAATAAACCACGTTGAGTGGCACACCATATTTTAGAACAATCATGATGTTTGGCCATCAATCTCAATCCGTATCTCTCCCTTCTAGTTCTCCCTATTTTAATACCAAGATTATTCTCATAATTAATGGGTATACTTTACTAAAAATGTTTACAAAGTTTGACGTCGTTCTCTAAATTTAGCGCTGTGAAACCCTTATTGACGCTTTCTTAGTGTTGATATGTGTGGTTTCACAAGTATATAGCTTACACAATACCTTGAAAATTTTATTTGAACCTCCCCATTACCAATATGATATGCAACTATTCAACCAACATTCCAACTTCAATTTGCACAAATCATGTAGGACTTATGATGTTTCTTAGAGGAAGGATATTCCTTGCTTCACCACAGTTTTGGACATATAGATAAACATATAAGTATGTGCACATGGATGCATTCACATACATAGAACCATTGACATGGTATATTGTGGGCTCCTCTTGAATATGTATATCTTTCTTTCAAGTCATTTAGAAACATTTTTCATGATAGGAGATAACTAGAAAAAAAAAAAAGGCATTTCAATCCGCACTATGCATGGGGATTGTTACATCTTACATGTCAAAGCAGCCTATGTGTCACATTAGACACATGAAAGCATGTTACACCTTGGAAACATGGAGACATGCTCTTAAAAAGTTAAAAAGTACAATATTTTGAAGATACTAAATGTTAAAGAGAGCTGCAATACAATCTCTTCACAAGATCTCTCTGTTTCGTGACTAGCAAAGAGCACTCCATCACATAAAATTATGTGTCCTTTGAATAATCATTTGAGTTTCTTCTTGTGCACCTGCAAATTAATTGGGAGTAAAATTACAACAAAAAAAAGAACAATGTGAGCCTAGGTCTTATTACAAACTCAAAATAGCTACTTATTGTATATGATCATTACCATCAAAGCCAAGTGAAAATTTTCAAAAATCATAGAGCGTAAGAAGCATACCTTGCTTTAGGAAGTGGTTGTTAAAAGATGAACTATTTGGTTCATGTCTATCCACATAGGCTCTTGGAGGTTTGGCCAAAAAATAAGCACCTTTTTATCTTCAATATTAACTGCAACCACAACTGCTACTTCATATTGAGAAGTATCTCTTAGAGCTAATACATTGTCTCCTTCTTCTACCCATGGAGGAGCACATCCTGGTTGTCTTGGAAGAAGTAGCCTTGAGCGAACCTTTCTAGAAGATATTTCATAGGCTATCTCTACATTAGGACTATCCAGAAGAAGAGATGACTTAACCTTCCAATCGGCGTGATTATTGATGTAGCATCTTTCATTTCACTTTCTGTCGCATAGGGCATCCCTATGATATAGTCCACATTGTTTATGTTATAATTGAAGCACTCAACCAAGGTAAATATTTGGATTTGTCCCCCTTGCTCATGAGAAAATATTTTGACTAAGTGCCCTCTTTTGTTTGAATCCTTTAGAACCACATGATCTCCAACTCCAAACCTCACTCCATCTAAAAGCACCTTGGAATAGCAATATGCATTAGAATGCACATCTATAAGACACAAAGCACTTCCTCGAGAGCAATTGTAGAAGTCCACAAGATACTCAACTTCCATGTTACTAAGTTTAAAGGGTTTTCCAACTTTTCCCCCAATAAGAATTCCTTTCTGTCTCATCAACTCCTTGCACCCACACTCTGGCAAACGATTGCATGCATCATAAACTTCTTGTGCAATCTTTTGTGATGACACATGCATGATCCCTACACTATGATAATCATTGCATGTAGATGACCATAAGCTCTGTGCATATCCTTCAGGCATAACCAAGCTCGAGTGAACAACTGTATTATATCTATCATAAGGATGAATAATGTATTTCTCCATTTCAAGTTGCTGCCATATCTTGGTGAATAACAAGCGAGTGTGAAAATGAGTGTAAGAAACCTCGTTTGACTTGTTATTAGTGGAAATCCCTAAATATCCCGAGATACTTCTCTCAAAAGAGAAACACCAGTAGCAATCATGAGATCCATGTCGAATAATATCATCTAAAATCTCACCACTACCTGTTTAAAATCATATCATGAAAAGTTAGCCATACTTGAAATCTATGAATTTTTAGCTCGTATTAATGTGATGAGAGTAAATGTTAACCTACAACATGCTCCAATGGTGAGCTATTTGGTCCGTCGTACTCTTCTGATAATATGCGCCATGACATCAAAAGAGAGAGACATGTTTGAATGTCGCTAGCTGCCCATCCATTCTTTCGAGTACAATCAAAGAACATATGACAAATATCAATGAGTAGAAGGCCTAAACGAGCATCTGTATCACTAATTCCACATCTCATATTTAAAATACAAGGCAAGCACCACTGTATAAACTTTTGGCACTCCTCTTCCTTGAAGAGCTTATAGTGCTTTGATGGGTTTGTGGGCCATCTACCTGTGTTAGAAATAATGTTTGGCATGGATTTTTTTACATCCTTCACCACTTTGTCAATCTTACGCTTTGTGGATGTAGATGCATTATCCAAGATCTTTCTTATGTATTTCTGGAAGAGATTGAGAGATAATATGTGCATGACATCGTAAACAAGATCTTTGGAAATATCAAAGCCATATAAATGGAACAATCTCCATAGTATTGATTCACCAGATAGACCAGCATCCCTTAGAATTTCCTCTCTACTCTCCTTTGTTGCTCGCCGTTTCGCCTGTCGAATGCTCTCCCACATTTCTTCAACCTTTCTCTTCTTGGGTGGATACCTGGATTGTTTTCTATTGTCATTGTAGACATATCTTCTACCATGTGCATCTTCAATTTGTGTAGCTACAGCTCTATCACGTCTGCAGAAGCTTGATCCACCATCCTTGACCCTCCCAAGTTTACATTGGGCAAGATGGTCGCCTGTGCATAACATTAGCATGTTTCGAAGTGTAGCCCTCCTATTTTCAAGACTTGTATGTATTTCCTCCACTGCATATGCATAGTCCACCTCAAAACCATCGATAAAAGAACTCTCCAACTCCTCAATGAGTGGTTGCAAAAACGAGGCAAGAACGTCAGGATGCTTCCTCTCTAGATCCTTATGTGAGAGTGGAAGAAAAAGAACTGGTATTGAGCCTAGGATGGAACCCTTTCCACTATTTAGCACAACAATCTCTACAACTGCGCTATCTTTGATGGTTGTGGTAGAATCTTGAAACCCATCCCAATGCAACATTAATGCAAAATTACGAGGATCTCCCTAAGAAGAGCACAAAATTTAATTACAAATAAATTTAGTAATCTCTTGCATAAATTGTAAATAAGAATTTATATTACCTGTATCATGAACTTCTCTTGCTCTATGTTTTTTCTACACTTTGTACACTTAAACATGTACTTGTTTAAGTCCTCTTTCCAACCCAATTCAAGCTCCTTGCACTTGACATTTGAAGGAAAAGCTTTGTAGTACATTCCACATTTTGGATTTCCACAAATGATAGGAGCTTCCCAACATCCATTTGGGTTCCAAAATTCTTGGACTAATCTCATTTTTTCACCATCCCAAAATTCTTTGATGTGATCGGGATAAGAGGACACATCAACACCCAACCATCGGTCCTTTGAACGCCACATTGCAAGAAAATCATGACAAAAGAATTGACTTTGGCACAATAGTTTTAGTTGCTCAATGATTGAGATATACTGAAAAGATATCATATGTTTCCCTTGCTTATTGCACTTAGTGCATCGTTGACAACAAGTATTGCAATCTCGCTTCAATGTCCTTGGATTAGAGGCACCCACACAGATGCATCTAAGACTGTCTTCACCATCTTCGGCACTAGGGGGGAATAGTTCGGGTTCATGAGCACAATCATCCTGACCAAGGCATAGTTTCCAATTTTGTGGGTGAACCATGCCTCTTTCTTTGTAGAATTTCAACAGTTGAGAGAAGTTGGAAGGAACTCGTCTACCATCTACTTTTCCATCCCAATCACATGGCTTCTGAATTAGAAGGGAGGATAGACAAGTTTTATCTGTTTGATTGAGAGAGCTATTGTTCTTAGACCCTCCCAAGCCTCCAAACAATTCTCCAAGAATTGCCTCTTGAAGATTGATAGATGCTCTATGGTGATCCAAGATGGCCTGGATTCTGAAAATGGAGTTTAAAATATCTCTATCCAAATTCCCTGTTCCATTTGAAAAGGATCCTACAAAGCTCTTAGGAGAGCCTCCATGTAATACTTCTTGCATAATAGGAGCTATAACAAAATGTGAGTCACCTAAACCTGCAATATATTCACCAATAATGATCAATTGTCATACTCTTGGACACATACATTAAGGTAAGTTTGACATATAATTTACCTACCATAAGTTATGATTATAGCAAAGAACGTCAAAAATTATATAATCACCATAAAATTAGAAAGAGTATTCTCTGAAATGCTTGTTTTTATTCCAAACTATTGATAATATCAAGTTTAGAGCATTAGCTAAATTCTACTAGTCGAGGCAGTTGTTTAAAGTACTGTCATGGAGCATTTATCCAATCCATTTCAATAAAATTTCTCGTAACTCAAACTAATTGAGAGTAATTTATAAAATTCAAAAGCATAGTATATATTTCAACTTATTACTCACGCTTATTTGATAATCAGTCTAAAGGTTCATTGATTAATCACCATCTAAATTATCTTTCCTTTTTATTTGTGAAGCGTAAGATCGTCACCATGAGACTAGTCATTGTTTAATGCGTACTTTTTGAATAAGCAATATCACTAAAATTTGACTTGTAAACATGGATTGTAATTACCAAGAAATGTATTAAAGAGCCCTCACACCACAACATAAGAGTCGTGAATCCTGGCTATCATAAATATCTCACCACCACAACTCTTCCCACTTAGGAAAAAAAAATACACTTGGGACTAGGTCATAAATATGACATTCCATCTTAAAATACCATATTAGAGAGTTTGAGACTTCAGAGCCAATTGGGGAATCATCAATTTCTTGAAGATTTGGCCATATGGACAAATCTCAAACTATTTTCTAAGCGCAAAGACTTCCACAAGGTATTAGTTGATTTGGCCATATGGACATATATCAAACTATTTTCTGAGAGCAAAGACTTCCACAAGGTATTAGTTGAAAAGGTCTTCCGAAACATGCTCTGAAAACTTTGGCTAAGATTTGGCTATGTGATCAAATCTTAAGCTCATTTTGAAAGTGGAAATTGAGAAATTCCAAATTTCAAAAATATGGTGTTTTAATATGCTTCTTCCTCCTCTAGACCCGTTTGTTTTGTCGATTCTAACTTGGGGAAATTCTATCAACTTGATCTTTCTTTTGAGAGAATTTGTAGAAACTCATCCCAGTCTTGTAATCCAATTGGAATTAATCATCCAACCTCCTCCTTGTGACTCTTTAAATTTCTTTTTCTCGATCTTGTAATTGATCCATTTTAATCTAGCATCACAGCTCCTTAACATATCCATTCCTATAAGGAAAGTGAATATTTGTTACATAATATAAATCCATTGCTTGCGTCTAACTTGAAGCCCACCATTTCCATCATACCCCTTGATCCCATCTCACGCCCCTCTCCTAAACGTACTCTAGTCTCCATCTCTCTCCATTTATCGCTCTCAAATTTTCAAAACCCCTCTACTCCCTTCTTGCTCTCAAATTCTTATGAATCTTCTAATTTCTCCTTCTCCTTTCACTCTATCTAAGAGTAACTCGTACATATATGTACTTTTAGGAAGAAAACTAGCAAAAGTAGTTTGTGAAACTCTTCATTGCATTCCAAAATTTGCTCCTATCAAGTTCAAATCCATTACTTACTTTTCTATTACTCAAAACAATTGTTTGTAACCTTGTCGACATTTTATGCCTTTATTTTTACAGTCAAAACTGGACAAACTATTTTGTGAAACTCTTGGTTGCATGTACAACTTTGATTCTATGAAGCTCAAAAGCTTAGATGAGATTTGTACTACTCAAAACAATTGTTTTGAATATCTAATGTAGCAAGTATTATTCCACAACTATTTAGGTTCTCAATAATTCAAGTATCAATATGATGAATACAAAAACATTTATGTTGGTAGACTGATCTTTAAGATCTCTTCTATTACACCAAGTATATATATATGGCATAGCTAAATAGATAAAGAGGATAGATGGATAAATACACAGTCTATCTATTAAGCTATTTTCATCTATCTTTAAAAAATAGATGCAAAACTACTCTATATATTCATATATCTAATAGACTATCCTTCTTCTATCCTCGACGAAGGCGTGGGGGGGAGGGGGGGAAGCTATGAGTAATTATGTTTCTGTGCCACATGAGTTCAACAAAAGGGAATTTTAAAGCGAACATTTTTAGAAAATTAGGAGAGTTACATTAACAAAAGGGGTTTTTAACTCCATTTTGAAAAAAATTATAAGATAAGGGATCAATTTACTCATTTAAACTTATTAAAAAAGTGGTTTTCTAAATTTTCCATTGATCACACATTATATAATGGGTTTTGAATAGTGCACCACCTGAGCATCTATCTTTGTATTGGTTTTCTATACATTAGCTTATCTATCTATCTATTAGCCAACTCTCCTTCTCTTTGTTTGCCTATCCATACTTCCATCCACCCTAACTATCTATGCCTCTCCCCTCTCGGATACCATGTTTTTCACACATGAGAGAGAGAGAGAGAGAGAGAGAGAGAGAGAGAGAGATTTATCTTTCGCTCGAAAAAGACATATTATCCTTGGAACAATGGAGGCTGGAGAAAAACCCTTAAGCATGTGCATGTTTTTGTGTGTGTTTGTGTATACGTGTGTGTGTGTGTGTGTGTGTGTGTGTGTGTGTGTGTGTGTGTGTGTGTGTGTGTGTGTGAGAGAGAGAGAGAGAGAGAGAGAGAGAGAGAGAGAGAGAGAGAGAGAGAGAGAGAGAGAGAGAGATTACTTAGTTTCTCTTAAGAGAGACATTACTGACTACAATTAAAATGTGCATGTTACATACATAAGCAACCATTCGTTAAACTTTGAATTCATATACAATGTAGTACAAAATACAAGAAATTGCACAAAAATTAATGTTTCTCATTGACTCATTTAGGAGCACAAAGCACGCTAGACTATTGATACATGGTAGATCTCCTACATAGAGGTTACATATCAATGGAGGGAAGAAGTAGGACATGGAAATGTCTATTTTTATGGTTTCGTTGGTAACAAGGTGCACAAACTGGAAAAATTCTCCAGCCATAGCTAAAGGAGGCCAACTTCTTGCCACAACTACTTCTTTTGGAAGGATCGTGCTCAGGATCCTCACATTGCTTACCACCTTGGGGTGTTTTCCCAAACTTCACACACGGCCTTGGATGAAATACTTTTTGGCTGCCTCGTTTACGTCCTCGCTTTTTACCAGTCGGCTTGACATCTTTCATGTGCATTATTATGTACTCATCAAAAAATGAGCTAATAAGATTTATTTTTGTGCTCAAATCAACTTTAGGAAAGTGGAACATCCTTTCTATAATGTTTCTTACATCATCAAATGGGCATATTTGATCCTCTACATAAAGAGAGCGAGCCCATTCCCAACGCATGGGAATATGGTGTAAACTCTCGTACATCATCAATGAACCACATACTCCCATTGATTTCTCGCTTGTGTGGACAGCATGTGGCCATCCTAGTGGAATAAACACAAGTGACCCTGCTTCTGCTACAAACTTGATTGAAGGGTCCGGCAATGGGTTGTGAGATTCTGCCATGCATTCTCTCCAATCCCAAATGTTGGAAAGGTCATTTGGATCCCAAAAAACCACGTTTTTTTCCCTGTGACTAACCCCATCCATCCTAATGTGCAATAGGGGTCAACATGTGATGCAGTAAAATATCCCTTGTCACTGTAATGCATGCAAAATCTAGAGTCATTTTTCCCCCTATGGATAGACTTGAGAAAATCTACATATATATCTTCAAACTTCATAAACCCCTCTAAAACCTTGACCACACAATTGTTTTTTGGGATTAGGCTATCTAGTATTGCATTACATGCATCACCCTCCCTATTGAGAACCTTATTGTAGGTAGATTTATTTTTGGTTCCGTACCTATCAAGGACTGTCACAACATGACTTCCTAAGTGCTTTCTAATAAGGGATTCAAAAGCTTTGGGTGAAACTAAGGTCTCGGGAAGAAATGTTGTTATGGAATCAGGGATCAAACATGGTTTTAGAATGGGTCTCAAAAGAATCCCTTCCAAACATTTTGGGATATGGAGAGGTACTTCATCCATTCAGAACTGAAATAATAAAAAGAGAATACGAAAACAAATAAGGTTCAAATAATCTTAGGTGGATTATGCAATAATGTCTATTCTCTCTCTCTCTCTCTCTCTCTCTCTCTCTCTCTCTCTCTCTCTCTCTCTCTCTCTCTCTCTCTCTCTCTCTCTCTCTCTCTCTCTCTCTCTCTCTCTCTCTCTCTCTCTCTCTCTATCTATCTATCTATCTATCTTTGAAAGAAAGTACGTATAAATTCCAAAATAAACATGGCTCATTTTTTCTTTTATGGTTGATCTTACATATACTATGAGATCAAAGATAATCAAATAATTGATGGAGGTTTTCTTTATAATCACATACCTGGAGAAATGTGACAAGGATGATTGAAAGAGAACGCCCCTTTGAAACTGCTAGTGGATAATGTGCCAATGTGCCTTGTCTTCTAAAGCATCTAGACAATCACAAAATGGATTCAAATTAGCATGACAAAATGTAATCGAATTAGAAAGGGTAATTGTAACTGTAGTTTCCTTCTCACCATCACCAGCAATATGTATACATTATGAACACTTTTGGCAAAAGCAAGAGCATGGTAAAATGAATTTGGGGATTCCCTTTTCTGAGTTTCCCAAATGTTTTTGGAGACCCTCCCTACAAGCACATCTTACCTACAAGTTCAAGACTTGATGCCGTTTGTAGAGCTAGGCACATTTCCACACTAGTACATGGCAGCAATCATATCAAGTATAAAACCAATAATGTTTTTTAATTAGACAATCATTAAGACCTTCTAACTGTTGATTATTATGAATGGCTACAACAATGCGGGCCGACATTTTAGCTACTGGATGCTCTATTTTGGAAGGTCTACACAACTACAATATATTGTACCTAATCAAGAGCGACGATGCCTTGATAGCTTATTAGAGTACTTGTCCCTCGATTCTATGACAGATATGCATGGCAACTTAGCCGTTGAATAGTTTCCTCACGCGTGGATATTCCCTTTATGGGTCCTCCCTTAGCCTTTATCCGGGCTCACTGAGTAGCCGATTATACTCTTGTGTAGACGCTCAATAGCTGTCTCATTTGAGAAGCTTATCAAGGGGAAGGTGGGCATAATTCACTTCTACTGAGTACTCCTTCGGCTGAGGTGGAACCGATTAAGGACGGAAATTAGGACGTCATCAAAGCATGGCTCATTCTGGCTGGCGTTGGACACACACACACACACACACACACAACTGGCATTGTATTGCACCGAATTAGGGCTCAAACACAGTCATGAGGTGCACGCGCGTAGACTGGCTGTGACATCAACTCCCATGACGTTAGTACAGATGCACATAATTGACAGTACAGTGCGATGATCACCCAGACCAAGCATCATACCATGAGAGCTTAGCCCATGCACGCGCACACCCATACACACAGGGAACATAGCAATTGGTTAAATTGATGTACCTACCAGTTATCAAATTCTTATTGCAGCTGCCCTAATTCCACAGTTGCTTGTGGCGCCCAGGAGTCCTGCTGCAGTTTGCGACGCCGAGAGAGGGGAGAGAGAGAGAGAGAGAGAGAGAGAGAGAGAGAGAGAGAGAGAGAGAGAGAGAGAGAGAGAGAGAGAGAGAGAGTGATCTTTGTTAGGATATTGATGCTCGGAAATACAAAGGTCATGCAGCGGCCAGCAACCTCCTCGACCTACTGCTGTTCAATGACATGCTGTGTGTGTGTGTGTGTGTGTGTGTGTGTGTGTGTGTGTGTGTGTGAGAGAGAGAGAGAGAGAGAGAGAGAGAGAGAGAGAGAGAGAGAGAGAGAGAGAGAGAGAGAGAGAGAGAGAGAGAGAGAGAGAGAACAGAGAAGGGGGAACTGGAAAATGGCATTAGTGAGTACTGGATTGGGCCACTAGCTGCCAGCCAGCTGCCAGGGACGTTCCAAACTGCAGGCAATAATGTTTTGGCATGGGCCCGCCTTATTGTGGGGAGAGAGAGAGAGAGATCAAGTGGTTTTCCCCAAACGAGTGCTCCAAAATAAACTTTTGGGAATCTTGCAGGAATCGATGCGAGCCATTTTGTATCTGTTCTAATGCACCATTTTGTATCTGTTCTCAACTTCTCTGAGATGCACACCCGCTTTTGGTATAGGTATGTCCCTCTCACACCCATCTTTTAGGTAGTTTCCTTCTTCAATTTTATCCAAACTAGATTCACAATGATGTAACACCTTGGCCTCATAGATTAATACGGCCTTTTGAAAATTACCAAAATACCCCTGTAATTTGTGGAAATTCCCAAAATATCCCTCAAATCTCAAAATTTCCCAAAATACCCCCAATGTTTTGTCACAAATTCCCAAAATTCCCTTCAAATATTTGAAATTTCTCAAAATACCCCTAGTTGTGACAGATTAAATATCTCCAAAGATTAAAAAACTGTAGCGTTGTTTAAGACGATTGACTGTCTACTATCAATACAAGGTGCTAGAACTATAATTTGAGTTGGTTATGTAGGCTTAATTAGGAGATAAATTGCTTCATTTTTTTCAAACATATTTGCCTTTTTCACGAGATAATTTGTGACAAATTAAATGGTAAGCACTCAGAAATGGATCTCAATTGTCAATAAAGGGTAAAGAATATTAGAAAAATCTTGACCAATCCAACTTCTGGAGTCGCACTATCCGCTGCCTACTTCATGCTCACATTTACATATTGTCTCCTTTTAAATAAAAGATTCCATCTTCCAATCACTATATCATATGTTGTGCATCCACCTTCAAAGAGCTCAGTATCCCTATAGTTGACATCTTGTTATTTATGTGATTTTATGTGGTGATTATTTTGATATCAACATCTCATAAGATATAAATATTAGTAGCTCATAATTTATATCCTAGGCCATGGTGATTATGCATGGATATATTATTTTACACGTGGTGGTTACATTTAGAGATATAGAGCAAATTGTGGTTATAACATGTGAATAGCTTAGTTTGTCATCATTATAATTATCCTGTGGATAACCTAGTTCAATATCTTGCATGATATCAATACCATCGATTGCTTATTTATGTTAATTATAAAACATCGATATTATGAACATATAGCATGGTAAAAAGATGTAGCTCATAAAACAATTGATACTAATTAACTTCCCTCTATTAAACAATAAACAATATATAAATAGAAAAATGGGGATAGTGATCATACTAAGTCGTTATTTACATTATTTTATGTGGTCATTAGTTTGATATCAACATCTTATAAGATATAAATACTAGTAGCTCATTGTTTATATCATATACCATGGTGATTACAGATTAATTTACATATGATGATAAAATTGGAGATATAGAGCACATCATGGTGATAACACGTGTGGATAGCTTAGCTGTTTATATCAATATCTAGTAAGGTATAAATACTTGCATTCACTGCTTTTTATATTATTTAAGCCATCCATATTATAAACATATAGCTTGGTAAAGGAATGAAGCTCATAAATCAATTGCCAATTAACTACACTTTATTAAACAATAAACATTAGATAGAAAAAAAAGGATAGTTATCATATTACCTCATTATTTACATCATTTTATGTGGTGATTAGTTTGACATCATCATCTTATAAGATATATATATTAGTAGCTCATTATTTATATCATAGACCGTGGTGATTACATGTGGATAGATTAGTTTACATGTGGAGATATAGAGCACATCGTGGTGATAACATGTGAATAGCTTAGTTTGATATCAATATCATGTAAGGTATCAATACCATTAATTGCTTGTTTATATTATAAAGCATCAATAATATATAAGTTAATTGTACAAAAATGTAAAATTAACTACCCTTTATTAAACAATAAATAATAGCTAGCCATATATAGATCATTTAATGTGGGAAAATGAATGGTAATAAGAGTTAGAATATAGACATGTGCTTTTAGACCTATCTCGGCACAAGACAAAAGGGAGACAAGGCTACATCTCATTGAGGGTCCAAAAAGGAGATGGTCTACCAAAGAGCAATGAACAGATAATGGAGCTTAAAAGACCTTAGGGTTAGCTCATTAAAGACCTCCAAAGGTTAGTGGTAAAATTCCTTAGACCTAGGACCTTAGGATGCTAAGTATTGTTTCTCTCTTTTGCAAGTATTGTTCATGCCAAGCTAGCTAGGTACAATGTTTATTTTGCTACCTTCAATCAAGTACTCTCCTTATGTTCATTAAGAATCCTCTTAAGGAAATGCTCACTACTGCCACTCTAATGTCCACTAGTAATCAATTTTATTAGCCATATTCTATTACAAGATATATAGGGTATTATTTACATTAATTAATGAGGAAGTAGCTAGATAGAAAAATGGAGATAGGTATCATACTAGCTCGTTATTTATGTGATTTTATGTGGTGATTATTTTGATATCAACATCTCATGAGACATAAATATTAGTAGCTCATAATTTATATCCTAGACCGTGGTGATTATGCATAGATATACTATTTTACATGTGGTGGTTACATGTATAGATATAGAGCAAATTGTGGTGATAACATGTGAATAGCTTAGTTTGATATCATTATCTTGTGGATAACCTAGTTCAATATCTTGCATGATATCAATACCATTGATTGCTTATGTATATTAATTATAAGACATCGATATTATGAACATATAGCACGGTAAAAAAATGTAGCTCATAAAACAATTGATAGTAGTTAACTTCCCTCTATTAAACAATAAACAATATATAAATAGGAAAATGGAAATAGTGATCATACTAAGTCGTTATTTACATTATTTTATGTGGTCATCCGTTTGATATCAACATCTTATAAGATATAAATATTAGTAGCTCATTGTTTATATCCTATATACAAGATATTGATATCAAATAGCTAAGCTATCCACATGTGTTGTCACCATGGTGTGCTCTATATCTCCACATTTTATTGTCACATGTAAATTAATATATATCTCCACATGTAATCACCATGGTACCGGTATCAATACCATTCACTGCTTATTTATATTACTATAAGCCGTCCATATTGTAAACGTATAGCTTAGTAAAAGAATCAATTAGCTCATAAATCAATGGCCAATTAACTACCTTTATTAAACCATAAATATTAGATAGATAGAAAGAACGGGATACCTCATTATTTACATCATTTTATATGGTGATTAGTTTGACATCAACATCTTGTAAGATATATAAATTAGTAGCTCATTATTTATATCATAGACCGTGGTGATTACGTGTGGATAGATTAGTTTACATGTGGCGATTACGTACATGTGGAGATATAGAGCACATCGTGGTGATAATATGTGAATAGCTTAGTTTAATATCAATATCATGTAAGGTATCAATACAATCAAATGCTTCTTTATATTATAAGCCTTCAATAACATATAACTTAATTGTACAAAAATGTAAAACAATTAACTACCCTATATTAAACAAATAAATAATAGATAGCCATATATTAGACCTTAGGCAAGCTAGGCATGTGCTTGAGGTGCTAAGTATTGTCTCTAATTGTCTCTCTCTTTTGCAAGATTGTTCATGCCAAGCTAGCTAGGTCTAATGTTTATTTTGCTACCTTCAATCAAGTACTCTACTTATGTTCATTAAGAATCCTCTTAAGGAAATGCTCACTACTGCCACTCTAATGTCCACTAGTAATCAATGTTATTAGCCATATTCTATTACAAGATAAATAGGGTATTATTTACATTAGTTAAAGAGGAAGTAGGTGGATAGAAAAATGGGGATAGGTATCATACTAGCTCGTTATTTACATTATTTTATGTGGTGATATTTTGATAGCAACATCTCATGAGATATAAATATCAGTAGCTCATAATTTATATCCTAGACCGTGGTGATTATGCGTATAAGATATAATGTTTTACATGTGGTGGTTACATGTATAAATATAGAGAAAATTGGTGATAATATGTGAATAGCTTAGTTTGATATCATTATCTTGTGGATAACCTAGTTCAATATCTTGCATGATATCAATACCATTGATTGCTTATGTATATTAATTATAAGACATCGATATTATGAACATATAGCATGGTAAAAAAATGTAGCTCATAAAACAATTGATAGTAGTTAACTTCCCTCTATTAAACAATAAACAATATATAAACAGGAAAATGTAAGTAGTGATCATAAATTGATAGTAGTTAACTTCCCTCTATTAAACAATAAACAATATATAAATAGGAAAATGTAAGTAGTGATCATACTAAGTCGTTATTTACATTATTTTATGTGGTCATTCGTTTGATATCAACATCTTATATGATATAAATATTAGTAGCTCATTGTTTATATCCTATACCATGGTGATTACATGTGGATATATATATTAATTTACATGTGATGATAAAATGTGGAGATATAGAGCACACCATGGTGATAACACATGTGGATAGCGTAGCTCTTTGACGTCAATATCTTGTAAAGTATCAATACCATTCACTGCTTATTTATATTACTATAAGCCATCCATATTGTAAACATATAGCTTATAAGTAAAAGAATGATTTAGCTCATAAATCAATTGCAAGTATCCAATAAATGTATAAGTAGTAAGTATCCATCGTCTAAATCTAACAATTAAGAGTGTGAATGTGTAGCTCTTTCTTTTTAAGATAGTTATTCTTGGATCTTGGTCTAACAATAACAAAATAGATACACAGGAAAATGGGGATAAACAATAGATAGGAGATGGGGATATAATCATACTAGCTTATTATTTACATAATTTTATGTGGTTATTAGTTTGATATGAGTATCGTATATAAAGATATCAATATCAGTAGCTGAGTCCATCTATGATCAAGACAACAATCTAATAACCTATGATCTACATGTCTAAGACCTACATGTAAGTATTATAATTAGTAACTAGGCCATGGACAGGACGTACAAAATAGACAAATCGATAGCTATATGGGGAGGACATACAAAATGATAAGGACTCCAATATAGTGAGTCTTTCTTTTATGACCTCACTAATTAACAACCTCCACTAAAAAGAAGTTTGTACAATCAAGGCACTATGATACATCCTCATTTTTGTGGTTGTGGGTCATTTGAAAGGACACATACTTAGGTAACACATTAATCGGTTTCTAAGTGAGGAAGCAGTGCACCTACTACAACCTAGCAAGTGCCAAATATTTTCGAGATGTTTTCAAAACTCAATTCGTTTTTTTATGAAATTATCGTCTAGAAAGAATACTTTGCATCCATACAATGACAATGGGACGCATGTTTATATTTTTGAGATGCCAAGTGTAGTAGTTTTAGAGAAGACAAGCAAGCTTTTGGTCGAGATCAACAGTCCTAAAAAATAATTTAGGTTTGGTGTAATCTCACCTACAAAATTTGAGATTTACCTTTAAATTTTAAATTTAAAGGTGAGACAACCTACTAAAATTAGGTAAATTTAGAGTAAAAACCAATCAATTTATGCCTAAAATTTCTCATTTGTAGGTTTTTCAAGTTCTCGAAAAAAGATTTTTTCAAGCACTGGTTTAGTACGTAGCCGGGCCTAATAAGAAGGATTATTATTTTTTGCAACACCAAAATTGCTCTCCATCCAGTGTCAGAAAAAAGCCGGGGTCCATAGTATTTTAGCCAAAATTTCAGGTTTGCCCTTATTTTCAACGATTAGGAGAAATGTATTTTTTTATCCCTAGCCCAGTGTTCGGAAAAAATCATTTTTCCAAACATACAAAATTCCTTTCCTTGAATTTGCCAAGAGGATATTTTAGAAAATTATGCAACTTTTTCAGGTTTTCACACTATTTTCCTCTATTTTGGGGCGGAATTTCTCCTTTTCCCCTTGCCCTCAATCGGCATTTTTGAAATTAAAAGTGGCACGATATTAAACTGAGACACATTTTTCCTGAACACTGC
>NC_140940.1:57226351-57503851 GCF_014529385.1 Adiantum capillus-veneris | reverse complement strand
GGTAGGGGTCTCTAGCGGCGTGTCGATGGGGGTACGGACGTCAGGTGTCTCCACCGGCGTCTGGGCCCCAAAGCGAGGAGTGTCGAGTGGGGTGGCTCCTGGCGGAGTAGGTAGAGGTGTGTAGCTGCTAGGAACAGTCAGCCGCGCAAAACCTGGCGTAGATGGCGATGTTGTGGCTGGTGTGGGGGCGGGCAAAGAAGGGGAGGGTAAAGAGCCTCGTCGAACATGAGGTGGTGTGGAGGCATCGGCGGCGGAATCCCCACAACAACCGCCACCACCACCACTAGAGCGCCGGTGTCTAGCCGAGTGTGAAGATCGTCTCGTCGACGTCGAAGCTTTGGAGCGCGCCGAATGCTCCGAAAGAGAGGGAGATGCGGATGGAGTAGGAGCGCGCGATGATGCGCCAGAGCGATGACGCTCCACGTACCACTGTCTCTGCTGCGGTGACAAAGAAGAAAGAAACTCCTCATCATCCATACCTGCATTAAACACACGAATATTTAAACTTAATATTGAATGAATAGAGTAGACAATGACGCAAAGACCATTAAATACAATGACGTAATGACGCATATAAATACAATGACTCAATGAATTGAGTGATAGAAGAGGCAAATCAAAAACACAGAATTTTCAATCAAAAGATGTGAGCGCGGGTAGAAAAGAGCGTTATACACCATGGAAGGTACTTAGAGAGCCAGAGCTTTTACAACACGGAGCAAAATTGTTCAAATACAATATTTGTGGCTTTAAGAGATCTCTCTCTCATCCTCGCATAACTCAGCATAACTTCCTATATCTATATAGAGCTCTCCGTTTAAACACATATCCTTTGTTTCATTTTGTAGCTCCTCTGCATGCACCCCATATAGAGTAGTAGCATCTTGATGCTCGTCTGGCACCACCGTAGCGGCTTTTGATTGAGCATCTTCTCTGATCTCCTCCATTGATGCCATTGTGATTGGCACATGGTAGCCTTCATACGTCCTTGCAGTACGAGGGGCTACCTCTATGACGTACCACCAGTTTGATGTAGACTTTGTAGGATGAAATATTACCTGCTAGAGCCACATAACATACATGAGAGCTTTCAAGCACATAACTTGTAAAAGGGGGATGTTAACTATTTACATACTTACTTGTTCACAATGCTCGGGTAGTACGAAAGTGTCTTTTAACTAAAAATAAACCTAAGTCTAATTTAACGTAAGTCTACATCTAACCTAATCTTTAACGTCTTTTGGGATAGTTTCCTACGACGTTAAAACTCTCTTCTTCTTGTGTGTGTGTGTGTGTGTGTGGGTAAACCTAAATAACCCTAAGTCTAATCTAATATAACATAAATCTAAATCTAACGTAAATTATGTTAGATTAAAAACAAAGAACTAAACTAACAGGGATTATAAGAACCTTAAAACTGATTTAACACATAATTTTTCACATAACTCGGCAAGAGTTGGCATTCTCATCACTAAAGATGTGAGAGGTAACTTCCGGCGGTGACGCTGCCTCATCTCCATCCACATCTGACGACAGCAATTGGCCCTTTGGACCGTTCTTGCTCTTGTTACTAACTTTGAAGTTGCTGTTGAATGACTAGAGGTTGTCTAGATGGTCATTGTCGGGGATGTAGTGACTCTTGCCGCCCTGAAGATCCACCTTCTTCCCTATCTTCTGAAGACATTTCACTAGTACTTTTGGATCGACCGAGCCCACCATGAGTGAAGGCAACAATACCCTATATTAAATTGAGGGCTTTCTTCACCCGCTTCATGCAGGCATCGCAGTCTATGGAGACATAAATCTAATCTAATATAACGTAAATCTAAATCTAGCGTAAATAAACGTAAATCTAACTAAAAATAAACCTAAACCTAATCTAATTTAACTTAAATAAACCTAAATCTAATTTAACGTAAGTCTACATCTAACCTAATCTTTAACGTCTTTTAGGATAGTTTCCTACGACGTTATAACTCTCTTCTTCTTGTGTGTGTGCGTGTGTGTGGATGTGTGTGCCAATAAAAAGAGATAAATGGTATAACCTTTCTATCACCCATGCCAAGTATGATAGATTGGTTATGCCATTTCCCTCTTGAATAATAGGTCTTGAGTTCAACTCCTCGTCGGCTAGATCTTTAGGTCTTTTAATTTTAATTAGTTTCCTACGAAGTTAAATTAGTTTCTCTCTCTTTCTATCTCAATGTGTGTGCGTTTTTTTGTTTATGCATGTTTTCTCTCTCTTTTCCTCTCTCAATGTGTGCGTTTTTTGTTTATGCATGTTCTCTCTCTCTTTTCCTCTCTCAATGTGTGCGTTTTTTTGTTTATGCATGCTCTCTCTCTGTTTTCCTCTCTCAATATGTGTGTGCATTCTTTGTTTATGTATGTGTGTGTGCGTTTTTGTTTATGTTTGTACTCTTTCTCTCTCTCTCTCTCTCTCTCTCTCTCTCTCTCTCTCTCTCTCAAAAACACTATGTGTGTGTGTGTGTGTGAGAGAGAGAGAGAGAGGGAGAGAGAAAGAGGGGAAGGGAACATGAGAGTGAGGAGAGGGAAGGAGCATACCTGGCTCTCCTTCCTCTCCTCGTGTGTATTTGTGTGTGTGTGTTTGTGTGGAGAAGAAAGCGAGAGAGAGAGAGAGGGAGAGCGTTACCTGCTCCTTGCTTGAGGGCGCCGAAAAACTCAGATCTGAGATCTGAGTTTTTGGGCGCTCTCTATTATTTTTTTTAGCCCAGTCGGCGTCGCTATGAGCGTCGCAAATTTACTTGTAAATTTGCGACGCTCATAGCGACGCCGAGATTTTTTTTTTTGAGCGTCGCTAATATGAATAGCCTCTTGTAGTGTTTAAGTAGTTTATATTTTATATTTTATGATTTTTTTTAATCGAATGGATTCTTGCTTAACCAAAACAATTGCTAGAAGAAATACATAGATGTCACAATATCCAAAATTAAATGATGCATTAAAATTTTCATCACATAAGCTCAGTTTATCACCATCAGCATGGCCCATTGACTAGAATACATGTGCATGAGTATTAAAAAAAAATGTTTCATTGTACAGTAAGATGATCTAGTTTTTTTCCTTGTGTCTAAGGTTTCCATGCCACTTGCTCAACATGTTCAGATTCATGTACCAACATCCAATGTTGAGACCATACTACCTAAGGGTGATGGATATGAGAATGACCACCATGTTGGTATACTTTGTTCTACACAAGTAAGTACAAACTATACCTAGTTTGTATAATTTTTTTTCCACATTTGAAAAATGTTACTTTTTTGTTTTGACCAAATTCACAATTCTCAGGGGAGGTTATTGTTGATAGATGTTACTTTAAAGTGAAGGATTTAGTCTTCATAATTTTAATCCAAAAGATAGTGCATGGTTCAAGCTTAGTATGAGTAGTTCCCATATAAGTTTGATAAAGTAATTGTATTATACTTAAGTGAAACTCTCTCTTGGTAGCTAAACTTCTTGCTAGTTTACCTTCTTTGATTTAAATATTTGAGATCAATCCAAAAATAATTGTTCATAGGACACAACAACCAAAGCTTTATGGGGTGTACAACCAAGATCTTTGTAGTAATTGATTGATTTTATATAAATATATATGCAATGTTTATTTGTTTTTCTATGTTGTGTCTACTTTTGAAAATTTTAAATCTAACTTTTCACTTCCACATGTTTCAGCATGTTATAGATAACCCCACATCCAAGGCTCAACCCATCACACATAAGAATGTTGGATATGAGGATGATATGGACAATGGTGACCTCATTGCTAAAAATGTGAGTGGAAAGTGTGATGTGTATTGGTTTAAATTATATTTGATATGTGTATCATGCTATCTTACTCCAAGTCTAGCAATATCCAAAAGATCTCTATTGGTGGTTCACTTCCCTTAGGTCTGATGGGTTCATAAATAGGGATGATATCACATATTTAATGTATCCTATCTCTCTCTTTTCATGCTATATTTGTTTTAGGATACATGTTATGTACACATCAATCAAGATCCATGTTTAAGTATCATGAACAAATTTGTGAATTTATATTTCTTTGCCAAAAATTGAGCAAGCCATGTTTGACGATATCAATTCTATCTCATCTCTACTTTGATTTTTGTTCATATCCAGATTGATACGGCAATGAATGAGATACAACCTACACAAGGAGTAAGCACATGTCACATGGGCAATGAATCAAAACAAGATCAAACTCAAAGGGGTCAACAAGTTGTATGCTCCTTGTCTATTATTTGGAAGAAGTAGTAGCATTCATAGGCCTCCATCTACCTCTATCACAATGTATAGCTTCACATGCATGCAGATTTGTTCTTCACTTTCTACTCAACTTGCAAATTGCGGTAAGGAATCTAAGGCCAAAATTGATGTGCTTGAGGTGGATATTGAGACTGACTATGCTTTGATAAGTGCCCTTAAGAGCATAATAATAACAATATGATATGTATTCTTATGGTTAGTTTGTACGCATAAATATGGGACTTCAAGCTTATTTATGTTTCTTTCCTTCTCCTTTTAGGAACTTGAGGAGAAAGAAAATCCAATGAAAGAGAAGAAATTTGAAAGTATAAATTCAATGATGGTAAGCCATATTTCTTATGAACTTCATCTTGAGGCAATATGTAAATGTAGTTTTTCTTTGTGTACACAAACCGTAGGGTATCAATAGTCAAAGGGCTCAAGAACCTAGGAGAAGAAGTGCACATACCAAAGAAAAGAAGGCATGTCTTTCTTTTGATTTGTTTTTTTGTAATTGATAACTGATTGGATCGCGAAATTACCTTCACTTGTGAGATTTTATTTGTAGGTTTTGTGTGAGCTAACAAACAAGAACTCAAGTGAGACCACATTCAAGGTGAAATTTAGATGAGTTACTTCTTCAACTTTCTACAATGTCCTCAAAGATGTCCCTCTCTCTCTCTCTCTCTCTCTCTCTCTCTCTCTCTGCCCCCCCCCCCCCCTTCCGAGTCTCTCTCTCTCTCTCTCTCTCTCTCTCTCTCGGAGTCTCTCTCAAAGATTCTTTTTACATGATATATCGAATGTACCAATTTCATTTTATCTTTGTTTGTGTAGGGTGAGATAATGTCAAAGTCATCACGCTTTAAAAAAAAGCCATGATATCTTCTTACATGATATCTCAAATGTACCAATTTCATTTTATCTTTGTTTGTGTAGGGTGAGATAATGTCAAAGTCATCACGCTTAAAGAGAAAGCCATCTAGATTCAATGATTTCTTGGGAGATCAAGTAAGCTAGCATGCCTTATCTATGCAACTACTCTCTTAATTTATTGTAAGCATGAGCTAGATGACATGTGGTTTTTCTATATTTAGGAAAATTCTGTAAGATCCACTAGAAGAGGTGACATTCAAAAATGTAAGGAGAAATATTCAAAGAACATGGATGAATCTTGCCACAACAAGAAATTGAGCATGCCTCAACAAATGGTAAGGATCTAGTTGAGTGAATTTTCTAAGGCCTTTTATATATACACGAGATTTTGGTGGTCATCATTTGACAAAATATTTTTTTTCTTATCTTTGAGGTTTCATGCTTAGAGAGGGAGACTCTTGAATCTCTTGCAATGGAGGCCATGGAAATACATGATGTTGATATCATGTACGGACAATTACACAATTGCATCAAATCTTTGAAGAATAAGAACCAAGAGTACTTTCAAAGTTGTTCCAAGAATTCTGAACCGTCATTTCTTCTTGAATGCTATGTTTCTTGGGCTATGACATCTGGTGTCATAAATCCCAAAACCATATCATGAAGGAATGCCAATATGTGAGAAATTGTTATAACTATGTTGATGACACTATATGCTAATGAGTTGGATCCTTAACTCAATATAGACGTTGGAACTAGTCATCTTACTTCTCGTTCAAGTGTTTTTTATTCCTTTTGATCCTTATATAGTCTCAATTATTCATGCTAATTTGTGCCAAATGTGGGGATGTAGCAGTTGCATATGTAAGTATACTCATTTGCTACACGATTTTATTTGAATAAATATTGATTTGAGTGTGAAATGTGCAAGTAATAATGCTTGGGATTTAATTCATGGTGCTAGATAGGGTTTTTTACGAATGTAGTTATTGTATATCCAGGTAAAAGGAAGTCCAGATTGCTAGTACTCATTAAAGTCATGAAGAAAGTTATATAGAGATATGGACTTGCTCTTGATAGACGTGTTATGTAAAGTCTAACCTTGTATTATTCTTGCATAATTAGTCTATGCAATACAAGAAATACTCATTTGTGACCTTGAAGTTTCATAGATGCTTAAGTTCGGGTGTCTGATCTTTATATTGATATAGTCAAATTGCTCATCAATGTATAGAGATATGTTGAATTGATTCTCGCTAAGTCTAATATGTTTATGACTTGTAAGAAAGGCATAAATTGATTGAGTGGAGGTAACAAGAGACAACAAGTTAAGCACAATAGGATATGTAAATGGTGATAATAATGCATTCTTGCATGAACATTGCTTAAGATAATTTATTTTTTTTGCAAAACTCACAATTTTGAGTGATTGTATTATAATGTCACCAAGAAAAATACAAATCAGCTTCAAGCTCAGACTGAGCCTTGAGCGTATATTCCAAACAACCCAATCCTTTACAAAGGAGAGCTTGACCGGAGGGCGAGGGTCATCCTAAGCCAATCATCTGAGTTATGCTTTATACTTACCACATATATTAACTTGCTTTCTTATACAATCTCTAAAATTTTCCTCTCTTTTTTTCCTCGTATTAAGTTAAGCAAAGAAATCAAGCATTTTTTTAGGGTCAGCTTGTTGTTGCAATACTTTAAAATAAAGCATTTATTATTTTATGCTAAAAGAAAATTTATGATCTTTTTAACAATGCAACTTTTACGCTTTCAAAAGTCACCATAAGGCGTTTTGGCATAGAGTTTAGTTGCAAATGCTTCTTAAATTGAAAGGATACTAAAAGTGTGGATAAGCAAGTAGACTACATTTATTACACTTTGAAATGAAAGAATGTTTTTATTAATCAATGGAAAGGAGTGCATGGAGAAGATATAGGATTCAACAAGCTAGTTTATTTGTAAAACTATAATATGGTTAATGAACAAGGAATATTTGTTAATTGAATTTTTTTCTAAAAAACATGAGAAAATATTCCACGTGAACAAAGGGAGATGGTCTTCAAAAGGGAAACTAAATGCTTAAAGAATAGTTTCTACCACAAGGGAGTTCTTTCAAAATTAGGGAATAACATATCCACGTGGGAGAAAACATTTCCACATTAGAAAGAGGGAATACCAATTCCACTTGGAAGAAAATATTATCACATGGGAGATGAAAATCCCTTTAAGGGTAATGATATTATTCAACAGTACCTACGAGGGGTTCTTTTTTCCTCTTCATTCTCTTGTGGAAATATATTTCCTTATAATTTCCCAATTTGAACTTGGGGAAAAACAAGGTAAATTGGTTGTCTTTCACATGGGGGAAGGGCTCAAACTTGTTGTGAATGCTCCTACAGGGGTCGCCCTTGCAAGATTGCTTCAGGGCTTTTCTCCTTCAGATAGCATCGTCTCCTCAACTCTCTCTATATATCAACTCCCGTTCATTGTTGTGTTGTTTGAGAGCTCCCCAATTCTGATGGCACCTCTTATATTCAAGCCAGCCACCTGAGCCGGATATGCCTTTGCTTCTCTTTTATCTTCGGCTACCCCTTCTGCACTTATTTGTTGGAGTGACCAGCCCCTTCTCTTGCCCAAGCTCAGTGCTGGCTCCTCCTGTAAGACGACCCTACCAACTGCGGCTCACAAGCTTCTTTGACCCCCAATTTCATGCAGCGCGCCTCGTCTCTTCTGCTACCCGTGTCCACTCCTTTGGTATGCAAGTCTCTCTGGCACTTCCCAAGCCTGCAATCCTCCCTTCTTAATTATGCTTCTCATGGTCTCCCTCTGTTATCTTTCATGATACTAATTAGCAGCCCCTCTTTTTCTTGCCATGTCGCCCTCAAGCCCCAACTTTCTCTGAGCTCCAGCTGAAGCTTCCTCTTCTTCAACACTTTGATCTGAACCCACGTGGTGGCCTCCTGAGATATATAGCACGGGCTCTTATATTATAGCTGGCGACTCTCTCCAGTGATGAAGGTTCCCCTCTGCAGCACTCTCCCCTCTCCTGGTCTGATTAGCATTCGCCCCTCACTCTGTTCTCTTCTCAGCTTCAGGCTTCTTGCTGATCTGCTCCTGGCTAGCCCGCAAGCTCCCACACACAGCTCCCTCTCAGCTTTGGCCAGAGAGCGTCTTCCCTTGGCCCTCGCTTGTTCTCTGGGTGGCGCCCCCTCTTAAATGGCCCCGTTTTCCCTGAGCCCTCGCGCTCCTGAATCCCTTCTCTAGCCCTCTCTCTTGCAGATGGCGGCTCCACGTGCTTACTAGAGAGCCTCCCTTCTCCTAATCCTTCTGTCGCTCCACGTCCTACATCTCCCGCATGCCCTTCATGAACTGATCCCCTCCTCTGGCGCCAGCTGGCGAGATGATCAGCTCCTTCGGCGTCCTTTTGCTCCGTAGTCCCGGCCAGCTTTCATGGCCAGCTCTTTGGCGCTACAAGCTGCCAATGCTTCTTCTGCTCTCGCTTCTGAACGGCAGCTCCCTGATGCTGCATCTTGTGAGCTTGCTTTGGGAGCCCCCGGCCCCTCCCACTGCCTCTGAGCTCGTGGCTTTGCTTCTCTGCAGTGGCCTCCTTGCAACCGGTCTCCCCTCTCTCTCTTTCGTTCTCCGTCGGATTGCCCTGGCCGCTCCCCTTTATGTTCTTGCCGAGCCTGGATTCGAGATCCGGCCCCCCTCGTCCACAGCTAGTTGCCCACGCTCATTCCCGTTCTGGAGCTCCTCTCAGCCCTGGCGGCGGGCAACGTGTAAGCCCATCTCCATGCAGACTTTTCTTTTTTTAAAAAGCCAACCAAGGTCGGGCTCCCACCAAGAATGCTTCGGATGGCAGCCCTCTACCTTTTGAATGCCCTCCTCCTAATTTCCTTGCCGAGTGTCACTTTGAGAGCCACTGCACCTTTGCGTGGCTTTGCAGTGAATTTTCGGCACTTGGCCTTCTTTCCTTGCATGCCTTCAACCTTCCTGCTCCACGGCCGGTAGTCTCGACTCGAGTTGTCAACCTGGTCAATAGGCTATGCACTATGCGTAAGAAGCATAGAGAGACTCCTTGATGTGGGTGTAGAGCCGTGGCGAGAAGGTGAGCATTGGGTCGCCACCATCGTTCATCAAGATGATTGAATTTGAGCTTAAAAGAGTGCTAAGCCTGAGAGCAGACCGACGATAATGAACTCCTCTTTCGAAGCTTGCACTCAAATAGGCTTTAATACTTGCATGAGCTTCGCAAGAAGTGACCAATCATAGAGCTATGTGGTTTTCGGATGCATTGGCCGAGGAAAATTTGTCATTCATCAACGTGGTTGTGCCAAAACATACCCAATTATATATGCCAAAGCATCTATTTGAACATGGAAGATCTTTTTCAATCCGGAACTTTTAAAACTGGTGCTGAGATCAATGCATCCTTGAGTTTTGTGAAGGAAGTTTCACATTCCTCGGTCCATACAAAAACTACAATCAACTTATAAAGCGGCTGTGCAATAATAGCGTATAAGTATATGAACCTCATGTAGTATTCACAATGTCCCATAAAGGACTGGACCTCCTTCCACTACAAGAGGTCACTTAAATGTCAAATTATCGGCGCCAATGGCGGGGATCGATATATATGTAGGTAAGTATGGAGGGAGATGTAGTTTTCTAAAAAATGATTTTTAAATTTTCGACGGCTATTCCGACGCCTGTTACGATTCATTTTCCGACGTCTGTATGAATGGCTCTTTCGACACCTGAACTGATGCCTGTACCGTCAGACTCTGCAAAAAACGAGCCCGCGCCGGGCTTTCCCTGCGCATTTCTCTTCTTCTTGCGCCTTTTCTCTTGCTCTCCTTCTCCTCACCTCTTGCAGATCTGGTGCGGAACAAGTTGTCGGATGTGCTAATCTTGCTCGTGGACTACTCCATAGTACTAAGGTGATCAAGTTTGTGCTAAACATGGTGTGTGTGTGTGTGTGTACGTTTTTTGCAGGTTCGAGGATGTTTACAACACCTTTTCTTGCTCAAATAGGCTGCATGCGAGTGCTTGAACTTTTAATGTATATTAAATCTATTAAATTAATTTGTATATTGATAAAAAAATTCATGCTTTAAAATTTCAATGCTTCAAAATAAATTATGGTTGGTGTTGTGAAATTCCGTTTTGAATTAGGAAAAAAATTTGTTTTGATTTATGAAAACATCTGGTTTTGAAGAAATTTTGTTTTTAATTATGTCGTTTTTGAAATTATGCTATTGATGAGGTTTACGTTTTAAATTTTGGTTAGGTTTAGTTTAGGTTATATGTTAGGTTACGATATATATATAGCTTATATGTTAAGTTATAAGTTAGGTTATACGTTAAGTCATGTTGAGTTAGGTTAGGTTAAGTTAGGTTTAAATTAAATGTTAAATTAAGTTATAAGTTAAGTTATAGGATAGGTTAGCTAGATCATAGATCAGGTTTAGGCAACAAGTTAGGTTATAGGTTAAGTTAGGTTAGGTTATAGGTTGTATGTAAAAAGTTAGGTTAGGTTATATGTTAAGTTAACTCATGTTTAGGTTATAGATGGACGTTGTGTTTGAACAGTTAGAACTTATGTACTTTTATGTTAATCTAAACACTTATCGGTGAAACTTTCAAACACGACTATCTACCAACGTCTAAACCATAACCTCTAACTCCATTAGCAGACTGAAATGGCCAAGTGCTACAGTACTAAGTGGATTTGGAGCGACCAAATCAAAAGTTGCCAAACTTAAACGGATTTATATAGCCTACCCTAACGCTCTTTAAATATAGTAATGTATTAGAGGTCAAAACAAAAGTCGCTAACTAAAACCGATAACCCTTAGCAGACTATATGGCTTAACGATACCCTAATATGTTTTAGAGCGCTTTACCTTAGCGGCTTTACATAGTGAACCCTAATGCACCGTCCGAACACGATGCACCATCTATTAGCGGCCAAACCAGAATCCATAGAGCCCTAAGCGGCGAGCCCTAAGCAGATAGAAATGGAAAAATGCTACACTAATCCAATTTGGAGCGGCTAAACGTAGGCAACTTTACATAGCGCACCCTAACACTCCAAAATACGGCCATCTTAGCGGCTAAACCAACACTAGTCCTAAGACGTTAACCCTAGGTGGCTAGCCCTAAGCTGATTGAAATGGATAATTGCTATCATAATCCAATTTGGAGCAGCCTAACCTAAGCAGCTTTACACACCATACCATAAGTTCTAACGGTCCGAACACAACGTCCATCTATTAGCGGCCAAACGAAGATGCCTTGTGTACTGCTAAAAACGCAAACGAACTTTGGTTAGGTTAGGTATAGGTTAGGTTCAGGTTATAGGTTTTGTTAGGTTAGGTGTAAGTTATAGGCTAGGTTAGATTATAGGTTAAGTTAGAGCTAGCGACAAATAATAGAAAAAACGCAAACGGACTTCGAAGATGACTCGTGTACTTTAAAAAACGCAAACGAACTTCGGTTAGGTTAGCCTATAGATTAGGTTTAGGTTATAGGTTATGTTAGGTTAGGTTAGTGTAAGGACATGGGTCCTATGGGCAAGGTCACCTGCACGGCCTTGTCCGTAGGCCACTGACACGGTTCTTTCAAGAGTGCGTACTAAATTGCCAACAATGCCAAATTAATAAGGTAGAGCACCTCAAGGTAGGTGGCCTTTTACATCCTTTAGAGATTGCAAAAGGTAAGTGGGAGAGTATCTCTATGTATTTTATAGTAGGACTACCTAGTACAAATGGTGGCCATGATGCCATTTGGGTAATTATAGACCGTCTCACAAAGATGGGTCGATTCATTCCCACTAAGACTATGGTTAAGCACTACAACACTAAATGAAGATATCGACGCGTATATATCGACGGCCATGCTTTTCCACGCATATATCGACGACATTAGCGGGCTCTATACACGTCACAGTGTGCGTCGATATACGCGTGGAAAGGCTTTTATTTTCCACATGTATAGCGACGCGTATAGCGATGCAAAAAAATTTGGGGAAAAAAAGCGAAACCCGCGTGCAGGGGCCATTTTCGCCTGCTCGGGTCTTGGCCGAAACCTGCTGCGCAGATATTATGTCCATCTCCACCCTCCCCAACCCCCCTCTCTCTCTCTGTCTCTCTCTCTACCTCTACATCGTGTGTGTGTGTGTGTAGGAGAGAGAGAGAGAGAGAGAGAGAGAGAGAGAGAGAGAGAGAGAGAGAGAGAGAGAGAGAGAGAGAGAGAGAGAGAACGGTGTGTGTGTGTGTGTGTGTGTGTAGAGGAAAGAGAGAGAGAGAGAGAGGTGCGTGTATATGTGTATGTAGGAAATAGAGAGAGAGAGAGAGAGAGAGAGAGAGAGAGAGAGAGAGAGAGAGAGAGAGAGAGAGCGGTGTGTGTTTGTGTAGGAAGAGAGAGAGAGAGAGAGAGAGAGAGAGAGAGAGAGAGAGAAAGAGAGAGAGAGAGAGCGGTGTGTGTTTGTGTAGGAAGAGAGAGAGAGAGAGAGAGAGAGAGAGAGAGAGAGAGAGAGAGAGAGAGAGAGAGAGAATTAATGTATGCTTAGGAAATTAAAATTAAAGAAAAAAAATTAAAGAGAGAAATGAAATGAAATGTTATATTAACGTCTTCGAAAGGCCAAAGTGACCTATGAGACATGAGACAAGAAAGTTACAATGTGATGGATCTGATACAAAGTCAGAGTAAGAAGATGACAAAATAAAATATTATGGAATCCTAAACTGCTGGGTGTGGACTAAACGGCTAAACGAGCTAGTTGGGATATGTAGATCTCCTCCATGGCTAGTACTCTGACCGGGCGTTGTGCATGTCAAGCCAAAGTGACCTAGCTAGATCCTCTGATGCATCCTCTGCCAATGTTGTGTAGTCCTCCGCAGTCGTGGGCATCTAGATCTCCCTAGATCAGTCACTCGTTCGATCATTAGAGAGATAGGGAAGTAGAGAGAGAGAGAGAGAGAGAGAGAGAGAGAGAGGTAAGTAGAGAGAGAGAGAGAGAAAGAGAGAGAAAGAGAGAGAGAGAGAGATAGGAAATAGAGAGATAGAGAAAGAGAGTTATATATATATATATATATATATATATATATATATATATATATATATATATATATATATATATATATATATATATAGAGAGAGAGAGAGAGAGAGAGAGAGAGAGAGAGAGAGATAGGAAAGTGGAGCTCCAGGAGTTATGGCAGAGAAATAGGAAAATAGAGAAATAGAGAGAGATAGGAAAATAGGAAAATAGAGAGAGAAAGAGAGATAGCAAGAGCGAGAGCGAGAGAGAGAGAGAGAGAGAAAGAGAGATAACGAGAGCAAGATCGAGAGAGAAAGAACGAGAGATAGGGTACGTAGACAGAGAAGAAACTATGGAACTAAAAGAGGCAAAGAGGTTTTGCCTGCTATATGCATTGCCATGTACACCTGGGAGTGCACGTATGTGTCTACCCATATAGGATTTGACCAATAAAGACGAGATTTTGACCCGGTGGTCCTGATCTCCGTACACCTCTGGACCGAGGTGTACGGAGATTGGGCAAGACTAGAGAATGCGAGGTAGTTTACATTGTGAGGAGTATATATATATATATATATATATATATATATATATATATATATATATATATATATATATATATATATATATATATTAAAACAACATTCATAATCATTGTAGATGGCAACGTCATCAACTAACATGGAGGAAAAGATTGCATGCTCGTGCATGCTCTACAAGTATCAAATCCTACGCAAGCGTCACTGCTTTGTTTAGGTACGTAATTTACAAAAGAGATTTTCCGATTGCAACGGTGATGTGCTCGAAGAGCTTTTTAATTTAATGTGGCTTAAACAGGTTATTACGGGAGCAACTTCTCCCGACTGGCAATGAAATGCCCCCCTCCAGGCCAGACACAAAGCAACTTCTGACCTCAGTTGGCTTGGACTACAACAAGATTCATGCATGTCCAAATGATTTCATTCTTTTTTGCAATGAATTTTCAGATTGTCTGTCGTGTCCTAAGTGCGGAGCAATGAGCTACAAACAAGATGCAGTTGGCGAGACAATGCCAGCTAAAGTGTTGCGGCATTTCCCTATTATTCCTAGGATAAAAAACATGTTTCGTTGTGGTTCCATTGCAAAGTTGATGCGGTGGCATTCTACGAATAGATCCCTGACGCAACATTTAGGGTGCCCACTGATTCGAAGGCTTGGAGGCACATTGAAGATACATGGCCACATTTTAAGAGTGAACCACGCAATTTGCGTTTGGGCATGGCAATGGATGGAGTCAATCCATTTGGCTTCAGAAGCTTGTCATGGAGCACTTGGCCTCTGTGCCTTATCAATTACAACCTCCCGCCGTGGCTTGCTATCAAGAAAGGTCATGTGATTTTAAGCTTGATTGTACCTGGTAAGTTCAAGGCAAAAAACATGGATGTTTATCTAGGTCCACTAGTTGACGAGCTCCAGGAGTTATGGCATGGGATCGACATAGCAGATGCGGTTCAACCAGTAGGACAACAGCATGCAAGGATCCATGGACTTCTTATGTGGACTATGCATGATTGGCGAGAATACGGAGAAGCTTATGGTAATGGTTATTTATTTACAAAATTCTCGCTATTCGCAAGACCTTTGCCTTGGCCTAATTCATGCTTTGATATATGCAGGACTAACAACTTCGGGATACAATGCATGTCCAATTTGCGGGCAGTCTTTGGATGTGCGCTATTCTACCTCTCTTCGAAAGACAATTTATCAAGGCCACCACCGTTATCTTGCAGATGGCCATCACTTGCGCGAAGGCCAACTTGGTCGCGTCGAATGTCATCCTATGCATGTACAAGAGTGGCGTCGCCGATGGGAGCAACATGAGGGGAAACTTGTTCCAAGAATGAAACGTTTGTCCATTCTCCATACGTTGCCGTACTGGGGTGATATACTAATTAACCATTTGCTGGATCCAATGCATATATTCAAGAATGTGGGAGAGCTCCTCTGAAAGACAATCATGGGAATGAAAGACAATCGAGCTTCACGAGATGATTTGTAGTCGGTTGGAAAGATGCCAGCGCTGTGGCCTTTCACCAATGCAGCTGGTCAGACAAAACTTCCAAGAGCGCCATGGGTATTGCTAAAAAACGAAGAGAGACAAGTGAAAAGGGTCATTTCAGAGTTCAGGACGGCAACAGGATATATGTGATGTCTCAAGACAGCATTCACCCGTGACGATCAACTGTCAGGGTTGAAATCGCACGGCTGGCATAAGTTCTTGTAATTCATTCTTCCAATTCCGAGCAAGGGGTGTTTAACGGAGGAAGTGCGGACCTGCATATACAAGATTTCAGAGCTAGTGCGGTGGATCTCTTCCAAAGAGATACGGGAGGAATCTATTGCAGTCGCAAGGGCTAACTCCATTGAGGCAGTTTTCATGATTGAGAAGTATCTACCCACGAGCTTCCTAACTATCCAAATGCACTTGCTCATCCATGTAGTAGATGAGGTTGCAGTGGCAGGTACAGTCCACAGCCGTTGGATGTTCTTTCTAGAGTGGTTCATGAAAACACTTAAGGGTTTTGTTCGCCAAAAAGCGTGTTCAGAGGGGAGCATGGTAGAAGGATGGCTGGTGCAAGAGTCTCTTGTACTGACGACCGAATTTCTATCCGTTTCTGACCCAAAAATTCCTCGACTGTGGAGCGATAAGGAGGATGCAAGACTGGTGGGAGAGGAGCCGCAAGGGCAAGGGGTGCCAAAGAAAATGAACCTGGCCATGCGAGAAAAGATCATGAAGTCCTGTATACTAAATTCAACGCCGATGCAAAAATGGCTTGAAAGGTACGAAGAAGAGAAAGAGAGACGCAATCTAAAGCGACAGGATTTTAGGCGAAGTTGAACGGCTAGAGGCTTACCCTTGCCAGACTATCTCACTCCTCTACGTGAATTCCCTACAATGGCATGGTTGGACAAGACAGTGAGAGCAGCTCGACAGATCACAGAACCCATATCTCTAGAAGAGGAAGAGTTGGCTATTGAATGTGACCGGATGTATCATACATACATGGCACTATGGTCGCATGGAAAGCATTTTAGAACACAAAAAATTGACAGCAGAAGAAACAAGTTTGACAGTGGAGTAATGGTTAGTTTCATGCAAAAGAGCAAGGCCAGTGCTAGAGACACGAATGAGAGCACTAGCAACCTAGATTACTGTGGTCTAGTGTTAGATATCCTGAAAGTAAGCTTGAGGTGGTTTGAGATGTTTTTGTTGGATGTGAAGTGGTTCAAGGTGATTACTTTTGGTCTCAATGCAACGGTACGCAGAGATGGAAACAAACTTATGCAAATAGATTGTACAAAGATTTGGACAGATGCGAGCGACACATTTGATCTCCCCGAACATTGCGAGCAAGTGGTCTTTGTACCGGACCCTCGAGAGCGACAATGGTGGTTTGTGGTTCAGGTTGCTCCAAGAAATAAACAAGTATTCGAAGGGCAAGATCTCCTAGAGGAAATTCAGTCAGACGACGTCCATACTACTGTGACATTAGATGAGATGGACGAAGGTATGGCAGAGGAAGCTGACAGATATACGAGGGATGACGCAGACGAGCCAGAATTGACACTTGTAGATGAAGATGCAATGGATCATGAAGACAATCTGCAAGAACGAGTTGGGACAGAGTTATGTTTGCAATTAGAGATAGACGATGATACGGTGCAAGATCTTATCGATGATGCCTCACTCGTCGAGGTCTAGGCCTGTAAGTGTTTGTGTGAAGACTTTGATTTAAAGTTAAGCTTAAAGTTAATTTAAACAACTGTGTTCTGACGCTTTATTTTACTTTCTTTGTGCAGGACTTTAGTATGGCAGACGAGATTCTAGATCCCGCTTCCATGAGTGCAAATGCATTCATGGGCTTCGTTACATGGATGACGCCTGCTCAGATGGCGGAGGCTTCTTAGTACTGGGTAGCCAGAGGCACGGGTACTATGCCTCCGGGCTTCACACCCGAGGGTCCGACGCCTAGGGGGGGGACGCCTCTGGATACGAGGCCTTCTTCTCCCATCACAGTCGCTTCGACACCTAGGGGTGGGGCAGAGGCTGGTATGTCCTCATTTCGCAGCACAGGCGCACTCGCCGATCTCGGCGATTGTCAGGTGGAGGTCGTGGTTACTGTGGAGGAGGATCCACAGATGCTTCGACCCCTCCTCTCTCACGACCCCCGTCCTACCCAGGCACACCTCTCGACATACCTCTTGGCACACCTCGGACACCTTGGGGGGCACACGATCCTAGTGACTTCAAGTTCTATACTGTACGGGGAGATGGTTCTGTTGACATGGATAGAGTCGGGACTGAGATGTGACAGCTGATTCGCCAACTCGTGGAGCTGCAGTTTTTGACCAGCATTCGAACGTCTTGGGATCAACAAGAAAAGGAAAAAGTCACTTACATAGTGGAGACCATCCTGAGAGAGTACCAGCCTGCTCCGGGTTCTTCCGTTGTTCCGGTGCGGTGGATCAAGGGTGTTGCACGGGACACCTTGAAACATCGACGAGATGCATCTCGGAAGGCTTTCAGGACCAGCTCGCCGAAGCCTTCGGGCATCCCACACGAGACGTGGCTGCAAATCAGGGAGGATGAGCGGACAGCGGCCACACGGTTCAGATAGCAGCGTGAGGCTGCGTAGGTACGGCAGATGACTAGGGGGACATCTCATCTTGGTAGCGGAGGCTTCGACACCTTTCACTATGAGTTTGTGAGTTTCTAATCCAATCTTAACTATGGCGTTTTTTAAAACGCGATGAATCATGTATTCTTATTTCTTTGATTTTTGTATAAACGCAGAATCTTGCGATGCATCGAGCTCCGACACGCGAGGAGGAGTCAGATGGATATCGCAGAAGTATCTATGAAGTACTGAATGATCTTGAAGCTTCAGGAGAGCCTGTAGACTGGGAGGCCTCATAGTCTGACTGATCGCTTGAGGTGAGACGTTAATATGTGTAAGTTGATTTAATTAAGTCAGTATATGTGAAGTAATATCAATACTAATTTTGTGAGTTGTCCTATGTACTGGTTGCGACGCCTAGTCATTAGTGGACCAGATTTCATATATATGCTTTGTGAGACAGAGACACGCTTCTGTGTCTCTTTTTTGTACAAACAGTTATTGTTTCCCTTATGGTTATGATTATTGTCATTGTCATTGTATAGACAGTTATTGTTTCTCTTTCTGGTTATGCTTAGGGTTATTGTTAATTTTTTTTATGGTTATGGTTATCTGCATTATGGTTTGATCAAAGTGGTTATAGCCGGTTATGGTTTTAAGTTATGGTTATGGTTCGTTATGGTTATGCTTTTCAGTTGGTACGGTTGTCTTTCATTGGCCTTAAATCTCATGTGAGATCCTACATGGATAGCATGTAGGAGGCGTATACATGATATGGTCTTTTTTGAAAAGTTTATGTAGAAACAAAGGGAACTCTGCCGAAATTTTTGCGCGCGGGAGCGTGGTTGATATTTTGGTGCTGCTCGCTTTCTTGGGCAGAGGGCAGGAAGTCTGGCTGTGGCTGTGTCCATCTTTTAACTGGGCACAGGCTAGGCTACCTGCCCTCTGTCCAAGAATTTTTTTTTCTGTTATGGTCGTCGCTATGTGCGTGGCAATCTGCGTCGCTATATGTGTGGCAATCTGCGTCTCTATACGCGTCTATACCTGCGTCGCAAATAGCGACTGGTTTCACAGCGACGCACCGCGTCGATATCCGCATCGATAACACCTTATTTTGTTAAGACACCAGAATTAGCACATCTATTTGTAGAGCATATATATACTCTACGGTCTTCCAACTAGTATCATTAGTGACGGAGATCGAAAGTTCGATAATCACTTATGGAGAGCTATGTTCCAAAAGTTGGAAACTAAATTTAATTCAAGTACAAGTGATTATCCAAAAACGGATGGTCAATCAGAAAGAGTTAATCAAGTTCTAGAGGATATGCTATGAGCGTACGTTAGTAAGAAGCAAACCAATTGGGAAGACTACTTACCTGTATTGAAATTTTCTTATAATAGTTCAAAGCATGTGACTATAGGGTTTAGTGATCCATTTATGCTTTTGTATGGATTTCAACCTATATCACTCATTATTGTGGGATTAGCTAAGGAGAAGATACAACAAGCAAAGGATTTTTTTCAAGACCATTTTGACATGCTTTGAGTTGCTCGACAAAATGTTCAACAAGCTCAAGATCGATATAAGAAGTACGCAGATGAGCATCGTCGTCTTGCTACTTTCAAAGAAGGAGACAAGGTTTTCCTCAAAGTTCAGGAGCATTCAGAAAGTCTGAAGACGGGAAAAGTTGCTAAACTTTCACCACGCTATTGTGGACCGTTTACCATTCTCAAACGTATAGATCAAGTGGCCAATAAGTTAGCTCTTCTAGAGCACTCACGAGTTCATCCTGTTTTTCATGTTAGCCATTTACGAAAACAGCTAGGACAAAATGATAATGTCATTAACACAGGTGTGTTAGTTGACCTTATCGAACCGCCCAGCATCCCTCATGAGCCCGAAAAGTTTCTGGATTCTCATGAGCTTTGCACCAGACATATGTCAGATGACAGGTGTTGGTAAAATGGTTAGATAGACCTGAAGAAGGTTCTACATGGGAGAATGTCTCCATACTTAAGAAATATTTTCCTACATTTGTTTTCGGGGACGAAAACAATTCCGCAAGGCAGGGGTAATGTAAGAACATGGGTCCTATGGACAAGGCCACCAACACGGCCGGACAATGTGTACGCTAGGGGGAGGCTATAAGATAGCACGGTTGTGTGAAGACTAGCACATGTATTACCACCGTCCTTTCAGTTAGGTTTAGGTTATAGGTTAGGTTAGGTTAGAGTTAGGTTAGATTATAGGTTAGGTTAGAGCAAATGACAAAAAGTAGAAAAAACGCAAATGGACTTAGAAGATGACTCGTGTACTTCAAAAAACACAAACAAACTTCGGTTAGGTTAGCCTATAGGTTAAATTTAGGTTATAGGTTATGTTAGGTTAGGCTAGGTTAGGTGAGATTATAGGTAAAGTTAGAGCTAGCGGCAAATGAATAGTAGAAAAAAAGCAAACGGGCTTAGAGCTACTGGCAAATACTAAAAAAACGCAAACGTACTTCAAGAACAACTCTATACTTCAAAAAATGCAAACGGACATCGGTTAGGTTTTTTTACAAGTGAAGTTATAGGTTAGGTTTAATTTGGTTATAGATTAGGTTATAGTTTAGGTTATAGGTTAGGTTTGGCGCACACAAACTTAAAAAACACTAATATATAGTCATTGACCTTGTGGTCCTAATCTCCGTGCACCTCTAGACCGAGGTGTGCGGAGATCAGACGTGAGATTGTTAGAGCTCGAGCTAGCAACAATAGTTGAATGTGAGATTGTTAGAGCTCGAGCTAGCAACAAATCGGACTTCAAAAGTGCACATAGACTTCAAAAACCTTAGCATATAGTCATTGACCAATAAAGACAAGATTATTACCCTGTGGTCCTAATCTCCGTGCACCTCTAGACCGAGGTGTGCGGGGATCGGGCCTGGCTAGAGAATCTGAGGTTGTTAGAGCTAGCAACAAATAGTTGAAAAAATTCAATCGGACTTCCAAAGTGCACACAGACTTCAAGAACCTTAATATATAGTCATTGACCAATAAAGAGAAGATTATTACCATATGGTCCTAATCTCCGTGTACCTCTAGACCGAGGTGTGCGGAGATCGGGCCTGACTAGAGAATGTGAGTTTGTCATGTATTGACATGTACTTAGTAGTGTGTTGTCATAATAATCAATATCTAATTCTCCTAAATGATTTTCTCATATTAAACTGATCATTTAATGTGGGGAAGTGCCAAGGGAGAAAAAGCTAGAATATTGGTTAAGTTAGCAGACCGGCCACAGTAGGGATCCAAAGGAGGGAAAATAGGGATCCAAAGGGGGGGCCATCTGCAAAAGAGCCATGTGAAACAATGGGCCAAAAAGACCCTAAGGTTCAGCCCATTAAGACTTCCAAAATGCTAAGGTTCCAAAATTCAAAGGTTGTGTCCAAAGGTTGACCCTAGGGAAAATTGGATGCTTAGTGTGAGCTCAAAAAGTCTTTGCATATCCCTACATGGGAGGGGGCGAGCCCCAAAGCTAGGGGATGAGAGAGAAAGCTACACACACACACACAGGCTCCCTTTACACAAAGGGAATGAGGGACACATGTCAGCTCCCTAGGCCAGATGCCCACAAGGTGTGCCCAATTCCTATTGGAAGACCCTTGAAGTGGACCAATGAGAATTAAGCTAGAGTAAATCTAGTTTAATTAATTTAAAAACATTTAATAAAAGAAACCAATAAGAATTAAGTGTCCTAGAAGACTATTGGGCAGTCTCCCAAGGGGTCCAATGAGCATTTAGGAGCCCCATGGCTTGCCTGATTCCTATTGGCCAGGAGGCAAAGGGGTCCAATGAGAGTTTAGTTTAATTATTTAATTACCTAAAGCTCTCACAAAAGGGGAAAGGGGGACACATGTCAGAAGGCTATCACTTATGCTGCTTAATCCCTATTGGCTTGACCTGGGGAGGTCCAATGAGGCAAAAGCCAGCCTAACTTAGCAGCTAGGGCTCGCCCAAGAGAGAGAGGGGGCTGATTTTTTCTTGGCATTGACACACACACTCTCACACTTGACCATGTGTGAAGGTAAAATACTCTATCTCCTCCCAAGCTTTAATGGAGAGCTCATCACCTACTCCAAGCTTGTGAGATAGAAGCCTACATCAACACTCTCTTGGCATGTGGATGCAAATCCAACCAAGAGCCAAGCTTCAATGCATGCTCATGTTCTCTACCAAGCTAATTACTAAGCTAAGCTATGCTAATATGAGTGATTATGTGAGGAGATGTACTTCTTTCTCGTAAGATACTTCTTTTTCCTCTCAATCTACTCTCATACCCTGCTAGCTCTCACCATCTTCGAAGGTGTGTGAGGTCTTGGGTCTGAGAACGGGGATAATTCAAGTTGTGTTTGATTAAGTGTTTTGCTTGGTGTATGAAGCTTCCATCTTCATTGCACTAGCTAGTCTTGAAGGAACACAAAGAATTGTATTGTACAATGTCTCTCTTGAAGGGAGAAACCATAATACAAAGCCTTTTGGAGGGGGGACCGGCTCCATGCAAATCCGGTCCTCAACTGTTGTCAATAGCTTAATTGCTCTCTCTTTTGAAAGTATTGTCGATGCTATCTAACTAGGTGTTATGCTTTTTGTTGCTCTCTCCACCCAAGCACTCTTGTAATTCTCATTAGGAATCAACTCTAATGAAATGCCCACTATGTCATGCTAAATTCCGCTACACAAAAGATTTTAGGCCATTAAATGTTACATTGGTATCAGAGCTCAAGGTTTCTCTTTTCTTGCTCAAGAACGGAGGTCCTCAAGCTAGCTACAAATGGTTGGTATTATTAATTGCCTGTGAGTAAGTAGAATAGGGATTTTTCAGCCTTGCAGTGCGCCTGCCTTTGTGCAGTTAACGGGGCATCACCGTCGAGAGCTATGGTCTTAATAGTGGAGTCCTACGGGGCTTGCCTACGGCTTAACCACTATTGAGCTATTAGAAGCTTGACAGGAGCCGGTGCTGTTTTGGTGTCGAAAGACCCTCTCTTCTATTCCTTGCAATTAATGGTATTCGAGCCGCGGGTACAGTAGCTTGAGTGCTTTTTCTAAAGGGGTAAAGAGGAGTAGCAACTAGGGCTTGAAGTGCCAAAGTACACCTAAAAAGTTTACACCTAAAAGTTGTTAGAATGGCTGACAATATTAAAGAGAGTGAAATTAATGTTGATAACTTTGATTTTGCTCATGAGCAAGCTACTAATGATGCTTCAATGCTTGTTAATTATCTTGTTTCTAGGCTTCAACAAGCCATGGGCAATCCATCTCTCCAAAGTGAAGTGCAACGGCAGCTCCGTGCTCACGGGATTCTCCAAGCTCATCACCATGACGAGAGAACACCTAGGAAGCCTCCTTGTGAGACTACCAAAAGAGGTCTCTCTCCGATTCGGGAAGAAGAAGAGAATCCATATGAAGGGCTCAAGAACTTACTTCTTGATGATGCATCTCCTTCCCAAAGGAGAACTCAAGAGCCTCCACCGAAGGAACGAGAAAGAAGCGAGTCTCCCGCCACCTCGGCGGAGATGGCTCCACGAAGACGGCGGACTAAACGCTCTCCATCACCACCAAAGCGGAGAAGACCATCACACTCTTCTCCACGCCATAATTCAAAGAGGGATGATAAAAAGCAAGAGAAGAAAAAGGCGAGAAAGAGGACACCCTCTTCTCCATCTTCTTCATCCTCTTCCTCTTATGAAAGCTATGGTGAAGACGACAAAGATCAAGACAAAAAAAAGGCGAGAAAGAGGTCACCCTCTTCTCCACCTTCTTCAAATTCTTCATCTTCTGAAGAAAGTGATGGTGGAACTTTTGAACCATCAAAAAGAAGAGGCCATAGGAAATCCTATGCCGCATGGAAGAGGTCGTCCAAGCTGAAGAAATTCAAAGAGGGAGGGAAGAGCATCTCTTTCCTTACCTATGATGGCACCTTCGGTGCTACAGACAAAGTTTTGGCCTTTATCCAGCAATTCGATGCGGCGTTTGGAGATGAGGGCTTCACGGAGTCCTCTAAGCTACGCCATGTAGCTATGCACTTTCAAAAGTCCGCCAGACAATGGTGGTCTAGCCTACGAGCCAACGGTGAAGCTCCACGAACATGGAAGGCTTTAAGAGCTTCCATTATGAAGCAGTTTTTGGCCACCGATGCCAAAGACAAAGTACTCACCGAATGGCGAAGCTTAAAGCTCTCTCCCAATGAATCCATCCACAAATATGTAGACAAGTTTTGGGACTTACAACTCAAAGCCACTGTCTTCAAAAGGTTGGATTTTGGAGAGCAAAAGCAACAATTTTGTGCGGGCTTAACCGAAGAAATGGCGGAGTATGTCAACTCCCAAAGGCCACGTACCATATCGGCGGTAATACACCATACTATGGTGGCCTCGCGAATCAATTTCCAAACGGGGGGTAAAAGAAATAATAAACCCCCGGAAAACAAAGGTTCCAATGAGCCTAAGGGGAAGGACAATGTCCAAAAGTCTCCTAAGGGCAATTCCAACAAAGCCAAAGAGAAGGGAGTTTACAAAGGAAAGAATAAACTCTCTCCTGAAGAGCTTGAGCGTTATCGTAAAGATAACCGGTGTTTCAAGTGCGGCGAACAAGGGCATGCGTACCGCGCTTGTCCCCAAAAGAACAACCGCCAAGATCCTCCTAGAGCTTCTTTGGTTGAAATCCAAGAGGAGGAGATTCACCAAATTCACCACAAAGGATCTCCTCTATGCCATGCTTGGGGAAAGGTAAGAGAACATGATGCTTTTATTCTCTTTGACCCTGGTTCTACTCACAATTTTATATCTATGGAGTTAGCCACCAAGCTAGGCATACAATCCTACGAGATGGGAGATATCCTACCCGCAGACAGTGCCTTCAAGGGGCAAGAAGCTTCAGTCACTCCCTTAATCGGGAAATTGAGGCTTCATGTCCAAGGCTATGTGGACAAAGAGGACTTCTTTATCTCTCCTCTCAAGCATGAGGATGTAATCCTAGGGGCACCATGGTTTGACCGTCTGGCTGCCCATGTTAAATTTCCTGAAAGGAGAATCTCCTTTAAGTTCAGGGAAAAGGACATGTATATAGATGCTAGGGAGATGGGTAACACCATCCCCATTGTACATACACCAGCTTTCAACAAGTCAATAAAGAGCTCTATTTCCGTGTACATGATTTTTGTTAAAGATTCTCAAAATGAACCTAATGCTTTAGCAAAAGAAAATAAAAGCAACCAAAAGGAATTAGAGTTATCCAATTTTCTCAAGGGGTTTCAAGATGTCTTTATTGACGACATCCCTTGCGAGCTACCTCCTAAACGAGGTAATGACGACCATGCAATTGAACTTCTTCCAGGAAGTTCACCGCCTAACAAACCTCCTTATAGAGTTTCTCAAGCTCAACAAGAGGAGATTATGCGGCAAGTGCATGAGTTAATTGAGAAGGGCATGGTTAGGCCTAGCTCATCTCCATTTTGCTCACCTGTGCTATTAGTGCAAAAGAAAGACGGCACATATCGTATGTGTGTCGACTATAGAGCACTAAATAGGATCACTATCAAGAATAGGTTTCCCGTTCCACGGGTAGAGGACCTATTTGATAAGCTACAAGGATCGACCTACTTCAGTAGGATTGACCTAAAAAGTGGCTATCATCAAATAAGGATAGTTGATCAAGACATTGTAAAGACCGCATTTCGTACTACATTTGGTCTTTACGAATACATTGTCATGCCTTTTGGCTTGACTAATGCACCAGCCACATTTAACCGCTTGATGGAGAAGCTGTTCAGGCCTCATCGAACCTTCACTGGAGTGTTCTTTGATGATATTATCATCTACTCTAATTCATTGGAGGAACACAAGAAACACCTCCAGGTAATATTTCAAGTTTTAAGAGAGAATAAACTTTATGTTAATCGAAAGAAAAGTGAATTTTTCTTGCAAGAGATTCAATATTTAGGTCACATTATCTCTCAAGATGGAATCCAAATGGATCCATCCAAGTTAGAGGTAATAAAAAGATGGCCTAAACCAAGGAATCTTCATGAACTAAGAAGCTTTATAGGTATGTGTGCATACTATAGACGCTTCATAGAAAAGTTCTCACAAATTGCGGGACCATTACATGACCTAACAAATAAAAATGTTAGGTATACGTGGTCTGCTAAGGAGAACAATGCTTTCGAAAAGCTTAAAGAAAAGCTTATCTCTCAACCTGTGCTTACACTACCGGATCTCTCAAAACCATTTGAGGTCCAATGTGATGCTTGTGGTGATTGCCTTGGGGCTGTTTTGCTCCAAGAAGGGCACGCCATAGGCTATGAGAGTCGAAGGCTCGACCCTGTTGAGCAAGCTCTAGGCATATACGAAAAAGAACTCCTTGCAGTTCTACATGCCTTAGACTCATGGAAGCACTATTTATTGGGGACTCCTTTCATTCTGCGAACGGATCACCAAAGTCTTAAGTACTTCATGACGCAGAGTACCAAGCTCTCCGACAAACAAATGAGGTGGGCAAATTTCCTTTCGCAATTTCATTTTCATATTGCTCACATTGCTGGCAAGCATAATCAAGTAGCCGATGCACTCTCAAGACGACCGAGAGTGAATGCGGTTTCCATAGCAACTCACAATGATCTATCTTCAATGATAGATGAGTATGCTATTGATCCCGATTTTAGAGATGTGATTTCAGCCCTTGCATTAGGGAAGAAAGAAGAACCATTTACTTTACAAGATGGTTATCTTCTCTATGGCAATAGACTATGCGTTACTAACTCACTACGTGAGAAAGTAATGTATGAATCTCATGCTCCCCCATATGCGGGGCATAGAGGGATTCAGTCTACCCTAAAGGGAATGGAAACATATTTCTATTGGCCTACCATGAAAGTGAACATACATGAGTATGTTTCCAAATGTGTGGTATGTCAAAAGACAAAATTTGATAGAGGGAAGCAACTTGGATTGCTTCAACCCTTGCCAATCCCTAATTCACCGTGGGAGAGCATATCCATGGATTTTATCTTTGGATTGCCTAAGTCTATCCATGGGAATACGGGAATATGGACGATAGTAGACAGGTTCAGTAAACAAGCTCATTTTATACCTGTCAAAAAGACTATCAAAGCCCATCAAATGGCAACCCTCTTCATTTCACAAATTTTCAAGTACCATGGCTTGCCAATGTCCATAGTGTCGGATAGAGATCCTAGAATGACCAGTAATTTCTGGAAGGGTCTCTTTGAGAATTTAGGAACAAGGCTAAACTTCTCTTCGGCCTATCATCCACAAATTGATGGCCAAAGTGAAATAGCTAACCTAACTATTCTCGATCTACTAAAAGCCTATGTAACGGAAGTAGATCAAAGATCCCAATGGGAGAAGTACTTACCCTTAGTAGAGTATGCTTACAATAACACTGTACATACTTCTACAGGAAAAGCACCTTTCGAGGTAATTGAGGGAAGATCAAAAAGTCCCTTGCTACTTAAGGTACATGGGAAGATCTTCGCTGCAGATGAGTATAGCCGAGACCTACAAGAATCTTTCCAAAAGATTAAGGATGCTATCTCTATCTCACAGCAAAGGCAAAAGGCTGCTGCTGACAAGCACAGAAGAGCCCAAGCCTTTAAAGAAAACGATTGGGTCTTGTTAAAGTTTCCCAAGGCTCGATTAAGGCACACGACGGGCAAGAATCCTACGGGCCACCAAAAGTACTATGCTAAACTAGCAAAAAGGTACTATGGTCCCTTCCAGATTCTTAGGCCAATCAATGAGATGGCCTATCAACTTAAGTTGCCCAATCATTGGCTCATACACAATGCTTTTCATGTGAGCCTTTTAAAGCCTTACAAAGGAGAGCCACCTCAAGAACCAACTATTGAAGACCCACCGGAGATCGAAGACCACGAGGAGGTGCTGCAGCCCGAGTCCATTCTCCGACATGAAGACAAGGTATTAAGAGGCGGTAAGACTATCAGACGATATCTTATTAAGTTTAAGAATTATCCTTTTGAAGATGCTAGATGGATGCAAGGCATACAATTAAAGGATAACCTAAACCTTGTCAATGCTTACAATGCTTCCCAAGAGTAAGCAAATGTACAAAATGTTAAAAATGAACAAAAATTTTTGTCTTATAAGACTCTCTTTATCTTGATTTGTGCACAAAAATGAAGTAGTATGCATGCTTAGATCAAGTTTGTGGAGACGACGTCTCCCAAACACCAAGTAGAGCTTGTCACTCTACTATGGAAGACTGATAGGACTAATGTGCAGACATGCTTGCGGCAGCCTCAGGCTCTCAAGCGCCAAATGGACTAGTCATCCATTATGGAATGATGTCGTAGGGTAACATAGGGATCCTCTACCCGCTAAGAAAAGGACTCATGCATATGCTTTATCTTCTCTACACCATAGTCGAGGACGACTATGATTTCAAGAGAGAGGTAATGTCATAATAATCAATATCTAATTCTCCTAAATGATTTTCTCATATTAAACTGATCATTTAATGTGGGGAAGTGCCAAGGGAGAAAAAGCTAGAATATTGGTTAAGTTAGCAGACCGGCCACAGTAGGGATCCAAAGGAGGGAAAATAGGGATCCAAAGGGGGGGCCATCTGCAAAAGAGCCATGTGAAACAATGGGCCAAAAAGACCCTAAGGTTCAGCCCATTAAGACTTCCAAAATGCTAAGGTTCCAAAATTCAAAGGTTGTGTCCAAAGGTTGACCCTAGGGAAAATTGGATGCTTAGTGTGAGCTCAAAAAGTCTTTGCATATCCCTACATGGGAGGGGGCGAGCCCCAAAGCTAGGGGATGAGAGAGAAAGCTACACACACACACACAGGCTCCCTTTACACAAAGGGAATGAGGGACACATGTCAGCTCCCTAGGCCAGATGCCCACAAGGTGTGCCCAATTCCTATTGGAAGACCCTTGAAGTGGACCAATGAGAATTAAGCTAGAGTAAATCTAGTTTAATTAATTTAAAAACATTTAATAAAAGAAACCAATAAGAATTAAGTGTCCTAGAAGACTATTGGGCAGTCTCCCAAGGGGTCCAATGAGCATTCAGGAGCCCCATGGCTTGCCTGATTCCTATTGGCCAGGAGGCAAAGGGGTCCAATGAGAGTTTAGTTTAATTATTTAATTACCTAAAGCTCTCACAAAAGGGGAAAGGGGGACACATGTCAGAAGGCTATCACTTATGCTGCTTAATCCCTATTGGCTTGACCTGGGGAGGTCCAATGAGGCAAAAGCCAGCCTAACTTAGCAGCTAGGGCTCGCCCAAGAGAGAGAGGGGGCTGATTTTTGCTTGGCATTGACACACACACTCTCACACTTGACCATGTGTGAAGGGAAAATACTCTATCTCCTCCCAAGCTTTAATGGAGAGCTCATCACCTACTCCAAGCTTGTGAGATAGAAGCCTACATCAACACTCTCTTGGCATGTGGATGCAAATCCAACCAAGAGCCAAGCTTCAATGCATGCTCATCTTCTCTACCAAGCTAATTACTAAGCTAAGCTATGCTAATATGAGTGATTATGTGAGGAGATGTACTTCTTTCTCGTAAGATACTTCTTTTTCCTCTCAATCTACTCTCATACCCTGCTAGCTCTCACCATCTTCGAAGGTGTGTGAGGTCTTGGGTCTGAGAACGGGGATAATTCAAGTTGTGTTTGATTAAGTGTTTTGCTTGGTGTATGAAGCTTCCATCTTCATTGCACTAGCTAGTCTTGAAGGAACACAAAGAATTGTATTGTACAATGTCTCTCTTGATGGGAGAAACCATAATACAAAGCCTTTTGGAGGGGGACCGGCTCCATGCAAATCCGGTCCTCAACTGTTGTCAATAGCTTAATTGCTCTCTCTTTTGAAAGTATTGTCGATGCTATCTAACTAGGTGTTATGCTTTTTGTTGCTCTCTCCACCCAAGCACTCTTGTAATTCTCATTAGGAATCAACTCTAATGAAATGCCCACTATGTCATGCTAAATTCCGCTACACAAAAGATTTTAGGCCATTAAATGTTACATTGGTATCAGAGCTCAAGGTTTCTCTTTTCTTGCTCAAGAACGGAGGTCCTCAAGCTAGCTACAAATGGTTGGTATTATTAATTGCCTGTGAGTAAGTAGAATAGGGATTTTTCAGCCTTGCAGTGCGCCTGCCTTTGTGCAGTTAACGGGGCATCACCGTCGAGAGCTATGGTCTTAATAGTGGAGTCCTACGGGGCTTGCCTACGGCTTAACCACTATTGAGCTATTAGAAGCTTGACAGGAGCCGGTGCTGTTTTGGTGTCGAAAGACCCTCTCTTCTATTCCTTGCAATTAATGGTATTCGAGCCGCGGGTACAGTAGCTTGAGTGCTTTTTCTAAAGGGGTAAAGAGGAGTAGCAACTAGGGCTTGAAGTGCCAAAGTACACCTAAAAAGTTTACACCTAAAAGTTGTTAGAATGGCTGACAATATTAAAGAGAGTGAAATTAATGTTGATAACTTTGATTTTGCTCATGAGCAAGCTACTAATGATGCTTCAATGCTTGTTAATTATCTTGTTTCTAGGCTTCAACAAGCCATGGGCAATCCATCTCTCCAAAGTGAAGTGCAACGGCAGCTCCGTGCTCACGGGATTCTCCAAGCTCATCACCATGACGAGAGAACACCTAGGAAGCCTCCTTGTGAGACTACCAAAAGAGGTCTCTCTCCGATTCGGGAAGAAGAAGAGAATCCATATGAAGGGCTCAAGAACTTACTTCTTGATGATGCATCTCCTTCCCAAAGGAGAACTCAAGAGCCTCCACCGAAGGAACGAGAAAGAAGCGAGTCTCCCGCCACCTCGGCGGAGATGGCTCCACGAAGACGGCGGACTAAACGCTCTCCATCACCACCAAAGCGGAGAAGACCATCACACTCTTCTCCACGCCATAATTCAAAGAGGGATGATAAAAAGCAAGAGAAGAAAAAGGCGAGAAAGAGGACACCCTCTTCTCCATCTTCTTCATCCTCTTCCTCTTATGAAAGCTATGGTGAAGACGACAAAGATCAAGACAAAAAAAAGGCGAGAAAGAGGTCACCCTCTTCTCCACCTTCTTCAAATTCTTCATCTTCTGAAGAAAGTGATGGTGGAACTTTTGAACCATCAAAAAGAAGAGGCCATAGGAAATCCTATGCCGCATGGAAGAGGTCGTCCAAGCTGAAGAAATTCAAAGAGGGAGGGAAGAGCATCTCTTTCCTTACCTATGATGGCACCTTCGGTGCTACAGACAAAGTTTTGGCCTTTATCCAGCAATTCGATGCGGCGTTTGGAGATGAGGGCTTCACGGAGTCCTCTAAGCTACGCCATGTAGCTATGCACTTTCAAAAGTCCGCCAGACAATGGTGGTCTAGCCTACGAGCCAACGGTGAAGCTCCACGAACATGGAAGGCTTTAAGAGCTTCCATTATGAAGCAGTTTTTGGCCACCGATGCCAAAGACAAAGTACTCACCGAATGGCGAAGCTTAAAGCTCTCTCCCAATGAATCCATCCACAAATATGTAGACAAGTTTTGGGACTTACAACTCAAAGCCACTGTCTTCAAAAGGTTGGATTTTGGAGAGCAAAAGCAACAATTTTGTGCGGGCTTAACCGAAGAAATGGCGGAGTATGTCAACTCCCAAAGGCCACGTACCATATCGGCGGTAATACACCATACTATGGTGGCCTCGCGAATCAATTTCCAAACGGGGGGTAAAAGAAATAATAAACCCCCGGAAAACAAAGGTTCCAATGAGCCTAAGGGGAAGGACAATGTCCAAAAGTCTCCTAAGGGCAATTCCAACAAAGCTAAAGAGAAGGGAGTTTACAAAGGAAAGAATAAACTCTCTCCTGAAGAGCTTGAGCGTTATCGTAAAGATAACCGGTGTTTCAAGTGCGGCGAACAAGGGCATGCGTACCGCGCTTGTCCCCAAAAGAACAACCGCCAAGATCCTCCTAGAGCTTCTTTGGTTGAAATCCAAGAGGAGGAGATTCACCAAACTCACCACAAAGGATCTCCTCTATGCCATGCTTGGGGAAAGGTAAGAGAACATGATGCTTTTATTCTCTTTGACCCTGGTTCTACTCACAATTTTATATCTATGGAGTTAGCCACCAAGCTAGGCATACAATCCTACGAGATGGGAGATATCCTACCCGCAGACAGTGCCTTCAAGGGGCAAGAAGCTTCAGTCACTCCCTTAATCGGGAAATTGAGGCTTCATGTCCAAGGCTATGTGGACAAAGAGGACTTCTTTATCTCTCCTCTCAAGCATGAGGATGTAATCCTAGGGGCACCATGGTTTGACCGTCTGGCTGCCCATGTTAAATTTCCTGAAAGGAGAATCTCCTTTAAGTTCAGGGAAAAGGACATGTATATAGATGCTAGGGAGATGGGTAACACCATCCCCATTGTACATACACCAGCTTTCAACAAGTCAATAAAGAGCTCTATTTCCGTGTACATGATTTTTGTTAAAGATTCTCAAAATGAACCTAATGCTTTAGCAAAAGAAAATAAAAGCAACCAAAAGGAATTAGAGTTATCCAATTTTCTCAAGGGGTTTCAAGATGTCTTTATTGACGACATCCCTTGTGAGCTACCTCCTAAACGAGGTAATGACGACCATGCAATTGAACTTCTTCCAGGAAGTTCACCGCCTAACAAACCTCCTTATAGAGTTTCTCAAGCTCAACAAGAGGAGATTATGCGGCAAGTGCATGAGTTAATTGAGAAGGGCATGGTTAGGCCTAGCTCATCTCCATTTTGCTCACCTGTGCTATTAGTGCAAAAGAAAGACGGCACATATCGTATGTGTGTCGACTATAGAGCACTAAATAGGATCACTATCAAGAATAGGTTTCCCGTTCCACGGGTAGAAGACCTATTTGATAAGCTACAAGGATCGACCTACTTCAGTAGGATTGACCTAAAAAGTGGCTATCATCAAATAAGGATAGTTGATCAAGACATTGTAAAGACCGCATTTCGTACTACATTTGGTCTTTACGAATACATTGTCATGCCTTTTGGCTTGACTAATGCACCAGCCACATTTAACCGCTTGATGGAGAAGCTGTTCAGGCCTCATCGAACCTTCACTGGAGTGTTCTTTGATGATATTATCATCTACTCTAATTCATTGGAGGAACACAAGCAACACCTCCAGGTAATATTTCAAGTTTTAAGAGAGAATAAACTTTATGTTAATCGAAAGAAAAGTGAATTTTTCTTGCAAGAGATTCAATATTTAGGTCACATTATCTCTCAAGATGGAATCCAAATGGATCCATCCAAGTTAGAGGTAATAAAAGGATGGCCTAAACCAAGGAATCTTCATGAACTAAGAAGCTTTATAGGTATGTGTGCATACTATAGACGCTTCATAGAAAAGTTCTCACAAATTGCGGGACCATTACATGACCTAACAAAGAAAAATGTTAGGTATACGTGGTCTGCTAAGGAGAACAATGCTTTCGAAAAGCTTAAAGAAAAGCTTATCTCTCAACCTGTGCTTACACTACCGGATCTCTCAAAACCATTTGAGGTCCAATGTGATGCTTGTGGTGATTGCCTTGGGGCTGTTTTGCTCCAAGAAGGGCACGCCATAGGCTATGAGAGTCGAAGGCTCGACCCTGTTGAGCAAGCTCTAGGCATATACGAAAAAGAACTCCTTGCAGTTCTACATGCCTTAGACTCATGGAAGCACTATTTATTGGGGACTCCTTTCATTCTGCGAACGGATCACCAAAGTCTTAAGTACTTCATGACGCAGACCAAGCTCTCCGACAAACAAATGAGGTGGGCAAATTTCCTTTCGCAATTTCATTTTCATATTGCTCACATTGCTGGCAAGCATAATCAAGTAGCCGATGCACTCTCAAGACGACCGAGAGTGAATGCGGTTTCCATAGCAACTCACAATGATCTATCTTCAATGATAGATGAGTATGCTATTGATCCCGATTTTAGAGATGTGATTTCAGCCCTTGCATTAGGGAAGAAAGAAGAACCATTTACTTTACAAGATGGTTATCTTCTCTATGGCAATAGACTATGCGTTACTAACTCACTACGTGAGAAAGTAATGTATGAATCTCATGCTCCCCCATATGCGGGGCATAGAGGGATTCAGTCTACCCTAAAGGGAATTGAAACATATTTCTATTGGCCTACCATGAAAGTGAACATACATGAGTATGTTTCCAAATGTGTGGTATGTCAAAAGACAAAATTTGATAGAGGGAAGCAACTTGGATTGCTTCAACCCTTGCCAATCCCTAATTCACCGTGGGAGAGCATATCCATGGATTTTATCTTTGGATTGCCTAAGTCTATCCATGGGAATACGGGAATATGGACGATAGTAGACAGGTTCAGTAAACAAGCTCATTTTATACCTGTCAAAAAGACTATCAAAGCCCATCAAATGGCAACCCTCTTCATTTCACAAATTTTCAAGTACCATGGCTTGCCAATGTCCATAGTGTCGGATAGAGATCCTAGAATGACCAGTAATTTCTGGAAGGGTCTCTTTGAGAATTTAGGAACAAGGCTAAACTTCTCTTCGGCCTATCATCCACAAACTGATGGCCAAAGTGAAATAGCTAACCTAACTATTCTCGATCTACTAAAAGCCTATGTAACGGAAGTAGATCAAAGATCCCAATGGGAGAAGTACTTACCCTTAGTAGAGTATGCTTACAATAACACTGTACATACTTCTACAGGAAAAGCACCTTTCGAGGTAATTGAGGGAAGATCAAAAAGTCCCTTGCTACTTAAGGTACATGGGAAGATCTTCGCTGCAGATGAGTATAGCCGAGACCTACAAGAATCTTTCCAAAAGATTAAGGATGCTATCTCTATCTCACAGCAAAGGCAAAAGGCTGCTGCTGACAAGCACAGAAGAGCCCAAGCCTTTAAAGAAAACGATTGGGTCTTGTTAAAGTTTCCCAAGGCTCGATTAAGGCACACGACGGGCAAGAATCCTACGGGCCACCAAAAGTACTATGCTAAACTAGCAAAAAGGTACTATGGTCCCTTCCAGATTCTTAGGCCAATCAATGAGATGGCCTATCAACTTAAGTTGCCCAATCATTGGCTCATACACAATGCTTTTCATGTGAGCCTTTTAAAGCCTTACAAAGGAGAGCCACCTCAAGAACCAACTATTGAAGACCCACCGGAGATCGAGGACCACGAGGAGGTGCTGCAGCCCGAGTCCATTCTCCGACATGAAGACAAGGTATTAAGAGGCGGTAAGACTATCAGACGATATCTTATTAAGTTTAAGAATTATCCTTTTGAAGATGCTAGATGGATGCAAGGCATACAATTAAAGGATAACCTAAACCTTGTCAATGCTTACAATGCTTCCCAAGAGTAAGCAAATGTACAAAATGTTAAAAATGAACAAAAATTTTTGTCTTATAAGACTCTCTTTTTCTTGATTTGTGCACAAAAATGAAGTAGTATGCATGCTTAGATCAAGTTTGTGGAGACGACGTCTCCCAAACACCAAGTAGAGCTTGTCACTCTACTATGGAAGACTGATAGGACTAATGTGCAGACATGCTTGCGGCAGCCTCAGGCTCTCAAGCGCCAAATGGACTAGTCATCCATTATGGAATGATGTCGTAGGGTAACATAGGGATCCTCTACCCGCTAAGAAAAGGACTCATGCATATGCTTTATCTTCTCTACACCATAGTCGAGGACGACTATGATTTCAAGAGAGAGGTAATGTCATAATAATCAATATCTAATTCTCCTAAATGATTTTCTCATATTAAACTGATCATTTAATGTGGGGAAGTGCCAAGGGAGAAAAAGCTAGAATATTGGTTAAGTTAGCAGACCGGCCACAGTAGGGATCCAAAGGAGGGAAAATAGGGATCCAAAGGGGGGGCCATCTGCAAAAGAGCCATGTGAAACAATGGGCCAAAAAGACCCTAAGGTTCAGCCCATTAAGACTTCCAAAATGCTAAGGTTCCAAAATTCAAAGGTTGTGTCCAAAGGTCAACCCTAGGGAAAATTGGATGCTTAGTGTGAGCTCAAAAAGTCTTTGCATATCCCTACATGGGAGGGGGCGAGCCCCAAAGCTAGGGGATGAGAGAGAAAGCCACACACACACACACAGGCTCCCTTTACACAAAGGGAATGAGGGACACATGTCAGCTCCCTAGGCCAGATGCCCACAAGGTGTGCCCAATTCCTATTGGAAGACCCTTGAAGTGGACCAATGAGAATTAAGCTAGAGTAAATCTAGTTTAATTAATTTAAAAACATTTAATAAAAGAAACCAATAAGAATTAAGTGTCCTAGAAGACTATTGGGCAGTCTCCCAAGGGGTCCAATGAGCATTCAGGAGCCCCATGGCTTGCCTGATTCCTATTGGCCAGGAGGCAAAGGGGTCCAATGAGAGTTTAGTTTAATTATTTAATTACCTAAAGCTCTCACAAAAGGGGAAAGGGGGACACATGTCAGAAGGCTATCACTTATGCTGCTTAATCCCTATTGGCTTGACCTGGGGAGGTCCAATGAGGCAAAAGCCAGCCTAACTTAGCAGCTAGGGCTCGCCCAAGAGAGAGAGGGGGCTGATTTTTGCTTGGCATTGACACACACACTCTCACACTTGACCATGTGTGAAGGGAAAATACTCTATCTCCTCCCAAGCTTTAATGGAGAGCTCATCACCTACTCCAAGCTTGTGAGATAGAAGCCTACATCAACACTCTCTTGGCATGTGGATGCAAATCCAACCAAGAGCCAAGCTTCAATGCATGCTCATCTTCTCTACCAAGCTAATTACTAAGCTAAGCTATGCTAATATGAGTGATTATGTGAGGAGATGTACTTCTTTCTCGTAAGATACTTCTTTTTCCTCTCAATCTACTCTCATACCCTGCTAGCTCTCACCATCTTCGAAGGTGTGTGAGGTCTTGGGTCTGAGAACGGGGATAATTCAAGTTGTGTTTGATTAAGTGTTTTGCTTGGTGTATGAAGCTTCCATCTTCATTGCACTAGCTAGTCTTGAAGGAACACAAAGAATTGTATTGTACAATGTCTCTCTTGAAGGGAGAAACCATAATACAAAGCCTTTTGGAGGGGGGACCGGCTCCATGCAAATCCGGTCCTCAACTGTTGTCAATAGCTTAATTGCTCTCTCTTTTGAAAGTATTGTCGATGCTATCTAACTAGGTGTTATGCTTTTTGTTGCTCTCTCCACCCAAGCACTCTTGTAATTCTCATTAGGAATCAACTCTAATGAAATGCCCACTATGTCATGCTAAATTCCGCTACACAAAAGATTTTAGGCCATTAAATGTTACATGTGTAGTTATAACAACTAGAGTATTTTAATTATTTGTTGCTTCATTGGTAGATAAAGTATGGACGGTAGGATCATTGTGTCCTTGTGCGCATTGCAAGCATTAGATCTTTCAAAAATAAAAAATCTACGACGAACACATACGTAATGACAATCTCTTTCACATTGAGCAGCTACAAGACCCGCGTTATCGATCTCATGGTCTAGAGACTGAAGGTCAAACTCCACAAGTAGATATTGCTCCAAATTCATCCCAGAGAAGACGATTTTGAAACGAGTAGCCATCAACTAAGTCCTCCCAACCAATACCTGATGTGGCATTTCCAGAAGTAGAGATGGAGCAAATGCTGGACGTGTTCTTTGACATGGATCCCATGATTGAAAACATAAACGACGGCAATATTAAACGCAATTTTGCGGACCAACCTCAGTCATCCCGTCCATATCAACGACATGATAGCAATGATAAAGAGAGTGAGATGATGCAAAGTCTTGCCCGCATGTCGCTTTACAGTGGTGCAAAAATCTCAGTTCTCCGTACCGTTGGAAAGGGAAAAATGAGAAAACCACCAACTCACCATTTGAATGCCTCTCTATAGCCCAGTGATTTCACAACACCCCTATCCCCTAGTAAACACACACCTAGATTCCTGATCTGCAAACAATCAATGTCCAAGCCCGAACCTGACCAACCCTAACTCTATACACTCGATCGCAAAGCATGCAATCAATCATCCCGATCGATGGCCCTTGATAGTATCATACACTCACATATCAGTAGTCCCGACACCTTCATATGTTTGTAGATCACTAGTGTACTCTACATTTCCGTAGGGAGAACTCACATACTTGACACCTTTCAAAAGTACACATATGACAAGATACATTGGACACAAAAGTGTGAAGAAAAAACTATACTTTGAGCCAACACAGAGATGTGAAGTGTAGGACTATATCAATATTATCCGACTAGCAGCCACCGGATGGTATACCATGATAGATTCAAGGCATAAAATTGTCATCCTTGCCTTCTTATTCCACAGCTAGTACAGTACAGCCACCCTTCCTTCTTATGAAATCCCCATGCCGGACCAGTTGTAGCTCTCCTTCTGAAGCAGCTTCTAAATCACCATATTGCAATAGTAGGTACGACAACCCCCAAAACTCCACCAATGCTATCCTCCTACCTTCTTGTACCTTGGAGCCTGCTACCTTGTTTTCCTCCTTTGACTTTCTCTCACGTTCAGCCATGCAGTCCAGGCTTACGGCCAATAGCACTATGCTCCCCTGTAGTTGCACCCCTTCTACAGACTTGGCTGCTCCTTCTTCTGGCAGCGAGTCAGCTTCCCAACCGGTTGCACTCAGGTTTAGCTAGTACTCCTCTCCATAAATTGGTAACCTTGCACGGCCTTTTCAGACCCCCAATGTAGCCCTCTTTGCTCGACCTCTGTAGTCCTTTCCCTGTAGCACTCTCGAAGACCTTAGCATTGGCTTTACAACCCCCTTCACATGGATAACTCTCCTCTATCTTGCTCAGGCTAGTCCCTCCCTTGTAGCGTTCCATGCCTTCCCTCAGGACCAAGCCCGCAGTTCGTTTCAGTTGTTCAAGATCTGGTAAGAGTTGCCCTTACAAGTGGCCCTGCTTGAGACCAACCCTGCCAACTCACGATGCTCTACCCTTAACTCCTCAAAGCCTGCTCAAAGCCATGCCCCCACTGGCGGCCTCTCTCTTGCTCGCAACCAAGCTTCCGTCCTGTAGCGCTGCCTTCAATCCCTGGCGCACATGGCTCTCCTCCTCTTTAGCCAATAGCGACCTCGCTATTGGTCACCTCCTCCAAACTGCCCCTCCCCCCGCCCCCCCTTGCAAAAATTGGCCCTGCTCTAGTAATAGCGCCCCCTTGTATCCAGATGGCGCCACCTCCTGTGCATGTAATTCCAAGCCTCAAAAAAACTTATGTCATCTGCAGTGCCACCCCTTGCGACTCTTCCATGCAGGAGAATTCGTCTTTCTTCTTTTTGCTGTTAACTCGAAGCCTTTCCTTTAAAATAAACCCTAGTTGCTTGGCCCCATTTCACACGCTCCCATTGTCGACCTTATGTTTGCTTCAAAAATCGTGCTTTTCTTCCTCAGACTTTAGAGCTCCTGTGAGCATAGCCAAACTCATAAAAGTGGCCCTCGAATGTTAGCCATCAACCCGCAAGTACCCAAAGAGCTTGAGCTTGCCAAACTGGATTACCCATTCTGCATACATAGCAAGTCTCGCTTTGGAGAGAAATCCATCGACCCTTGGCACCTTCAAGGTCTCCGACCAGTTGAGTTGGAAAAGCATCTTTGACCTGCAAAACACCACATCTCACATACACATTCTAGCAAGTAGAGCGTCCTGTAGACGTCTCAATCAAAATCTCATATTACAAACTTCATAGTATTTGCATACAGTATCCCTTGCCTCGTTCCCAACCTTGTGATATAAGTGTTTGCTCATGTCCCCTGTAATAGAAAAACACACTTGAAGTTTCGACTAGCAAGTGTTCCATCTCGGTGTACCTCTCGATCTCCTAGCTCCATCAAATACCTGTCCAATTAATGTCCCTGTCACTTGCCTGCAAATTGTCACTTGCTTGCAAATTGCCATGCCTGGACTTCTTGCACTTCCATAGGTCGACACAATTTGGCTGCACCATCATTGCCCACCCCCTCGTTGAGCATTCACGCTCAACCAGAGTATTATTTAAGTAAAATAAGTTTGTATAGAAAGAATAATATAAAATAACTACATAGACTGCATAAGAAAAATGATATAATGGCTATATAAATATGATAGAGATTGAGAGAAAAAATTGTCTACTACCGCATCACCCTCCAGGGTCAAATGGAAAGCTCAAAGCTTCTCCAAGCACGGTGTATAGTCCACTTGGATAAAAAAACAAAACATTGGTCGTGGCCATCCACCTGTGAAGCATGCATATTGAAGCCTATTTTTGCACTTGTAGGCCAAAAAACATATGACTTCAACTTCTCTTCATAACATAATTCTTCAAGACCGTGCATCCATAATCCTTCCTGCCAACCATAAGCATATTTTCGATCCATTGAAGCACCAACACCATATGCCGCTATCATGTCATCTGCTACAAAACCCTCCATAGTTATAGTCCACTTCAAAAAAGCCTTGCCACTGATACAAAGATACCTATAAAGAAACCTTCAACACCACATGTATCCATAGCATCACATAAAGTAGCAAGACCCTGCCATTTGCCTCCACTTGCTGCATAGCCAAGCAAACATGTTTGCCTTGTACACCTGCATTCAAATCTTCAAAAATTGGCCCCAAAACCAACTCTTCATATCCTAGAGTATGACCTGCTCGAGCTTCAACCTGTTCTTGGAGCAACTCATCACCTACAAGGTTGGTGTTACCTTCCTCTCTGCATGGAACCTCGCTCTCATAGGTTGTGCCTGTATGAGTTTCCATAGAGTCATCTGCCGGAGCTAGCTCTCCATGGCTACACAAAAACTCTAAAACTATATTGTTCACCTCCATATGCCCATCAAGACAAGGTTGCCCCACCCCCACTTCGACATACCTTTGCTTTTGTTTCTCGCTCCTGCAAGTCATCCTCAGAAACCTGCTCTTCAATTAAGTCCGATGCACAATCAAACCATATTTCTTTTGCTGGCAAGGACTCACCACCATAAGACATTTGATAGGGTTGCTCGACTAGCAGATTCACACAAGGTGCAACACTTTACTTCTCTTCGACCTTTAGTGGACTGATAGGTAGCTAGCTTGTATACATCTTTCTCCACTTCATCTACATGAAAAACATCATAAGTCTCATACCTATAAGACATGTATTGATCTCTCTCCCATGTAGTATCTGCTTCCAAAGCACTGCTAGAGCTATGAGAGCTTTCGGACTCCTCTTCTGAACTTGCTGATTCTAGCTCTTGCTCCACTGCTGTCATCCTCGTTGCTGGATCTAGAACCAACACTTTGTCTTCAAGTCCATCTATCACCGCGTCCTCTTGAGCAAGCAAAGTGGGCGGCACTCTGAATATGCCTCATTGTATCTTTTGAGACCTGGTTGACACTTGTTCTACCTCCTCTAGCCTGCATCATCTTCACGTGCTTTGATCAAATTCATGTCAACAAAAGGAGATTTTACCTCTTGATGTTCACCCATGTATTTGGGTGTAGGTCCACTGGCTGCCGCGAGTATAGACTGCAACAATCCTGCCTCCATCTTCTTCCTCATCTTTCAACTCTTTGCTCTGGCAACTTTGACAGCTTCATCAAAGATCCTTGAATCTTCATAATCGACTCTCTCATGAACATAGGGATGCAAGCAAGATAGAAACCTTTCCAGCTTAAAATATCCCGCATTGGTTGCTTGGGTAGCAGCGGCAAAACCCCCCCAATAAGCTTCAAATATATCAACAAAGGCATTGAAATTTGCACTTATGTCCTACTGCAATCCTTTGATCTTTACATCTGCTTTCGAAGCCGACACCACCTTTTGATACCTTTGTAGAAATTGCTCTCGAAATTTGATCCAATTCTGCTTGTGTGCATCTTCTAAGCCATCGAACCAAGATTTTGCTTTACCTCGCAGCACTAAAGGTAGAGTCTGGAGCATTGCTTCATCACCTAGCATCCACAGTACTGTTAGCATAAATAGCTCAAAATCGGCTATCTAGTCATCTGCATCTTCATCTCCTTTGAACACAAGACCAAACTCGTGCTTCATCTTGATTCACGAACAATCTATTAGGAAGCTATCAGTGGGTCCTCAGTGGGGGCACCACAAGATGGAAAGGAGGAAATGCAAAAACCACCAGCACACAATCTGAATGCCTCTCTATAGCCCAGTGATTTCACAACACCCCTATCCCCTAATAAACACACACCTAGACTCCTGATCTACAAACAATCAATGTCCAAGCCCGAACCTGACCAACCCTAACTCTATACACTGGTCGCAAAGCATGCAATCAATTATCCCGATCTATGACCCTTGATAGCATCATACACTCACATATAAGTAGTCCCGACACCTTCATATGTTTGCAGATCACTAGTGTACTCTACATTTTCGTAGGGAGAACTCACATACTTGACACCTTTCAAAAGTACACATATGACAAGATACATTGGACACAAAAGTGTGAAGAAAAAACTATACTTTGAGCCAACACCAAAGATGTGAAGTGTAGGATCATATCAATATTATCCGACTTGGTCGCAAAGCATGCAATCAATTATCCCGATCTATGACCCTTGATAGCATCATACACTCACATATAAGTAGTCCCGACACCTTCATATGTTTGGAGATCACTAGCATACTCTACGTTTCCATAGGGAGAACTCTACACCCCTCAAAAGCACACATATGGCAAGATACATTGGACACAAAAGCGTGAAGAAAAAACTATACTTTGAGCCAACACCAGACATGTGTTGTAGGACTATATCAATATTATCCGACTAGTAGCCGCCGGATGGTATACCATGATAGATTCAAGGCATAAAATTGTCGTCCTTGACTTCTTATTCCACAGATATTACACAACCACCCTTCCTTCTTATGCAATTCCCATGCCGGACCAGTTGTAGATCTCCTTCTGAAGCAGCTTCTAAATCACCATATTGCAATAGTAGGTACGACAACCCCCAAAACCCACCAATGCTGTCCTCCTACCTTCTTGTACCTTGGAGCATGCGACCTTGTTTTTCTGCCTTTGACTTTTTGTCAGGTTCAGCCATGAAGTCCAGGCTTACGGCCAATAGCACTATGCTCCCCTGAGTAGCACCCCTACTACAAACTTGGCTGCTCCTTCTTCTTGTGGCGAGTCAGCTTCCCAACCAGTTGCACTCAGGTTTAGCTATACTCCTCTCCATAAATTGGTAACCTTGCACGGCCTTTTCAGACCCCTATGTAGCCCTCTTTGCTCGACCTATGTAGTCCTTTCCGTGTAGCACTCTTGCAGATCTTAGCAGTGTCTTTACAACGCCCTTCACATGAATAGTTCTCCTCTATCTTGCTCAGGGCCAGGTCCTCCCTTGTAGCGTTCCATGCCGTCCCTCAAGACCAACCCCGCAGTTCGTTTCAGTTGTTCAAGCTCTGGTAAGAGTTGCCCTTATAAGTGGCCCTGCTTGAGACCAACCCTGCCAACTCACGATGCTCTGCCTTCAACTCCTCCACGCCTGCTCAAAAGCCATGCCCGCACTGGTGGCCTCTGTCTTGCTTGCAACCGAGCTTCCCTCATCCAACAATGCCTTCAACCCGTGGTGCACACTGCTCTCCTCCTCTTTGGCCAATAATGACCTCGCTATTGGTCACCTCCTGCAAACTGTCCCCCCCTCCCCCTCTACCAAAAACTGGCCATGCTCCTATAATAGCGCCGCCTTGTATCCAGATGGCGCCACCTCCTATGCATGTAATTCCAAGCCTCAAAAAAACTTTTGTCATCTGCAGTGCCGTCCCAGGTGACTCTTCCATACAGGAGAATTCGACTTTCTTCTTTTTGTTGTTAACTCCGAGCCTTTGCTTTAAAACAAATCCTTGTTGCTTGGCCCCATTTCACACGCTCTCATTGTCGACCTTATGTTTGCTTGAAAAAGCTTTATATTCCTCCTCAAACTTTAGAGCTCCGATTGAAAAGACTTTCTATTTTCCATGAACTCCCATATTGGAGTGACCTGCTGATTAATCATTTGCTCGACCCAATGCACATCTTCAAGAATGTGGGAGAGATCATATGGAAAACCATAACTGGAAAAAGGAAAAGCAAGGCCCAAAGAGATGACCTACAAGCTGTGGGTCGAATGTTAGAGATGTGGCCTCGACTTAAACCGAATGGAAAGTTTGCTATACCAAAAGGTCCATAGGTTCTGAGTCGTGCAGAAGAGCAATAAGTGAAGAAAACTATATCGCCATTCAAGACTCCCACAGGGTGCATGTGATGCTTGAAAATGGCTTTTACGAGAGATGACAATCTCAGTGGTCTTAAGTCCCACGATTGGCACAAATTTTTACAGTTCATCTTACCAATTGCCATAAAGGGTTGTTTGACAGATGACCTTAGAAGAACAATCTACAAAATCAGTGAGTTGATACGCTGGATCAGTTCAAAAGAGATAAGAGAAGACAACATCGATGCAGCACGCGTAAATTCTACTGAAGCAGTGTGCATGGTGGAGAAATAATTTCAAACAAACATTCTTACCATCCATATGCATGCACTTGTGCATGTGATCGAGGAAATTGCAGTTGTTGGAGTGGTCCATAGTAGGTAGATGTTCTTCTTCGAGAGATTTATGAAGACTTTAAAGGGGTTTGTTCGTCAAAGGGCTCGCCCCGAGGGTAGCATGGCCAAAGGATAGCTTGTACAAGAGTCTCTTGTCCTCATTAGTGAGTTTTTGGTCTCAATTGATCCAGAGATGCCCCAAATGTTGACTACTGAGGTGAACGTCAAGGTGACAGGGGACAAGCCACAGGGACAAGGCATCGTTAGGAAGATGGACATCACAATGCGAGAAAAGGTTATGAGATTTTTCTTTCTCAACGCAGACATCATGCAAAAGTGGCTAGAGAGGTGCGAAGGGAAAAAGCAACAATGCTTGACAGATCGCCTTTTAATTCAAGCGCAACCGTGCCACTAGAAACCTTTCTTTTCCAGATCATCTTAAAAAATTGCCTGACTTTCCAACTGGGCGGTGGTTAGATATGACAATCTGAGAGGCAAAGAGGAATGGAGTGTTGATTATTGAAGAGGAAGAGGAGATGTCAAGGGGTTGCAATTGGCATACATATTTTTACAACTTTCTTTTTGAGCTCCACATGATCACATTGCTTTAACAAATTTTAGTCTGTTTTAATTTTGTGAAGACAATATCACAAATATGGAGCTTTGTGGTCGCATGGGAAACAAGTGCAACGGATTGACGAACAAAGGGTCACTTTCAACATTGGTGTTAGGGAAAGCTTCATCCAAGAAAGTAGGAGTAGTGCCAGGGATGAGAACACAAAGACTAGCCAACTTGAATACTTTGGCTACATCCAAGACATCTTGATATGTGTATCTTTGATGTCATGTGGTTCAAAGTTATTACCAACGGCCTTAATGCAACTGTGCGTAAAGACAAGAGTGGATTGGCTCAAGTGAACTCTAGGCGGGTGTAGACAGACGTGCGTGATACATTCATACTTCCATAGCATTGTGAACAAGTTGTGTTCATACACGATCTACTATGGATAGAAAATGATGAGAATGATCTTTCTAAACCCTACTGGCTCTATGTCGTTGAAGTTGCTCCACGTAGGAAGCAAGTGTGTAAAGGATTGGACGTTGAGGTCAAAGAGGTGATTCATGAACAAAGTGCAGGACCGACGGAAACTTTAAGTTTAGATTTTGAGGTGGATTTGAACCTAGAGATGAAGTGTCAAATACTGAAGTTGATGCGGAGAGCGACAAAGAAGTAGAGTTCGATGACGAAGATGCATAAGTACAGATTGAGATAGACACCTTTGGTGCATCAGATCTCATAGAGGATGAGAGATTAACTAATGATTTTTGCTAGGAACTCTTTTGTAAAACTCTTTTTATTAGTCTACAATACACTTTAGATTCATTCATTTGTGTTGCAGCTTCGTTGATTTGTTATTTGTATTGATTAAGCATTTATTTTATAAATAACGTATTTTGTGGGTGTTATTTGTGTATGATTAGCCATGGAAGATGATGATGAGCCATACTCTCCTAGTTTTACTTTTCCTTTCACTCCGGTTGGCATGTCACCTGAGCAGATGGGCTCGTTTTTTGTTTCAGTTCACACCAGAGTAGATCGCGATGGCACAACACCTTTGGGCAGCAGGTCCCTCTACACCTACTACGACCGACCCTACGTCAGAGACTAGTGTGATCCCTACACCGAGCGGCCCCACACCTGAGTCTGGTGTGTCCCCTATGCCTAGGACTCGTGTGTTCCTACACCGACGGGTGGTTCATCCTCGAAACGAGGTAGGCGTCGTTCTGGAGGCGGTGGTTGTTGTGGTAGCGTTTCTACCAATGCGTCCACACTAGCAAGAGAGCATCCGCCACTGTCTTCAGTAAATATTTCACCAATTGGCATACCACATACACCGGATCATAGGAGCATGATCCGAGCAAGGTGTACAAGAGCTAGGATGGGACAGTTATGGTGGATAGGGTCGAAGAGGCCATGCAACAGAGGATTCCACAACTCTGTACAATTTAGTTTGGTCACTCTGTGATGGAGGTTTATGATAACCTCGACTTTGAAAGAAAGAACTACATCGTCGAGGCCATTCACAGAGAGTGCAAGCCGATAGAGGGGTACGATCCGGTCTCGAACCCCTAGATTTTGAGCGTGGTGAAGTCCACAATGTCACACCATCAGCCAGAGGCGAGAGACATGTACAATGACGACATGTACAATGAGACATGTACAATGACGGCGAGAAGCATGGGTACAAGCATGGACTTGTGACCCTTCTGACCTAGCTAAAGGAGGAGGGAAAAGACGTGGATTGGGAGGCATTACCATGAGGGTCTTCTCACTCAATGATTGTTTGCATGTCATAAAATCTAATATCTAACTAACCCAAATGATTTTCTCATATTAAATTGATCACTTAATGTGGGAGAATAAACGGGAACAAGTGTTAAGATATAGGTATGTGCTTTTAGATCTATCTCAACACGGGGCCAATGTAAAGGGGCCCAAAAGGGAGATGGTCTATCAAAGAGCAAGGCTAACCAATGGAGCATAAGACCTTAGGGTTAGCTTCATTGAAGACCTCCAATAAATGTGTGTAAAAGTCCTTTTGACCTTAAGTAAGCTAGGGCTGAGCTTGAGGTGGGAACCCGGCCCAAGCTCGAGGTGCTTGTCCTGCTTGAGGTGCTTGTCATGCTTGAGGTGTTTTTCATGCTTGAGGTGCTTGATTAAGATGCTTGAGGTGCTTGACTGGCTCCATGCTTGAGGTGCTTGACTTGCTGCATGATTAAAGTACTTGAGGTGCCTTGAGAAGCTTGCCTGAGATGCTTGTGGGAACCCCCCCTAGTTCAAGTGCTTTGTCATGCTTGGTGAGTAAGGTGCTTGATCACCTAAAAGTCAAAAGCATTCCTACAAGAGGGGGGGCGAGCCCTTTTCCTAGGGCCTAGAGAGAGAACACCCACTCACACACACAAGGGAAGCCCATCTTGAAGAGGCAGCAAGGACACATGTCAGGCCCCTACCCATGTTACCTTCATGTGTTGCTTGAAGCCTATTGGCTAGGCTTCAAAGGGGTCCAATGATAAATTACATGAATTATCTAATTGTTTTAGCATTTATCAAGTCCTCTCTCTCAAAGGGGAAAGGGGGACACTTGTCCCAAGGCTACCCATGTTGCTTGTAATGACTCCTGCTTGTGATTGGCTAGGCCTGGAGGGGTCCAATGAGCTTCAGGCATGAGCTACAAGGGGGGGTCGACCCAAGAAAGCTAGGGGGGTGCCTAGGGGGTATACTCACCCACACACACTCACAAGCACTCTCATTGTGTGATATGCAAAGTGCAAGAGCTCCCTCTCCAAGCAAGTAGAGGTTGAGAGCCTACACCAACACTCTTGGCTATGGAGTGCAAATCCAACCAAGAGCCATGCTTCAATGCTTAAGCTTGCCATCTCCTTCTTCTTCATTACTATGCTATTATGTATGCTAGCAACAAGAGTATGATAAGTGAGGAACTAATTCTTTCTCCTACGAAATGTTTCTTCTTCCTCTTCCCTACCCTCATTCCTTGCTAGCTCTCTCCACCTTCGAAGGTGTTTGAGGTCTTGGGACTGAGGCTTGGTATAGTTAAAGCTTTCTTCAAGTTTATGTTATGTTTGTGGTGCATGAAGCCCTCCATCTTCATGGCATCACCTAGGTCACAAGGAACACAAAGACTGTATTGTAACAAGTCTCTCTTTATGGGAGAAATCATAATACAAATGCCTATTGGAGGGGGGACCGGCTCCACATAAATCCGGTCCTCAATTGTTGTCATGTTCTCTAAACTCTCTCTCTTGCAAAAGTATTGTCTATGCCAAGTTAACTAATTGCTATGATTATGTTGCTATCTTCAATTATGTATACCCGCTATGCTCACAAAATCATTTCTTGAAAGTACTCTCATTAAATTCCGCTATTCTCAAATTGAATAGGCAAATTCCATTACATTGGTATCAGAGCATTTGGTTTCTCTTTTCTTGCTTAAGAAGAGAGGTCCTTAAGTAGCCTATAAATGGTTGATGTTGTTAATTATAATAGAGTAAGTGGAACTGGGATCTAATACCGGTTTTGTTAAGCCCACTATGTGGGGGATGGTGCACACCTCGGGAGCTTTGGACTTAATAATGGAGTCTTTTTAGACTTGCCTACGGCTTTACCATTATTGAGCTATAAGAAGTCCGAAAGGAGCTAGCCCTTGGCAACTCTGCTATGTTAGACCTACTCCTCTACTCTCTATAATTAACCACTTTGAGCCGTGGGTGTAGATACTTAAGAGCCGATTTTCAAAGGATAAGAGGAGTGGCAACTAAGGTTTTGAATTGCCAAAGCATACACTAAGTACATACATAAAATTTTGTTAACATGGCTGACAATAATCAAGAGAGTAGAATGAACATTGATAGCTTTGATTTTGCACATGAAGGTGCTAATGATGATGCTCCCATGTTTGTGAATTATCTTGTGACTAGGTTGCAACAAGCTATGGGCAACGCTACCTTGCAAGCCGAAGCTACCCAACAACTTCGTGCCTATGGAATTTCCCGTCCTCTCCAAGAGGAGAGAGAGCTTAGGAGGCCTCTTGAAGAGACCCCCAAAAGAAGACTCTCTCCCATTCGAGAGGAGGAATCCAAAGAGAAAGAAAGCAATGAAAGTCTAAGTTCTTCTGAAGATGTGGCTCCACGAAGAAGGCGGTCTAGACGATCGCCTACTCCTCCCAAGAGGAAAAGAGCAACCCATAGTCCTTCTCCTCATCACTCTCAAAGGCAAGAGAGGAAACAAAGGAAGAAAAGGGCTAGGAAGAGGTCACCCTCTTCTCCTTCTTCTTCACCTTCCTTCTCTTCCGATGAAAGTTATGGCTATTCTCCTAGAGAATACAAGAGGGGAGGGCATCGCAAATCATTTCCTGCATGGGGAAGGTCACAAAAGCTAAAGAAGTTCAAGGAGGGAGGAAAGAGTATCTCTTTTCTCACCTACGATGGCACCTTTGGTGCTACCGACAAAGTGTTGGCCTTCATCCAGCAATTTGATGCGGCCTTTGGGGACGAGGGCTTCACAGAGTCCTCCAAGCTACGCCATGTAGCTATGCACTTCCAAAAATCAGCTCGTCAATGGTGGGCTAGCCTTCGTGGCAATGGAGAAGCCCCAAAGACATGGAAAACTCTACAAGTTTCCATCATGAAGCAATTTCTTCCAAGCGATACTAAAGATAAAGTTCTTACCGTATGGCGCGGCTTGAAGCTCCTCTCTCATGAGTCTATCAACAAGTATGTAGATAAGTTTTGGGATTTACATCTCAAAGCTACTGTCTTTCAAAAGATAGACTTTGCCGAGCAAAGACAACAATTCTGTGTGGGATTACCTGAAGAGATGGCCGAATATATCAACTCTCAACGGCCCGGTACTATTACCGAAGTAATCCACCACACCATGGTTGCTTCACGCATCAATTTCCATCAAGGGGCTAGACGTAATGTCAAGCCCATGGAAAACAAAGATAAAAATGATGCAAAGGGGAAATCCAATGCTCAAAATAATTCCCAAGGCACTTCCAACAACAACAACAACAATCGGTCCAAGGAGAAGGGAGTTTACAAAGGTAAAAACAAACTCTCTCCTGAAGAGCTTGAAGCTTTTCGCAAGGACCATAAGTGTTTCAAGTGTGGGGAGCAAGGACATGGCTATCGTTCTTGCCCCAAGAAGAATACTCGCAATGAGACTCCTAGGGCTTCCACCATCGAAGCTCCAAAAGAGGATGCTCATTGCAAAGGATCATCACTCTCCTATGCTTGGGGAAAGGTAAGAGAGCATGATGCCTTCATCTTGTTTGACCCTGGCTCTACTCTCAACTTCATATCAATAGAGTTGGCCACCAAGTTGGGCATTCAAGCTTTTGAGATGGGAGATATAGTAACAACTGATGCAGCTTTCAAGGGACAACAAGCCTCCGTTACTCCCTTGATTGGGAAGTTGAGGCTTCATGTCCAAAGCTATGTCGACAAAGAAGACTTCTTCATCTCTCCCCTCCAACATCAGGATGTTATCCTAGGGGCACCATGGTTTGATCGCATGGCTGCCACCATGAAGTTCCCTGAAAGGAGAATTTACTTCACCTACAGGGGAAAGAACATGTATATAGATGCTAGTGAGCGTGGTCGCACTATTCCACTTGTAAATCCTCTTTCTTTTGATAAATCAATGAAGAGCTCAGTTTCTGCGTACATGATTTATGTCAAAGAGTCTCTAAAAGCTAATAATGTTTCATCAAATGAAAATGATAGGAATCAAGAAGAGTTAGACTTGTCTACTTTTCTAAAAGGATTCCAAGATGTGTTCATCGATGATATCCCTATGGACCTACCTCCAAAACGAGGGGATGATGACCATCGTATTGAGCTCCTTCCAGGAAGCTCACCGCCTAACAAACCTCCTTATCGAGTCTCACAAGCTCAACAAGAGGAGATCATGAGGCAAGTACAAGAGCTGGTAGACAAAGGAATGGTGAGGCCTAGTTCCTCTCCCTTTTGTTCTCCAGTCCTTTTAGTGCAAAAGAAAGATGGTACATACCGTATGTGTGTGGACTATCGAGCACTAAACCATATCACTATCAAAAACAGATTTCCCGTACCTCGGGTAGAAGATCTGTTTGATAAGCTACAAGGCTCTACCTACTTCAGTAGGATTGACCTTAAGAGTGGCTATCATCAAATAAGGATAGTGGATGAAGATATCTTAAAGACCGCGTTTCGCACAACATTTGGTCTTTATGAATATCTAGTCATGCCTTTTGGCTTGACTAATGCACCAGCTATGTTCAATCGTTTGATGGAGAAAATTTTTAGACCATATCGAAAATTCACTGGAGTGTTCTTCGATGATATCATCATCTACTCCAAGTCTTTGGAGGAACATAAGCAACATCTCCAAGTGATTTTTCAAGCCTTGAGGGAGAACAAACTTTTTCTCAACCAAAAGAAAAGTGAATTCTTCCTTCAAGAGATTCAATATCTAGGCCATATTATCTCTCACGATGGTATTCGTATGGATCCATCAAAGTTAGAGGTAATAAAATCATGGCCTAACCCAAGGAATCTACATGAGCTAAGAAGCTTTATTGGTATGTGTGCATACTATAGACGCTTCATAGCAAAATTCTCTCAAGTAGCAGGACCACTACACGACTTAACCAAGAAGAACGTTAAGTTTGTATGGACTGCTAAGGAGCAAAATGCTTTTGAAAAACTCAAAGAGAAGCTTACTTCCCAACCAGTCCTCGTGCTTCCGGATCTCTCAAAGCCATTTGAGGTCCAATGTGATGCTTGTGGTGATTGCCTTGGAGCGGTTTTGCTTCAAGAAGGGCATGCCATAGCATATGAGAGCCGAAGGCTCAATGGTGATGAACGAGTCTTGGGCATTTATGAGAAAGAGCTTTTAGCTGTTCTACATGCCCTAGACACATGGAAGCACTACCTATTGGGGACTCCATTTATCCTACGAACCGACCACCAAAGTCTCAAGTATTTCATGACGCAAACCAAGCTTTCCGACAAACAAATGAGGTGGGCAAATTTTCTTTCGCAATTTAATTTCCATATTGCTCACATAGCTGGTAAGCACAATCAAGTTGCCGATGCACTTTCACGACGACCAAAAGTTAATGCGGTGTCTATAGCTACTCACAATGATCTATCCTCTATGATAGATGAGTATGCTACTGACTCTGACTTTAGAGACATAATGTCAGCCCTTGCTTTGGGGAAGAAAGAGGAACCATTCACCTTGCAGGATGGTTATCTTCTCCACGGCAATAGGCTATGTGTTACCCATTCCCTTCGTGAGAAGGTTATGTATGAATCCCATGCTCCTCCATATGCAGGGCATAGAGGTATTCAACCTACTCTCCGAGGAGTAGAGACGTATTTCTATTGGCCTACTATGAAAGTGGACATACAAGAGTATATGGATGCGAGAGCAGCAGCTTGATGAACCGGCTTGACTTGTCCCCAACAATCTTCCATGTAGTATATAGGACACTCTTCCAATGTATCAAGTCCGTAGGCAATACTAGTGTCTATTTCCTCCTCACAGCTATCTGCATAAGCATTAGATGGCTCGCAACCCACTTGGTTCATAGGGGCGACTCTTGGATGCGGGGGCTGCGGTCCTAGCACAGGAGGTGGTAGCGGTGTAGCTTGTACAAAATTTTGAGATCTAGGGACCATGTGTTGCGGTAGTTGCTCAACAGGTGGAGTAGGCATCAATACAAGAGCTCGAGGTGCATCCGTCCAGGCTACAGGTGGTCTATTTGCCATCGTACGTTTGATCATTAAACAATCCTTAGCTTGGTGACCATACCTACCACATGCGTTGCAAGTTCCATTAAATTTTACTCTAAACGTAGGGCACTCACTAGTGCTATGTGGACCTAAGCAAATGGAACACCATTGTTGCTCCCTTCTTGGATACATGTGACTATTTTGAGGGGGTCGATTATCCTTAAGAGACTCTTGGATTGCCTTGGTGAGGTCTGTCAAGAACGTCTCAAATACCTTCGGCTCATTGGCAATGGGCTTTGCAGTCATGGGTTCATACTCAATGGCTTGTGAGCTAGTGGATCTCGTGTCAGTAGACACCCTCATGCCTGCTATCATCAAGTTGTCCTCTAGTTGGATTGCATTGGCAGTGACATCTTCCCAGGTTGTGATACCTCTAATCACTAGTCCATTATAGATTCCTTCATTCCTCAACCCTCGAATGAATCGATCAAGCAGTTGGTTATTGTTGAAGCGCTCATTTACAGAGCAGCGAGAGTTTAAGTGCTTTAGACGACTAATGAAGTCCCTTACTCACTCTCCTTCCTTACGTTCGGCCTTCTGTAGCTGAGATGCTACACCCCAAAGCACACCTTCTCGTATGTACTCCTTTAGAAACAACCTTCGAAGGGTAGGGTAGATTGTTTTCTCGTCCACCCTTAGGGTCCTATACCAATCTCCAGCCTTCCGACTTAATGTCAAGCTTAAGGCATTGCACTTATGTAGTTCGTTGCGTTCCCCTAAGGAATCACATACTTGTTCAAACATTTCAATGTGTTTTTCGAGCATCTTCGTCCCCATTGAATTTTTGCGTGAGTTTGGCAATTTGTACTGCCTTACTTCTAGGCTCTCTATCAGATGCGTGATGCATATTTTCCGCGATAGATCGACCTATGGTTTGAGCAAACGCTGCCAAGTCACCTATGTGAGGAGGCAGGTCCGGTGGAGGTACTCTTGGAATCATATGTGGGAGAGGAAAGGGTACCGGTCTTGGCATATGTGTGGATGATGCAGGATATGGAACATAACCGGGCATAGGTCCACTCGGATAAGGGCTAGGGAGCGGCACTCGAGGAGCATAAGCAAGTGGTACAATTGGAGGTGTGGGGGCCATGTGTGCATAAGGGGCTAGAGGCACATATGGTCGAGGCCCCATATTAGGTACTACGACACTAGGTAGTGGCACTGCACTAACCGTAGATGTCATCGGTACATTCTCTGTCAGGCCTATCCCTGGAGTGAGCACTGTGTTTTCCTTGATAGAAGGTTGAGCCAAGTTAGGGAAGCTAAAGTTTTCGCTCGGAGGCTCAGATTGCATAGAGACCCCAGGTGAAATGACGTAAGATGGGTCCATGGGGCTCATTAGAGGAGTCTCCATTTGTGATAGAGTAGGCTGTTGAGCCTTGCTCGTATCCAGAAATCTCATGGGGCCAGTTGAGAGTATATTTACCCCTCGGTTTTGCCTTTCGGATTGAATAATGCCATGGATAACATTACAGATCATTTTTTGTTGATCTTCGATGCTCGTGGCACTAGAGGTGGATTGTACAATCTCTATCCATCCTACATCGTAGGCGTGGCCAGAGTGTAGATCCGTCAACACCTCAGTGTGGAGGTCGTATGTCCAATGATCATTACTGAACAATCCTTCTAGATTCGACGTGTTAACGGTTTCTTGTGAGGTAGAAGCAATATTGCTCCCCGTGGTTTTACTTGTCACCAACGGTACTCTAGAGGGAACTTCTGAAGGAGGCAGCTCAACAGGGCCTTCTTGGTAAGAAGTTGGAAGGATATCCACATGGACACTCTTTGGGGGTGTGGGGTCCACGTGCGATGTGAAAGGAGAGTCCACTTCCCCACCCCCTTCGTGTGCTTCATTTGCATCAGGTTCCGAGCGAGTAGCTCTACCTAATGTTTCCATGAAATGGCTAAACATACTAGTACTAGGCTGTGGAGCTTCGGGAGGTGCATGGCCTTCTCTCTCAGTGTTTTGGGTAGGGTATGCTTCCATGATTTCTGAGTCGGAGGAGGAATCACTAGCGGCTATTTTAGGGTCTTGGGTGGTGCTACCTTGTGTCCCCGCTGAGGGTCTAGAGCTTATCGTGGATGGGTAATGGGTGTCCGTATGAACAGAGGCACCCTCAATATGCTCGTGTTCTAGCACCCGCCCAGAGCGTAAGTGCATATGACTTGATCCCCTAGAAGTGTCAGTGAGTGCCCGTGAAGGCTGCTCACCTAGTATTTTTGGGTGTTTTGCAACTCAAGTCTTTCCTTAATTTGACTTTTTGGTCCTTTTTTTCTGACCCGGCTATAGAATAGACCGTATGATAGCTCAAAACGAGCGTCTCGGTCAGAGGGTCGTGCCGTGCTTTACAGCCCTCCGTTTGGTCACTCTATGCCCTCGGAATCCCTAAAACTGTCAATTTCCAGTAGGGAACTAGGCCCAAACTAGAAAGTCTAAGGGTGCAAGTGGGAAGAGAAAGGAGGAGAGTGGAGGACTTGTCCCACATGCTCTCATTCTCTCTTGAGGGAGTAGGGTATATATATAAGAGTGAGTCTAGTATATATCATAAGATTGAGGATTGAGGCCTAGGCCTGGGCTTGGGCTTGGGGAAACTATCCCGATCTATCTTTTATACAAACCAACCCGTCCGTTTTAAGAGTCACGTTTTTTATTTTCGAAAAATTTAACCGCCCGCTCGCTCGCGTTTTTATTTTCCGTTTTTTTTTTCCAGAATTTTTTTTTTCCAAAAAAATAATTTATTTATTTATATATATTTTTTAATGCAGAAATTGCAGAAATTGCAGAAATTTGCAGAAAATTGGAAACGCACAGAAATTGCAGAAATTCAAATGCAGAAATTCAAATGCAAAAAACGCAGAAATTGCAGAAATTGAAAAAAACGCAAGAAATGCAGAAAATTGAAAAAGCACAGAAAAACGCAAAAATTGCAGAAAATTGGAACTTGACAGAAAATTATCACAGAAAACGCAGAATATTGCAGAATTGAAACTTGACAGAACCAGAAAATGCAGAAAATGCAAAAACGCAAGAAATGCTAACTGTGCAGTGCAAACTAGAAAACGTAGAAAACGCAAAAAACAGAAATCTCCACACAACTACACACACTCATTCCCTGCCTTTCCTATGATAGAAATTGCACCACAAGGAAGCGTAAAGTGCTAACCGAGCTTAGTGTAGGGCATATCCCCGGCAGCGGCGCCAAAAATGTGCGCTCCTTGCCGCACTGTCGAAGCAAGGGACTTGCCGATACACCGTATGCGAGCCACAAACGGCTCCAAGCACACAACAAGCCTAAACTAGCAAGCTCAAGAGAGCAAAGGGTGTGTCACTCACCGCTCTACGCTCGCCTTCGTGGTGGATTCCTCGCCGCAATGAAGAAGAAGCTGCAGTCGTGCCGCGCTCAACCGCTTCGCCGCCGTCGTGCCTTCGTAATGCTCGATCGCACACACACTCTCCCTCTCTCTCTCTCTCTCTCTCTCTCTCTCTCTCTCACACACACACACACACACACACACAAGGAGGTGAAGAAGAAGAAGATGGAGATGGAGCAAGAGCACTCTTCTATTGCACAAATGAGAGAATGAGTAAAAATTAGGTTTAGTTGGCTTTTATAGGAGCTCACCCCATTCACACTTGGGCGCCCATGCTTAGCCAACTAATCCCTTGAATGTCCCAGTTAAAGTGCGCCTCTCATCGGCGATCACTCTACCTTTCCCTATTGGTCCGACAAGCCCGGTACTTGACTCTAAATAATACATAATACACGTCCGTCGTAGGTGATAGGGTGTCCGTGTGCCGTGAGGGTTAACATAGTGCTTATGTTTATGGTTTATGGTTATGTTTATGGTATGGTACATATGTTATGGTTAAGGTTTGGCAGTCAAGTTAAGGTTATGGTTTTTCTATGATGGTATGAAAATCATGTGATGGTTATGGTTATGATTATGGTTATGGTTGTGCAATGATGGTATGGCTGTTATAGTTATGGTATGACAAGCAAGTTATGGTAATGGTTATGGCATGGCAAACATGTTATGTTTATGGTTTTGAAATTTTCAACTCATGTTTTAATTATGGTTATAAAATCTTTATGCTGTTATGCCATGGTCAAGCTTTTGATTTTGTGGTTATGTTATTCTTACAATTTTGCTAATTGCCATATACTCGCTCTTTAGCGTCAGCTTGTAGGTGGAGTGCGGTTGCTTGTGCACTCTTTGTTTGGACAGAGAGGGATTTTTTTCTTTTGCTTCAATACATGCAGCATCAGTTCCTAGCCGTCTCTGCCCAAAACGTTTTTGCAGGTTTGGTCGTCGATACAAAGTACGGTAAATGCGTCGGTATACACTTCAAAACAAGCATTGGAATATCCTTTACAATTTTCGCGGTTATTTCATTGCGTATTCTAATTCTCATTTCATACTTTATTTCGACGCATAATACACCGGTACTTATACCGACGTCACGATACCGACGTCTTTTTTGAGGCCTATTTCAGTGCTTTTTAGTTTTAAAACTAACTTTATTTTGTGGTATCTACACCAATTTTTACACGCCATGTTGTAGTGTTCATGTTTCTTGGCATTGGCATTTTTATGATGACCTTGATCTTGTCGAGATCCGTCGATATTCCATTTTATGATATTATGTGCCCTAGGATTCTACCTTGTCTTACCGTAAAAACACTTTTTTTTTTGGGTTTAGGCAAATCCTCTATGTCCCGCGTTTCTCAAAAACCTTCTTTAGATGCTCTAGGGTGAAAGCATGTTAACGTGTCGCGCTTTTTGTGTTAGTTAGCAGTTTCAAGTTAGCAGGTGAAAGCATGTTAACGTGTCGCGCTTTTTGTGTTAGTTAGCAGTTTCAAGTTAGCAGGTTTTAAATATTTTACAATTCGTATCAAAATTTGTTGGAGGTTGTACATTTGGATTCCTTGTTTCAAGAGCTTTCTACTGATATATCATATGTCATAGATCTTGGAGATGTAGCTCATGTTATTGTACTAGTTAGCATATGTCAAAATTGTGCTAGTTAGCATTGTCCGGGACACCAAAAAGCATGACAAGCTAACATGCTTATACTCTCTATGTGCTTTGTTCTTCAAAGAGAGTATACACAAAGATCATCCATATAGATCTCCAAGAATATTCGTAGATATTCTTTGAAAGCGTAGGCCATAAGCCTTTGGAATGTTGTAGGGGCACTTGTGAGGCAAAATGGTATTACTCTGAAGGTGTTTATATCAAATTCCATTTTGTGCTGATCCTCTTGTGCTATGGAAAGCTGATAGTAGCTTGAAAACTCATCCAAGAAGGAATAAGCATGTTTGCCTATGGCAATTTTCCATTCTTTTTGTGCACGATCACAATGGGTGACACCCAATCGGTATGCTCTATCTTGTAGATAAACTCAGCTTCTTTAAGCCTGTCTACCTCCTCTTTGATGCCCTTGGGAAACATATCATTATATGTATAGGGACATTGTCAGCTTGGTTTTGTGTCTGGCTTCAAGGGGATCGTATATTGGCAAACACTTGAGATCTTGATAAGACCACGCAAAAAAATCTCTACATTCCTTAAGAATAATGATTAGCATTTCTTCTTCCTCGGGGCTCAGATCTGGCGCTATATAGACCGGTTTTGGATCCTCTCGTGGCTCTGCTAGGTCTATCTTTTTTGCATCTTCTGGCCCGTCGTAAGACTTTTCTTGTGTCTTTTCTCTCATGGACTGTGACACTATGAGCTTTCTATCCTAAATGGTGAACTTCTTGAAGTGCGAGGGTACATTGATATTGTCTTTCTTGTCTTCGTGACTCTCCATCTCCATTGTCCACACCTCGCTTAAGGTTTTCTTGAGCTCCTTGTGTTTTGGCCTTCTTTCAACCTTGGTCCATGGGGGATCTCCTATTCTGATCACGTTGTGAGCGGGATGAAAACACATACAGCACCTCTATAATGACCCGACACACACTCTTGGGAAAATACACACACACATTATGGGGCACCACTCGGCTTACACAACACACCTGGCCGAGACAGGGAGCACACCTCTGGAGTGAGAGGAGAGAGACTATCCACTTTCCCACTCCACACAGAGACACACACACACACACACCCAAAAAACTCAGCTCAAAAGAGGAGAACTTCTGATGTTTAGATACAAATGAGCTTGGGCGAACACCAATGGGCAAATAGCGAGTCACACAAAATGGGTAAAATATACCAGATACAATCACAAATTGGAGCAGAAGCTTCGCTCATAGAAGAAACTTACACAGCAAAAACAGCAAGAAAAGAGTGAGAAATTTGGCAAAATGGACAGCGCCATCGCGTCCAGAATGGCCCAAAACCCCAGTCTACAATGTTAAAGTGCTCAAATCCGACCTCGGATGATCAGTTTACGACCAAAACAGGCTCCAAAATGAGCAAAAACACAGTTGCGGCTGTTCCTCCTCTTTTCTCCATGTTTTTTCTGGTCTTCTCTCTGTTTTTTCAGTTCCCACACTTAGCTTTATTACTTGGTCACCCTTGGACTTTTAGTTGACCTCAAACGGACCCCGAACAGGCCAAAAACTGACCTCGCAGTGCATAGTTGTCACCTTTCTGCATCATCCGCACACTTGGCACTCATTTCTTTTCAATAATGCATCTCGCAACCACGTGAAGTGGCCCCAAAAAGTGGTCATAATGATGACCTTTCTGCATAACTCTCATAAGAAAACACCCACGTCGTGTCCGTAGTTCTCCGCCTGCAATTACTGACCCCACACTAGATGCCATCTGATGCACCTGCTTACCTCATGTCGTCGGCCCGCGGATAGCTTCCTCGAGAAGTTTTATGCGCTACCAAATCCTCATTATTGTAGAAAAAACACACTGGTACTGATAATAGTGAAAATCGATGCACTATGTACATGCTGTCCTACCTGTACACATGTGGGCCCCACGTAACCACCTGGCTCTGGCAAATGGGCAATCCTTTATTCGATGCACCATGCATGGGTATGTACATATGCGCAATTCCTTGCTCCAAAAAACTCCTGACAACGTGTGGTTTGTTTGATTTCTTGCTCTCGTTTCGGACCTACTTGTTTTTCTTGCTTGTTTTCGTTGTTTCCTTGCGGTTTCCCGCATTGGTGTATACTTATGCCCTAGGAATCTTCCCGTTATTTTGTCCTTGGCACAATCAGTTGCATTTACCAGCATCAAGAACTGTGTCTTACCCTGAATTTTTGGCATAGGGTTTGGCCTTGACTAATTTGCCATTCTTTTACTCCTATAGTGACGTTGGCATCTAGGTTTCTGATTTGGAAAATTGTAAAAGCTCACATCCGCTACTACTGGTTCCTCCAAGTCACTCGGGCTTTTGTAGAACTTGTCCTCTACCTCCTTTTCCTTTTTGTTCTCTTTCTTGTTGCCCTCTTGGATGATTTCTAGAGTGGTTTCCTTGGAATCCATAATCGTGTTTACCATGTAATATGGTACCAAATCGTAGCCCGTTTTGTCACAAAACTTTGTTGTTGGCTTGGCTTCGATGGCACACACATCAAGGGTAGCGAAAAATCTGCTCCCACTCTAGAGGTTCTAATGCATCTTCTGGAAAAGGCTCTGGGATTTAATCCTTATCTTCAATTGCCCTTTCTAAGTACATTCTTCTCATTTCAGGCTTTTGCACTGTAAAACTCCACACATCCACAACTCTTTTGGTTGTTCTAGCCATGCGGGAATTTCTAATTCATCTACGGTAGCTAAATCAAAATCCTCGATCGACGTTCTCGTTACGTCTCTATAGCTGTGGTCTTTCAAACTGATTCTAGTGGTTGTTTCCATGTGGTGCAAATAAATATAATTATAACCCCAATCCTGGACCATTTTTGTTTGTCGCCCATGAAAGGTCATCCCAAGATGATGTCGTAATTATTTTTGTTGCCAAAATCCACAATCACAAAAGGTTGTTTATATTCGATTCCGCACGAAGAAACTACCAATTTTTCTAGGAGCCCTAAGGGTCTTTCCACGTATCCGTCTGCAAGCTATAGCTTCATTCTTGTAGCCCTTAGTGCAGGTTTTTCCCACTTTTTCCATACATTAGGGAATTTCGGAGGTCATTTGGAGGGACTTCTAAGAAAATGTATTTTTTGCACTCTCTCTCTAGAAAAATGGCAAATAATAGAGCTGGGTCTTTCATAGTAAAAGTTCAAAAAGTGTACTTTAAGTAGATTCCTTACTCTTCTGAACATTCGTTCGTAGTGATTGAGGGATAATCCTCTTTTCAGTTGCATTGAATGAACCTCGTCAATATGGAGGGAATGAGGCTAACATGGAGGGACGAAGGCGCAGCCGCTATTCACTTTCCATTAGACCTGCACATTTGTCTAATGGCGCACTCCTCAAATGGCACAAATGTTACCCAGAAACGAGCCAAATATCACCTTCACATTGATTTGGACAATGAGTACCAACCATTGATTAAGCGAAGTAAAACAAACACACATATACCTCTCGCTTCCATAGACACGCTCAGAGCTCAGGGAGCTAATTACATAGATATCTGGACGAGAGGCTCTCTCTACCCTAAGAATCCAATGACTAATGCGTCTCCACCGTTTGTCAATCCTACAAGCTTATTGACCTTTGCTGGTGATGGAGAAAAGGGCCTTCTGGGTTATTGTAAATCTCTTACAAGAGAAGTTGAAACTTACAAGGGCATTCTCCAAGCTCAACAATGTGAGATTGTTCGCCTTTCACATTTACATTCTACAGATTAGGTTACCATTTTGCAACATAAAACAGAGGTACAAGAACTGAAAGGAAAGGTGCAAAGTTATCAAATGAAGGACACCATCTTGGGTGGTCGTATCAGAAAGAAGAAATTGCGCAATCTTGAAACATTGCAGGTTGCATCAGGAGGTCTCAAGAAAAGAATCCGAGCATTAAGGTGATGCTTCTTGGTTGGCTACATTGTCTTAGTTAAGTAATCTTTTTGTTTTTTCTTGTTATGCATTGTTTCCATGTGCCTAAATAGTGTTAGTGAAGAAAATTTTCTGTTATTTACTTATGCATTGTCTTCATGTAGAGATTCAATCTATTATGACAAGGAAAAAATTGACCCCAAACCCAATATAGGAAAGAGATTGAAGCCACTTATAAGTAGAAGCCTGGCAGCAGATATAGTACATGACAAGAAGTTTAAGGTCCTACAACGAAATGTAGTGGAATGCTTTATTTCAGAGAACTCAGTGCCTGCAAAAGAGATACAAGGCACACTTGATTCACTTGGTGTAAGCAAAAGAGGATATTCGGCTATCCAAAAGTCTGTCTCATCCATCTTTGTTAAGAAGGGTATAAAATCCAAACTTGTACCATCAGCCTCAAGTGTTTGGAAAGAGAGGCTTCAGCTTAACGAGGCATAGGGAGACTATCTTGGACAACCCTTTCATATTAAAGCAACTTACAGTGGCCATGGAGCAAACATGGCATATGATGAGTTCAATAATATTTTTATGGACCTGCGGATATTACAGAAGAGAATGGTGGAGTTTTACAACATCACATTTGAAGAGTCACGAGGGGTATTACATTTTGTGTTAAAACTGGATGAGTGTGAGCTTGTTAAAGAGAAAAAGCTAGAGCGTGTTACTATTACTTTAATGAATAGAGCCCTCTCAAAGTGTCCCAATGATGATCCTTTATATTTTAGTGTTCAATCAGAATCTAACATATGGTGGCTTGGTGCGTTTGAGGTAAGCGAGATTCTCAGGTAAGCTCAAATGTTCACATCTACTTAAGTCTCATTTATTTTGTGTTGCAAGTAAATAAAGAAGATCATCAGATTCTATATTGGGTGTTCCATCGAACTAATATTCCGGAGGTGATTGATCGACAGACTAACCAGGGAGAGGTACTACGTCTAGATGGAAGGGGAGACTTTCAAGTTCAGTGGCATCTTGCAGGTGACCTCAAAACATTAAAGTGCATGTATAATTGTGGAATGGGTGCAATGGCAAAGTCACCGTGTTTGTTTTGCATGGAGCCTGCAAAGGTCATGGACCCAAAGTGGTGGAGAAAAGCTCCAACACGTCACATTGAGGATCTTGCTTTTCGACCGGTTTTGAAAATACCACTTGTGAATGTCCACATTTGTACAATGCATGCCCTTTGTAGAATTGTGGAGAAATTGGTCTACTTATATATCGGGTTTGCTTGGAAGATTAAGAACTTGACAGAACGACAAGTAGCCTTGCAGTGCTTAGAAATGGTACTGTCGGATATGGGGCTTCATGGTGGCAATGTGAAAATCCAGTGCGATGAAAAGAGATCAACTGTTGAGAAGGATGTCCCATGCAAACCATCCATCGGTGGGGTGAAGGCACGGAGGTTTTTATCTAAAACCCAAGGTACAAGAGATCCAAAGCTAACAAAACATGGAAAAATATATAACACATCTTATGTTAGCAAGGTAGAGTATCAGAGCTGGAAAAAGCTACATATTGCAGTCAAAGACCAAGAACCAACTACTCGTAACGCGAAGGATGAGGTTTGGCGATCAATAGACATCCTATTTTTGATGTGCAACAAAGATGACTGGTCACAAGGTGATATGAACAAGTTCAAGGAGAATCTCAACCTTCTGAAAAAATCATTCAAGAGCGCATGGACAGACACCCAGATTACTCACTACATGGTATTATCGTGTATTTCATTCTCTCTTATGTGCAAATATGTGAGTGTAAAACATTCTAACTAATCTGTTTTCATATCCAGCACATCATCTTCAATCATTTACCATATTTTATACAAAAGTATGGGAACCCGGCAATATGGAATACCCAAGGGATGGAAAAGTCTCATTACATGGCGAGAAATGCTTATTTCAGGCACACACGACATGGTGGCTCTCGAATCAAGGCTAACAGTTTGAGAGAACTATTTGAATGGTTCTATCGTAGAATCATTCATCGAATGCAGGCAAAAGAAGTCTTGGCAAATTCAGCAACAACACAAGCCATCAGACATTTACAACAACAAAAAGTTAAAAGATCAATGGCATATAACAACTCCGGAGCTCGTGAAAGTCAACGAAGGTGGAGAGAGACAATGGTGTATGTGAATCACAAGTGGAGAAAGATACTCTGAGTGGATGACATTGTACAAAATTTATGTAATACATGATCTTATACAATTGCTACTTGAAGTGTATCAAGATTTTGAAGGTTCAATTTTGTTTTTTGGCACGTCACCCTCGTAACGAATCATGAGATGTTTGCCATACTCTAAAAGTTCATCTGGGTTTTGTCTACCAAGAGTTAGTGCCATTGCTGTGTAGGTGTAGTAATACGCTGCCCGACCACCTGTATAGCCCGGGCAGTAACCAAAACAATCTCTAGCAAACACTTTGTCCACAAGAATGACTTTATCTGCACTTTTGGGCAGCACGGGTCCACCCAAGAAGCGTGATAGTGTCTTGAATGTGTAAGTTGCTATTGAACCCTCTTGTGACATGGAATTGTGAAAAACTACTATCGGCGACTCGCAAAGCTTTGAAAGGTACTGCGCTAGGGCCGCATCCCTTCCACGATACTCTCGAGTCCGCCGCCGAAGGAAGTCATCCTTGTCAGCAATCCAAGACTGCACATATCATGTCAGAAGTGACACAAAGAGAGAGAGAGAGAGAGAGAGAGAGAGAGAGAGAGAGAGAGAGAGAGAGAGAGAGAGAGAGAGAGAGAGAGAGAGAGAGAGAGAGAGTTACCATGAAGCTCTCATCCTGCAGAAAGAGGTTTTCCTGCCACAGGTCTACAGATGTAGTTGACCCCTGACCTGAATGGTTAAACCAATCCTCCACTTCTTAGTTACTTGTTGATGGTCTTAGGCTTTGTCTTATTGCTTGGAAGGTGGCTTCATCCGGTAGTGTCTCCTTGTATTTTTCAGCTTTCTCAAAGAATCTTCGGAGGAATTCCATTGGATTGCTGGATGTTTCCATTGCCTCATTATCACTACTATCCTCTGAAACAAATCCACTCCTCTCCTCTTGGACTCTGGAAATAATAGCCAGGGAGAAATCCTCCCTTAAATAAAAGACGCTTTGCACATCATGTAAGAAGATATAGGATTGTTGGATGTTTCCATTGCCTCATCATCACTACTATCCTCTGAAACAAATCCACTCCTCTCCTCTTGGACTCTGGAAATAATAGCCAGGGAGAAATCCTCCCTTAAATAAAAGACGCTTTGCACATCATGTAAGAAGATATAGGTCCTGTCTCCAATCCTGAAGTCAGGCACAACAGGCAACATCATCTGAGCATGCTTCTCAGTGAAGTTACTGACATCCAATGGAAGTTTGATTTCTGTGGTTTTCACAGAGAGCATCTTACTTCTTTGTACTTCAATTGCCTCAACCTCAAGGTTGACTGTATCTTCAACCTCCTCGACTTCTTGTATATGAATTGTCTCCTCGCATTCTTCATCTGGTGCTGCATCCTGCTCCTCTAACACCTCATTAGGATTCTGCATGAGGAATCCAAACAGGCTGTTCAGGTAAATTATAAAGCCAAAGGCTTCCTGAATGAGTTTGCATTCTTTTTGGTGCAAAGGGCAGGCTGAATGTCGGCAAGAAGGTGGTAATTCCCTATACTTATTTAGTCCCTGTCCCTTTCCACCACAGTCATTTAAATGCACAAGAGTCATAGTGGGCAGAACAACCCTCCCTACCTGCACCATCACTTCAAACTTATCTCTGTAGGACTACAAGAAATTACTGTGCTGAGCTAACAGGTCTTCAATGTCAAACTTTGGATTAAACATAGAATGAACTAGATCAAACTTGTCCCCAGCACCACAAGATGCTGCAAAATCAAACAGCCTCTCATCAGTTGCAGCTGGGTCTTCCAGAGAAGACACATCCTCTTTGGCTTTACATTTAGTTGCACAGGGACTACTTTCTAGCACATCTGCATCATCTGAGAAGTCTATATTCCTCTTTCTTGTATTTTTCTTGACAAGTACTGTACAGGGTGAGGGAGCCTTGTAGGGTGAGGGATCCTCTTGCCCTGGTGACCTCTCTGATTGATCTTCACCAATTGACTTTTCTTCAGATATGTCCTGACAAAAGTCCACAGTTCTTTTGGCAGAAACATTAAGGAACTGAGCCTGCAAAGGTTGAAATCCTGGCACAAGCTCTGGGTCTCGTTTCAGCCTCTTCTGCCTACTGGACCTTAATCCTATTCATCAGGAAACATGACAAGTCTCTCTCTCTCTCTCTCCATATATATATATATATATATATCTGTCTCTCTCCAAAGCACAAACAAAAACACACATAGTCTCTCTCTCTCTCTCTCTCTCTCTCTCTCTCTCTCTCTCTCTCTCTCTCTCTCTCTCTCTCTCTCTCTCTCTCTGTGTGTGTGTGTGTGTGTGTGTGTGTGTGTGTGTGTGTATGTGTCTCTTTGTACTAAAGGCGCGCAAGGACGAGAACATACTTTTTGCAACTCTCTACGCGCACCTTTAGTACAATTGAGAGAGAGAGAGAGAGAGAGAGAGTGAGAGAGAGAGAGAGAGAGAGAGAGAGAGAGAGAGAGAGAGTCATAACTATACTATAGGCGCGCGGAGAGAGCTGCAGCCAGTGTTTGGTTGGCTCTGCGCGCCGTTAGTAACGGGGAGAGAGAGGGGAGGGAGAGAGAGAGAGTGTATGTCTCTGTGTGTGTGTCTGTGTGTATGTGTGTATGTGTGTGTGTCTGTGTGTGTGTGTCTCTATCTATGGAAGTATGTGTTGAGGTGTGTGTGTGTTGAACAACGGTCAGGGTTTTTCTTTGTTTACACACACACACACAATTTGTACCAACTGTTGGAAATACAGAGAGAAAGAGTGAGAGATCACCTTTTGTTGGTGGGGTTTGCAGAAACTCCAAGGGATGTGTCTCCTCCATTGCTTTTTGTCTTTCAAACTGACTCTTTCTCTCTCCATCTCTCTCTCTGAGAGTAAGGAGTCCCTCTCTCTATCTCTCTCTCTCTCTCCTTCTCTCTTTCTATGGTTCTCTCTCTCTCTGTCTCTCTATCACTCTCTCTCTCTCTCTCTATCACTCTCTGGCAGTAATGAGGCTCTCTCTCTCTCTCTCTCTCTCTCTCTCTCTCTCTCTCTCTCTCTCTATTGTTCTCTTTCTTTCTCTCTCTCAAAATCACACTTATAACGGATACACACGGCGGCGCCCCACGTGTTACTATAAAATAGAGTAGAATTGCATGTTGTTGCACGTGCGGTCATTATTGAGACCGTATACTTTTGTACGTTATATATAGAGGTCATTAGAGACAAAAACCACACCTCGTGAAAGAGAGTGAGTGAAAGAGAGAGAGAGAGAGAGAGAGAGAGAGAGAGAGAGAGAGAGAGAGAGATAGATAGAGAGAGAGAGAGAGAGAGAGAGAGAGAGAGAAAGAGCCGTCGTCTGCGTCTCCGACAGCAAGCCGACCCATCGACACAACGAAGGTCTGCGTCCTCAGGAGGTTTGGCCCTCTCTCTCTCTCCCTCTGCTTATGAAATTTCCCTCTGCCTTTGCCTCTATCTCTCTCTCTCTGTTTCTGTCACAGTATATTGCATATCTAGCTCTGTCTTAACAAACAACACACACATACAGTCACAAACACAACACAACACACACACACACACACACACACACACACACATACTCACAAACACACAGACACGCAAATAAAACATACACACACACACACACACACACAAATATAACATACACACACACACACACAAATACAGACACACACACACACAACCTCTCTCTCTCTCTCTCTCTCTCTCTCTCTCTCTCTACTAAAGGCGCGCGTAGAGCGGCATAACCGGTGTGCATGTCTCTATGCGCACCGTTAGTACTGTGCATTGACCAGTGTATGTGTGAGTGTTATAGAGAGAGGATGTAAGGCGGGGGAATGAGAGAGAGAGAGAGAGAGTCTTTCTTTTACCTTATACTAACGGCACGCAGAGGTGTTTTTTGAGGTCAAAACATGCTCCACGCGCGCCTTTAGTAATGGGTGTCTCTCACTCTCTCTCTATTTAAATATGCTAAGCTATAGAAAGGAGAAGGAGAGAGAGAGAGAGAGAGAGAGAGAGAGAGAGAGAGAGAGAGAGAGAGAGAGAGAGAGACTCCTCTTTTTGTATACTGTGAAATGGCTAGAACAAAAGCCACTGCAAGGAAGGCAGGCAAAGGACCAGGATTAGCAGCTAAAGCAAGTAGCAGATCTGCAACCCCAAAGAAAAGACCTGGAAAACCCAATAAAATTCTGAAAGGTCCAAGGGTGAAGAAGTTACAAACCTGCATGGGACTTTTCAGAGAAATCAAAAAGGCACAGAAATGTGTAGATTTATGCATACCAAAGTTTCCCTTTCAGAGGATGGTGAGGTCCATATGTGAAGAAGCTACCTGGGGCACCCAAAGGTGGAAGGTGGTGGCATTAATGGCTCTACAAGAAGCAGCAGAGGACTTCCTACTGGAGTACTTTAGTGACATGACCATTGTTGCAGCCCATGCCCACAGGGTTACTATAATGGACAAAGATAGTGAGACACTGAAAAGAATAAGGTGGAGGTATGACAAACTACTGGTCCCCAATGTCTTCAGGGATAAGAAAATGAGGGAAATTTTGTTATACCCCCCTGAGCTAGTGCCACAACTCATAGTTGTAGATGTCACACATGATGTGAATACAAAGGCAAGGGCAGAGACTATTGCTCGCCAAACAGAGGACATGAGGGAAGCAGAGCTTAAGGAGAAAGCAAAAGTAGAAGTGGAATCCCAGAGGCAAACAGAATGCAATGTGACCCTTTCCATAGAGTCAAGCAATCAAGAAACTCTACTTTCAATGAAGGATGGTTTGCTTGCAGAGATACCATTTGTAGATGGAGCCAGAAAGCTAGCTCTGGAAAAAGTGGACATTAATTTATTGCAGAATCCAGATGCTCAGATTTCAGACACAATTATCTATGCTTGTCTTAAGTAAGTGTTACTATCTTGCTAGCTTTGAAAACTCAGATAATAGGTTTGCTAACTCAGGTAAAGTCTCTACAGCCTGATCAAAAGTAAACTCCCACTGCACACCCACACAGAGGTGTTTCTTCTTGATCCACAAATGTCAGTGATTATTAGACAAAAGAACGGTCCATCTGGGACCTTTGAGAGTTGGTTTCTCCACTGTGTTATGCTGGAAGTTACTATCATCATCTTTCCATATGAGAACAACCATCACTGGAGTTTCATATGCCTTGATGTTGACCAACCAACAGTGTGGGTGTTCAATTCAATAAAAGAAACCCACCCTGAAATTAGTCTGTAAGTGTTTTGTATCAGAAAGTGTTTCTTATAGATATCCATGTAAATTTGAAGCCTCCTTGTAACATCTTGACATTGCTTTGTGCAGTTGTATAAAGAGGTTGTTGCTTGCCTATGGCAAGCTATGTGGAAGGTATGAACTATACAAGGCCCCAATCAAAGATGTACGTGTCCCAAATCAAACCGATGGAAGTTCTTGCGGCTGGAGATGTCTTCTCCATGCAGAATATGTCCTGCAAAGCTACTTTGCATTAAAACCTTTCATGACTAAGGTAACCATTTGGCAATGCATTCAGTTAGTTTTGGTTTAGTTTATAAAAGAATTCTCACCATGTGGTCTTTCAATTTTGCAGAGTGCTTTAAAAAACTACACATATGATTATTTACAAAGATACCGGGTAAGTTTAATACAACACCTGCTTACTATGTCTAGCCCCAAAGAGCTTGAATATAACGGCTTGGATGACCGCACTATTGATCTAACAATACATAACGTGCCACCACGACAAACCCCTGCATCCCATACAGTGGAATCACAACGGGCCGAGGGGGTCATATCAGCAGAAGATGAAAGAGCCGAGGATGAGGAAAGGTCAAATGAGCATATGGAAGGTGCTAGTGTACAACCAGAGGAGACAATGAAAGAGCCAAGTCAGCCAGTGGAGGAGCCAAAAGAGCCTATGGCTGAAACCCAAGATGAGGAAAGCAGGCCTATAGATGAGCAAAAGGATATGGATGAGTAAAGCAGGCCTAGGGATGAGAAAACTGATATGGATCAGGCAAGGATGTATGAGGCAAGCCGGTCAACCGAGGGAGAGGAAAAGACCTTGGAGGAAACCTTGAATGAGGCAGAAAGAGCCATGGGGGAGACCCCTGATGAAGATGTGAATGATGACTATGAAGATGTGAATGATGAAGCTAAAGCAGAGGAGAGCAACAACGACATCAACACTACAGAGACCCAGTATGGACCCTTGCTACCTGTAGATACGGTTGTTCCGGTAATGTCTATTCAAGTATGGCAAAATATGTTCAGCTTCTAACTACTTATATGTACTTGTCAACTTTTACAGAGGTTGATTATCTTGGACATCAATGGATTGCTGTTGATGCGCGTGCCTCTCGGTGACACAGAACCCTTTGAGGATTTGCAAACGTTTCGGATGGGAACTTGTCGAGTCATGGTTCGTCCAGGAACCAAGGAATTTATTCAGTATCTTCTTCTGCGCTTTAGAGTTGCCATATGGTATTCAATGCAAAGGCAAAACTTGTCGCCACTAGTTACAATAGTTTGACGTGTATGCGACGCTCACACGTCATATTTTGCCTTTTTGTATGATCAAAGAAAATGCGTTACCGTTGAGGGCCACTACCACCCTAAAAAACCACACTTACCTCTTTTGTACAAACCGTTTAGCCAAATCGGTGTATGCTTTGATGAAACTAATACACTACTGATTGATAATACTCCTGAAAAGGGAGAACTAAATCCGTCGGGAACAACTATCTCACCACCTTCTTTCGAGGGGCATTCCTTCGATTTTTACCTTGAAGACATTCTGATTCCATACTTACAGAAATTGTATCTCAGTCCATTGTTCACGGACAAGTTTGTACTTTCTAATGAATTAAGATGACTCTTCTATCATGTCTTTGTCTTGTCTAACATTGAGAGAGAGAGAGAGAGAGAGAGAGAGAGAGAGAGAGAGAGAGAGAGAGAGAGATTTGACACGGTAAAGAAATGTATTTCAAGCACACTTTTTCACAGGGCACAATTGACAAATGATCTCAATAAATTTCATGTATTGAAAGTCATTTGTATACACTTGGGTTCACAAGAATATCTGTTACATTGACACTACTTCAACCCGACCATCCAACTCTTTGCACAAAATATCTTTTTCCCTTCGCCGCATCACCTTACGGCCAGCTAGGAAAAAGGAAAAATCTGATAGGTCCTTGTCCATTGACTCTTCAATTATGTCATGCCGCAAATGCTGAAGACTGCATAGCTCCCTTATTGTAACCACCAACAGTAGTCCATGCTCTTTATCAATCACTTCCACATCCACAGCGTGATTATCTTCCAAACCTGCAGAAACCTGGTCCATAGGAATGTACTTACCATTGAGCATTTGTGATCGCATATACCAAAACGAGAGTAACAGTGATTGGCTTGCAATCATGTACTTGACAACTAGAGTATCAAGCGCGACCTCGCACCGTAAACCAATCTCTTCCTTTACATACCATCCTCTATCAAGAAGTTTGTCACAGGATGACTGCTGAAATGACTTACACATGAACATAGTTTTCGTAACACGGATGTTGTAGCTATGAAACAACTCTATGAAGAGTGCAACAGGACAAAAGTTTGCAATTCTAACCAGTTTGGTGGGAATAAATCTACGTAGAGACCTCTGTATATCCTTGTAGAGCTTACTTCGCATTGCCTCCACCATTGTTTCCTTGGGACCTGACCAATGTGGGCATGAACAAAATGGAAGAGGCCTATTATGCACTCCACAGGCTCCCATTGCTCATAAGAAGAGGGATAAACATCTGCAATATATATAAGAAGAGTTAAACTAAGAGTATCAATAAGTAAAAATGACAAATCTAATGTAATTGAGCTGTGAAGAATGGAGACATTGCTCATAACAAGCGGGAGAAACATTGCAAAATATATAAGAAAAGTTATAATGAGAGTATCAGTAAGTTCACATGTCAAGAGTACTTACAATTTCAACGTGGTTGATGTATATCTGATACATTTCCACCATTTGCTATCGCCTCTAGATGGGTAAACACATGCTGAACAAGAACTTCCTTTACAGATCTTTTGCCGATTTCAACTTTGAAATCCAACACTCTGGCCTTCCATGCTGAGCGGTAAACGTTGATACCACTAGACCTCTTGGATCTTCCTGGTTGCATGAGGACCCATGAACCTTTGTTTATCCTTTGTCCAACCCATTGGTTCTCTGCACTTATTGAAGTTGATATTGTAATTGAGGATATGCTACTACTTGCCTTCTAGGCAAAGCGCAGCTGTTGGTTGTTGGTGTGAGAGACAGTAAACACCTAGAGCTTCTTGGGCGAGAAGACGTGGAAGCCATAGCTCTCAGAGAAAAGCTTTAGTGGAGGGAGATTCACTTTGAAAGCATTCTAATGGAGGGAAAGTGTTTTAGAATTCCAATATCTTGTGCGTGCTTAATGGTCACCCTCCAGTACGTTAATGACCATAAGAGAATATTAGAAGTGGGACCACATGCAAGCACCTAAAAGCTCGGTAAAAGGAAGGAAATTACGATGCTACAATCCTAGATTCGTGAAAGTTTTATGCTATTTTCCTATTTTTTGAGTCTTTCCACGTACTTTCCTACGTAACATAGGCTTCGTGCTTATTGGACGCGCTCTATTTTTCTCTCTCTTCATATGGCCCTCCAAATGACCTCTGAAATTTCCTAATGCTTCCTTGGTGGCTATGGCAACTCCTGCTCCACTATCTAGGATCGCCAATGTCGTTACACCTTCACATCTTTCAGAAGTGTGGTGTTACCTTCTTCACCTTTGCAATAATCCCCTACCTTGTGTAGAGGTATGGGTTTCGTATTTGTGTATGGCTTCTCGAGTTTCTAGATTCCCTTCTTAATCTTCAATGTTGGATTCGTCACTCTGAACTTTTCTAGGCACTCTCCTATGGTTGACCACATACTTGGTTGGATTTTCAACAATTTTGAAAATGTAATCGTACAAGTCACTCATGTTGACAAGATATCCACTAGCCCCTTAGAATCTATGACTTTAGGTGCTAGATTTCAGTGAAAGGGCACAACTTTATTCTCGAATTTGACCTCATACTCACCCATGTAGTATGTTAAAGTCCTCAATAAATGTGGTCCGCTCTCTACGGATACCTCTGAACCTTAATCTCTATAATATGACTGCAATTCAAGGTTCACTCGTGACCTTTCTTCAAACTCTTTTATGGGAGCAGAAGGCAATGTCTCACTACCGTCTTTAGTGTCTCTAACTGCTCTCCATAATTCCTTTGGCCATTGATCCTCGACTATTAGTTTGTACGGAGGAAAATCCCTAAACAATTTGTCTGTGGTGTTGGGAACAATCCTTGGATCCTCTGGCTGAGCCTTGCTTCCGGCTCCTTGTTTTCTTGCCTAGGTTTCTCTAGGTCTTTAACCTCTTCCTCTCTAGGTTCTTCTATCCTTACCAGCTTTGATGTTGGTGGTTGTGATGGGATGACTACCTCTTCTTTAGGTGGTACAACTAAATGTTCTAGCAAGGCTTCGACTGTTTGCACCATCTTCTGACACATTTCTAGCCTTTGATTTTCTAGCTCCGCGTATGGATACATCATCCATCTTTGTGCTTTCTTTTGATCTTTCTTGAGCCTAGACTCGTAAGCTTGTAGGAGGGCATCCATCTGTTGGTGCACTTTCTCTACGAGAATAGATCCTCCTGAGCTCGCACTCTTTGGATCCTCTACCGCTGTCGGCTCTGGTGGGGTAGGAAGAACTTCTTCCACCCTAGGTGTGGGTTTTGCCTTTTTTTTATTGAGCTTTTTCTTCGTTTGTGCAAGTTCCTCTGCTAGGAATTTTTGTTCTCATTATTTCCTAGCTTTCATCCTAATCTTCCTAGCCTTCCACGTGTTTCTGTGACTTCTTGTCCCTTGGCTAGGTGTTTCTTCCCTTGAGTATTCTTTGCTTTTCTCTTCTACCGCTTTCTAAGCCTGTGCTCTGGTCACTACTTGGACCAGTACTACCTTTTTGTTCTTGGATCCACTCGTAGATGCAATGGCGTCTATGAAGTTTAAGGTGTCTTTCCCTCTTGGATCTGGGTGCTTTGGGAAATCTACAGTCATATGAGTGACCCCACATTCTGTGCAATAGGTATTTATTCTCACGATTTCCTTCTGAGGACAATCCTTCATCAAATAATCGCCACTGCATTTAAAGCAAGGTCCTCTTACTGGCAGGGATGCCCTTTATTGGCCTTTGCGGATAAGTAGGTTTTGGTCTCATGATTCCACCATTTTCTATGAATAGCAACGTGCATTCGTCCACTTGAAACCTACCTTCTCCTGTCATACTTAATTCATATGGCACTATAGGACTAGTCGTACTCCAAGGTTCTGGCATGAAAGACTCTTTGGAGGAGTGATATCCATGATTTCCTCCACTTGGCTCCTTATAATATGCTGGACTAGGTACTCATGTTTACTCATCTGATTCTTCCATTGTGGGTGCATATCTTACTACAATAGGCCTTGCTCCTGATAAGGGAGGTTGTTGTCCCAATACTGGCTGTGGCCTCTCTATCCCTATAGGTCCTCACAAATTTCCAACTGTGTATCTCAGTGGTGGTGGTGCATGAACCTGTGCTACTTGATCTTGGGGCACATACTACCACTCTTGTACATATCCTTTGTTATAATAGTACTCTATTTTTGTACAATTCGTCCACTTTTGTTCTACTGCACACCACTTTGGCGGTCTCAAAGGTTGTTGAGGAAGCGTTGGGCAATGCTGTGTAAGGTGGTCACCTTTGCAGGTGTAACATCGCTTTGATTGTTTAGGAGGCGGTTGCATCCTTCTAACCACTTCCTCTATTAGTGTTTCTTGGCTAATTGGCATTTCGGCATTTGGTGTTGCCTTGGCAGTTCTAGTGGTACTGTTTTGTGAGGATGCATCATCATCTACGTCTCTAGGATCCCCATTACCGTAAACTGGACAGTTGTGCACTAGGTATAGTGCTTCTTTCACTAGCTCCTTTAAGGTGGCACATCGTTTCATATGCAAATCTTTCTAAAGATCCGCATTCCTAAGACCTTGGGTAAAAATAAGCATAATCCTCGATTGTGTTGGTAGTTCTTCTTGTGGACAGAACTTCGTGGATCTGTTGATCCTTAAGGCCGCTTTCCTTATCGTTTCTCCCTCCTTTTGTTTAAACTTATGAGTTTGTGAGACCGTACTGTGGGCAATTCCCCGCTGGGAGAATTCCTCTATATATTCGTTGAACATTGCCTAAATCGTCGCAAACTCACGTCTCTCGACTGAATCAAACCATGTAGCAGCGTCGTTTTCTAACGTTAATCTGAATCTAGTAAACTGTATAGAAAATTAAAGACTTCCTCTACACAGATTACTCGCACAAAAGCCGCTATATGATCCCTTGGATCTTTATCTCGTGATTACTTCTTGTTGAGCCATTTTTGGACTTGGGAAGGCCTAACTCTTCTATGGTCTATGACCCTCATCATTTTCTCTCCCAATCCTCCTCTCATTGTTGGTACCCTTGGTCTCATTCCTCGTATTGGATCTCTTTCCCTTTCATCCTCCAATCCATGTCCTCTTTGTGGCCTAGCAACGGGTCTTTCTAGCCTTGACATTCCTCATATTGGATCTCTTTCCCTTTCATCCTCCAATCCATGTCCTCTTTGTGGCCTAGCAACGGGTCTTTCTAGCCTTGGCATTCTTTCTGCGGTAGCTCGTTCTAGTGGCGGTGTACCCATTGTTTTCGTATCTGACACGTAAGATGACTTTCACCACAGTAATTATACAATGGTGCTGGTGACAGTGGTGGTTCCTGTGGCCCTGACATGATTGTGCATCAACCTCTGATGTGGCTTCTCTTTGGTGCGTCATCTTTGCACAACCAAGAATTTAACGACTGCGGGTCTACCATAGAATCGAATGGTGTATGCACTGTATGCCTAGGTGACTCTACTAGTCTTGTCCTCTCTAGTTGACTCGTGAGGACAATATCCATTTCATCCCCAAAAGGGTTAGTACTTCGGCTGGGTGTTGGTTTAGTCCCTGACCTCACTCTTGGAGCAAATCCTAGTGCTCCTTCGATATGCATTTTTTCCATCTCCTTAGGATCTATGGGCTTGTATTCACATCCATATTTGTCCGCATAAATGATATTAATTCCATGGAACATTCTATAGGAGAATAGGTACAAAACCTTCTCCATATCCAACTCTCTAGGATAAGGTTCTATGCAACAAAAGTAGGATTTGGTACGTCCCTCTTCGTGCTCATAGATTCCTTCCTCTCCTAGATCCGTCATTACCCTTCTTACCTTCTTCTTGAAGATATACGTGGCATCGAGAAGTTCCACATGTGGTAGCATGTCCCCTTGCTCCATAACCATCTTCCCTCTTGCGACATCATATTGATTGTAATTATTTGTATCTCTGACTATGAGATAGTATCCTCCCTTTTGGTCTCTATATCTATTGCCATCGTCACAAGCCTGAACGTTTTCTAGACCTCTAGTAGGCTTTTCTTCAATTCAAACACACTTACGACCCCTAATATTGGCATAAAAAAGGGCTCCGTGCGTGTTTTTCCCTTGTAAGAAAATTATGGTGTACCTAGGTGCTCGGTACATGCTTGCAGAGGTACTACCTCCTATGCGCGGCTCAGCCATAACATAGAGTGAGTGTTCTGAAGAGGTGTCGGTTTCACTACCTTCTTCTATGATCGGTGCAAGGGGATCTATCCCTACTTGATTCACGCTCTCCTCTATGGATACTAGGCTAACTTGGTCACCTCCTGCCCTGGGATCTCTCGGCAAAAGTCTACCTGATCGCAAATACATGAATTGACTGCATTTTACACACAAAAATTTCAAAAATTATAGAGTTTATACAAAAAATGTGCACTTGGTCTTGAATCTTTCAGGGAGTTTTTGAATATGATTCTGGAGTTTGTTTTGAACAAACAAGGTACCTATAGGACCCTCTCAATGAGTACTTGTCACAAAAATACGAAAGTGTAAACTGATTTTTAATTGTACTTCAAAATACTCAAGAGAATATGAGAGAGAGAGAGAGAGAGAGAGAGAGAGAGAGAGAGAGAGAGAGAGAGAGAGAGAGAGAGAGAGAGAGAGAGAGAGAGAGAGAGAGAAAGCTTGACACTTCATTGGGGACCAGATGATGGGTTGTTCCCCCCCCCATAAAGAGATTATCTTTATTAGTAAGGGAGAATATTTACAAGCATAGGAACGGGGCAATAGCCCGTCCTCTATTCTTTCTTTTCTGCTTCTGGCTGAGAGAGTGCAAAAGCTATTCTCTGAATATTGAGAGGATTTTCCCTCTGCTATGAGATTTTGCAAAGCTCTCAAAAATGACAGTCTATCTTCCACAAAACTCAATGGAAGCTCTCAAAAATGAAAGTCTATCTTTCGCTAACTGTGTCCCTTTATGCATAATCATTCTCGCAATAAAAACAAGGAAGAAACACGCAAAATGTACACACACATGCTTGCTGTATTTTTTTGCACATAACCTAAGAATGTTTCCTTAGCACGTTCCAATGCCGAATTAGAGACCTTTTTTGGGATGGAATCACACCAAACCTAGTGTACAGGTAGTATAGATAGAGAAGAGCTAGATTCTATGAGTGCTTTGCTGAAATTCACCCTAATAGAGGTGATTAGGGGCTAAAAACCGAGAATTTGCAACAGCTAGGCATGAAAGAAAGAGAGTTTTCTTCTACTTTTTTGCGATGAATCTTCCCCCACAGCAGCCTATGATAAAGAGAAACCTTGTTCTAGGTGATGGGAGCTTGAAGACTCCACATGCAGGACAAGGGCTGATTCCCTAGCTTCAATGGAGAGCTCCGATACGTAGAGCACACTCACATTTGGGGGGGTTAGGTGCACTGTCAACCTGTGAAGAGGGGGAGGGGGTGCTCCTAAATAGCTAGCGAAGGGGGCACTAGGAAGAGAGAGAGGGTGAGTGAGAGTGAGAGAGCTACTTTGCATGGTAAGTGTGCCACTTGGCACACTTACTTAATAAGTTAAAAAGTTAACCTTTCAACTTTCACATTTAAAAGTTCATAAACTATTAATGAAATGTGAAAATTGAACCACAACTGCATACAAGGATGCAACCAATGAAATGTTAGTTGCTCCCCAGCACAATGCCATACCGGCACTCCTTTGGCACTACCCGTTTGCACTTGTTCGGCCATTTGGTCGAGCATAAACAATATAAAAATATTTTAACTTACTTATCCTAAGGACATAATATAATTCATGCCTTAGGGTTATTGTTCTAAGAACCCCATCTCATTCCTGTGCTTGCACTGGCACGCGTCATTTTCTAAGCCTGAAATCTGAGGCTACTATCTACCCCTTCATTGAAGATCCGATTTCCCAATCACTAGGGCTTCAGGGTATTTTTTGCTAGGGTCTCCCTGGGGTGCTGTGGCCCAAACTTGGATGCACCCGACGCCCCAGAACTGCTATATCTATTTTGATGTGCACACAACTAATTAGATAATTATTTTCTCATAAATAAATTAAATATTTACAAAGTCTAACATTGTTACATCTCGCTTGGTTCTAAACAATTTACCTCAATTGTAGAGCGTCAATATAATTGTGCAAGATGTCTGGGTAGTCCTTGAGATCGGACTCAGTCATCCACTTTACATCTAAAGGGATGTAATTCTTGAACTTAACTAATAAATTTTGATGTCGGCTTCCGGACTTTAGTTGTCTCTCAAAGTGGTGTATTATCTGTTCAGGTTGAAGGATTTCCTCAGTCTCTTTGACTTTTGGAGGATCTTCTTGTAGTGGTGCCACTGGATGAGGACCAACATATGGTCAAAGGAGACTTACATGAAAAGCATTATGGATGCGCGAATGAGAAGGAAAATCTAATAAAAAATTTACTTCATTGACGTTATCTGTAATTTTGAAAGGGCTGTAGAATCTATGGGAAAGTTTAACAACTTTCACTTTTTCGACCCGCTTTTTCAATCCAACTTTGTCAAACTTAAGTAGGACATATTGTCCTTTCTCAAGATTGAGTTTCCTTATGTGCTTGTCAGCTTTTCTCTTCTACTGCCCTTGAGTACGAAGAATCGCTTGCTTTACTTGTTGGTAGGAGTATCAATATTGTGCACAAATTCATATGCGGCAAAGATGTTTACTTTGGTAACCATAATAGGAAGTAAGAGTGGCTTCCCATAAATAATTTCAAAGGGAGCTTTACCAATTGAGGAATGTATGATATTATTTAAAAACCTCATAGAAAATTCATTTAAAAAAATTACACAGATAAATCACAAAAATTGTAGAGAACTCATAAAAACTCATAGAAAATCCATAGAAAATCATAAATTGGTTAAAAAAACTCACAATAAATCAAAAAATTCATGAAATTTTTTAGAAAATCCAATAATATTTACAAAATTCGCAAAAAAAATTTATTAAAAAATAAAAATTTTCCCTTAAAAATTACAAAAATACTAAAAATTTAGAAAAATAAAAATTTCACAAAAAAATATAGACAATAAATTAAAAAGAGAAGAGTCTGAAAAGAAAAAGAAAAGGGAAACAAATAAACAAACAAAAATCAAAAGCCAAAAAGCAAGGCCGGTGAAGTGCACCGCAAAGCGAGCAGAAGTCGAGAAGAGGAGCTAGGAAAGAAACGGCCTGAGCAAACTCCAAAAAAACTAGAAACAACAAAAAATCACTAGGAAAAAACTGAGAAGTGCGGATACAGTTGGTAATCATTCGAGGCGAGGTCATCATAGTTCTAGCCTAGTTTTGGACAGTGTTCACACAGTTCAGACAAAGAACACCAGGGACTAGAAGTCATTGTGCAAATCGAAATTAGCAAGTGCAAGAAATTGCAGTACAAATTGAGCTTCTAATCAGACGAACAGGGACACAACTCGCATGTGATTGCAGATTAGGCTAGAACGGGCAGCAAATTTTCTGCTAATCAATACTAGAATCCCCAAGTGTTTATCTAGAAATTTGCATAAGCCAACAAAACATACAGCTGGTGCATATGCAAGCAGGGTCATTGTACATGGATTACAGTGGTCAAATCTATAATTGAGAACCAGAATTGCAAGATCCAACAGATCAGCTAATAGAAGCCAGTCTAATTGGAGAAAAAAGCCAAAGACGGTACAAAGGTCAAGATGGAGAAGTTTATAGCTTGATGCTCAGTGTTTTAAAAGAAAATGCCGACAACTTAGCAAGCATAGAACCAAAAACTTCTTAGCTAGATCTTAGCCAGATAGAACCAAATGAAATACCACCCGTCATGGCGTATTGCTCAGATTATGGACGAAAAGGTGGACATTTTACTGAAGATGTTCTAATGAATCCAAACAACAGGGACACATCAACTGCCAAACAGGGCACATAGCAAGTTGGAAATGTGAATGTCGATGTAAGTGCATCTAGCTCATCACTATTAATGCAATCAGATGATTCTACATTACCATTAGAAGCATCACTAAAAGCACTACAAGTTTAAAATCAGCATAAAGAAGCATAGGCACGTGGAAAGCTTCAAATTGATTCTTTGAACAACAAATTCCTGCATGAATTTGGTTAAGGTGTCTAGATATCACCGAATGTTGAAAAGATTGTTAGTTTTGCAAATGATTCTACATCCACTGCCACAAGTGTGCAATCATTCACGAGTCTAAGAGACACATCAAACAAAATGATGTTAGATTCGTATGGTACACATAATTCATATGCACACTATGAAGACCAAAAAGGGCAACTGTACAAAAAGGATCAACCAGTGTTTGAATGTCCCACATACCAGCTCATAAAAGTACGTCCAATGATAGATCAGAAAGGATGGTTCATTTTAGAGGATAGAATCTACTATACCCCATCCTCTCTAGAGCTGAAGGATATTACCCGAGTGAAGCCAGAAATCTCTTTAGAGCCAAACTCTCCTCCATCAAAAATCAAGGTTCGACGTTGTAATCGAATGAGCATACACTTTGACCAAAAAAGTCGTAGATATAAACGAGACTCTAAGATCTGTCATGACTTGGGTCCAAAAACCACAGAAGCTCATATCATAGAATACCCATGGGATAGAAAATATCAGGGCAAAGATATTGCTATCTATAGCTTGACTTGGGGAATAATTTGTCATGTTTCATGGAGATACATAGGAAACTATGCAGAAGGTTCACAGATGCCAAACAACAACAATGCTATCCAAAGTATACCTTCACAATCCCAAAAGGTGAGACTAAACCAGAGCCCAACAGTTTTGAGCTCTCATAAGGAAGCAGGCTATAGTGATCACCCTAGGAAGGGGGGAGTTGAAAATTCATCAAAATCAACTCATGTACCAGGAACCCCAATGTGAGGTAGAAGCCTTAGAACTTCTAGCCAACAGACCTCTTCAAAGCAGAAACCATTGAAAGACCATTTGATTGTTGTAAGTTTCCCATTGACCCAGCTTCTATCAGAGTCCATAGATAAATTCTTCTATGAAGATCATCAAGGACAAAAGGTTCAGTTGATCTCCATAAAGCCGAAAATTGACAAATCCAATAGTGTTCAAATAGTTACATGTGAGGAAGCTCATATATGCATATCTAGATGCACATGGTAACAAATATCAACAAGAACATTACCTTGTACAAACCCACATGGATGGCTCGACTGAATTGAAAGACTATCTAAAGATGATGAAAAGCCTCAAGCTGCCAGAACAGGTGACAAAAAAGTCAAAGTCAATAGAAGCTAAAGTCCATAAAGTTACACAAAGGTCACCACCAAAATCTCCTCCAAAGAGACAAATTATGTCAGAAAGTACAGTGGATCAATTAAGATCAAGGGTTACCCAGATGCAGGTGGACAATGCTAAAGAAATGCAAAAAGGTGCAATATTATAGCCAATGGTGTCAACATCAATTGAAGCAGTTGGTCAAACCAAAGAAAATGAAGATAAAGCTCAACCAAAGGACAACACCATAGCAAAAGCAGTCAACTCAGACACGAATCCTGAGATGATCAAGTGCAACATTGTTGGTGAGAATGAAGAAAAACTCTCAAGCAAAGTAAAGCTAGATTTTTAGTTAGATCAGAACCAGATGTCTTTTTTGCACTTGGAAAAAAAGTGGTCAACCACAGCTGGAAGATGATGTTGAATTTGTGAGCATATCTAAAGACAAACAAGAAAAATGTTGAAGAATCATCTCCACCACCATTGAAGTAATTTTACAAAACATTATAGCCCAATTCCATGTGATTACTATAAAAGATGTACTTGATGGCCTCATATTGGGAAAGACACTATCTCAGAAGGTTTTAGTGATATAGAATGCAAACAAGATGCAGTCCTCAGAGACAACCAAGAATGAAGACCAACAATGGTCACTCGCGAATAACAACACAACATCCTCAAGCACATTTAAAATGGAGACTAATTTCAAAGCAGATCTTATTGAAGATGATTCTTCTCCATCAAATAGAACTTCAGAAGAGCTTAAAGCAGATCATGCAACGACAAGTGTAGATCAAAAGGAAAAAAATACCATCAAAGCCAGAAGTAAAGAATATTGAGACTGCAGACACCCAGGAAGCAATGGGAAGTCTGAAGATCCAAAGATTGCCAGCTAAATCAGCTGGTGAAAGTCACTTTGGAAAATAGAGTCTCAAGCCACCCTCCATAGAGACACATTTATATGAAGATGAGACCGTGACAAAAGCAGGACATAAATCTTTAACATAACAGGTATACAAGAGAACAACATTGAAAGATGTTGAAGTCTACCACAACTCACAAGAGGATACAAAACAAAGACGGATCTCAAAGAATCTTCCTCTTGGACAAGGATTTTACACAGGCTATACAAAGATTTGGCTACCAGTCAACTAGAAGCTTGCAACTATAGCAAACCTGCATGAAGATCTCAAGACCTCAAGAAGACCTAGAGCGAAGCAAAGTCAACAAAGTAGATACAAAGTCCATCAAGAAATTTGGATTTCTAAGTCTTTCAATGCTTCGAGTCAAAAGTCAAATGTCAATGATCAATAGAGGCCCGCAATAACATCAAAGACTCCTTACAACAGGCCCAATTGGAGAACCACACGAACAATGGAGTTTCACACTCAAAGAAGGACAACTCAACCAACAAAACTTTTGATTCAAAGATGATAAAACAGATGTGGCAAAAGAAACCTTCAATGCAAACTTGGTCCTTCACTAATCCTCTTTTTGAGGATTCAAGCTTACTTTTACCTGAAGAAATGTTTGTTTTAAGAACAAGAATGTAAAAAGTCAAGTCACTACGTGTGAAAAACACTCTTTGGCATAGTCTGAATCGGGCTGCTGAGCCATAAAATGAGCAAAGCATTAGTCCCAAAGCTTCAAGTCATATTAAACTATGTGCTAAGATTCGTAGTTATTAGGCTTACACTCAAGCTGGAAGAGTTCAACATATCTAAGTCATGTCACTCATGCTGGATGCGATGAGGATAAGAGTTGAAGTCTATTAAATCACAGGAGTGTCGTAGAATCCAACACTCATGCACAGTGCACAGTATGATGAGATCACATATCCTCAACAACAAAAACCATTCTTAAAGGGGTGCCAACTTGCAAAGCCATGTCATGTGCTTTTATAGCTACACCATCTTTCTAAACAACCCCTCAAAATTTTTTCTGCACAACATATTGTTTCCCATGCATTTTTGTGTATGCATAAAGGATGTCCCACAATCGGACATATGCATTAGACACTCTTCTTTGCTTCCACCTATGCACCTTGAGTGGACTACAATAGTCAAACCAATGTTCCATCATACTACTCTCTCATATTTGCTGTCTTTTTAATTCTATATCTATCAGGAAATAATTCTTTGAGTACTTTACTAATATTTCCCATGCTAACAAGAACTCCAATAATGTGTGTATCCCAAAGGCACTTTTTTTCCACTGTATTTTTTTCCTTTGGTCATCTAGGTATTAGACCCTCAGTTATAACCTCATCATTCTACTTCCCTTGTACAAAATTTTCATAAATAAGCAGTAGCCTCATCATTATGCTATTACAACAGAGAAATGTAGCATCATCTCTCACATCACACATATTTGGACCAATCAAGATGCTGCAGTAAATTGAACTTCATCAACAAACTCAACAACAATTGAAGAAATCATCCCATCAACAACCAATTAAAAACCCTCCATAGCTTCCATGGACACTTCTCAATAGTCCCCAAGGACGAGCACTAAAATCCAAAGGGGGGAATGTTAACGGAGTTGACATTAGTTAACAGGAGCTGCTAAAGACCGAAAAAATACGGATGCACCTCGAGGATGAATACAAAGACGCAGTGAAGATTGGAGTTACACATTTTTTACATTTTCTCAAAATGGCCATGTATTGTAAATTCTCAATTTATATCAAGCTTGCCATTGTAATAATTTAATGTGTTTGGTCTCAATGGGAGTTCCAAGCTATAAAGAAAAATTCAGTTAGTGTGCCTAGGTTGCAGATTCAGTAAAGTGGTGAAGCCCTAAAGTCCTTGGGCACCTGAACATTGCATATTTTTACCCTAGGTATATAAGGTAGTGTGTAAAAGAAATTAGGGTTCTCAAGCTCATTTGTTGAGAGCACTCTTTGGTGAGAGCTCTTGAGGTGTGTGGCTATGGAGTCCTTGAGCTTCTCCTTGAATTGATTAACACTAATTAATGCTTAGTTCTCGTTCACTATGCCTCTATCATGCTTCTTGTGATTGCTAATGATGCTTTGATTAGGTAGATCGTAAATAATTAGTGGGTTAATCCCTCTCCAATCTTGTGTGATTGCCCTCTCTTGCTTGTGTGTGCATGTAGGTTTCATTAGAGTGTGGTGCTCAATACATCTATGTGTGTGTGCTTGTGATTAGTGTGTTGCATGATAGGATTAGTGTTGTGTGTATCTTGCAGTCGCTAGTGTGTGTGATTGGGTTGATTGGCGTGAAGGGAAGTGGATGTCAAGATGGCCAACCATGTGTGGCTTACCTCTTCCACATGCCGAGAAGCTCGCCTTGTAGAGTCACCATTTGTGTTGCCATGATTAGCTCACTAATTGTGTGAGTGTTTCCATGCCCTATCCGGGTAGCTCATCCCTCCGGATTGATAATTTTGTTGGTCATTGGAGCTATGCTATGATGGAACCCCCAACATACCTACATAATATGAATAAATAAATTATTAATTTAATAAGTCACTAGAAACAAATAAGATATCACCTTATCTTAAATAAGCATGCCATTCTAGTGCATTGGACACCACTTTCAATTGAATCCACCTTGACCATTAGGTGGAGATTGTTGTCGTTGATAAAGTATATGGTGTTATAGTCAAAGAATAAACATTGATTGTCTAGAACTAAGCTCACCTTACTAGCATGGAGTGCATGCAACTAAGAAAAATATAGTGACAAGCTATTGGCGACAATGAATGCCTCAATGATTTGGGCCAAAATGTTTAAGTGCCTTGCACTATTCAAAACTAAAGTTGAGAAATTCAAGCATGAGTTGACCTTGTCATACAAGTGTTAAGTTTTTTTTTTCAATGGCATGGAAGTTTTGATTGAGAAATAAATCATATGTAGTGCAAGAGATTCAACACTTTAGTAAGCTTGAAATGTCATGTTATTAAGAATTATCATGATGGAAATCTCACTTGATCTGTCTTGAGGAGCGATTTTGGAGAGACAATGAAGACACCAAACCTATTATCATCAATGTAACTTGAGAGTAACGGAAGGATAACTATCAAGTCACCCTAATCTCTTGGCTCAGGGACGTATCCGAACCTAGAACATCTCCATGTCTACCCTAAGCTTCCTCATGTGTATCATTTTCTAAACCCATGGTGTAAATCCATTGAAATATTATGACATGGCAGTTGATGTGTATCCTAGTTATGGTTGAAAACTCTAATGTAATACTCATAGAAGGATCTTCGTAGACCCCTATATGACATTTTGATGACTTTATGAATAGAAGATTGAGTTTTTTTTCTTCAAAAAATTTGTTTGACTAGTTAAGTCATGTAAGTGAGTTTTTGGTGGATTGGATAATGCATGATTGGATAAGTCATGTGATTGGATAAGCCATGACTACTTAAGTAATGTGATTTGGATAAGTCATGACTGGTTAAGTCATGTGATTGAGTTCTGATGGACTTGATAAGTAATGATTAGTTAAGTCATACCATTGAGATTTTCGTGGACTGGATAAGTCTAAGTTTGGAAAATATCTCAATGTTTTGAGTTTTTATAAACATTGATATTAATATATGTATACACTTCGGGGAATCCTCAAATCACTCCTATAATGAAAAACCCTCAAAACAATGTTGTGTACATGAACATTTAGGAGAATAAATTGTTGCTCAAAAAAATGCAACCACCTTCTTTTAAAGGAGAAAGTGTCGAAATTGAGAAGGATGTATAAGTATAGATTGAAGTTATGGATGATTATTTCTTGGATGCAAAGACCACGCCTACAAATCAAGTGATGCTAAGAATGTTTTTCCTCTCAATGGAACCGAAACTATGGTCGAAACAACATTGTCGTGACATGAAAGTATTAGAGAACTCCCAAAGTTGGAGGAAAATTAACCAAGCAGTGAAGGAAAGATGCTTACGTACCACCCATGAAGCGATAAAGATGAATGATTCCTTTAGCTTGAAAGAATACAATTTATCCCTGGAAGAGTACTACTCAAAGTTTGTGAAGCTTAGACTTTATGTACCACCAATGAACATAGAGCAGCATGTAGCTCTCTTTTGTCAAGGTTTAAGAGAACCAAGTAGCTTGCGACTAGAAGCCATGAAATCTACCATTGTACAAGATGCCTTACTATGGGTCAAACCTTTAATGATGGAGGAAGGGATTATGAGACGAGTTAAAAAGAATTAGGGTTTCAATGACACACAACCAGAAGGAGCTTACGATGCTCAGGTGTGAAATCCATAAAGCTTGGATGCTTTATGATTTGAATGTGGAGAGGTGGCACATAATAAAAATAGTACCCATGTCTAACTAATAGAGCAGTAGTAGCCACTAAAGTAGACTAAGGAAAATACTGTTTTGGACATAATCGTGGACAAACTAGTACTCAGAGTAGGACTACCCTCACTTTTTCTCAAGATAAGGAAATCCCATTTATCCCTAAGTTGGTTGGGGAGATTGTAATGTAACCAACATTTTTCAATAAAAACTATTTCATTTACTTTGCAAAAGTGTTTAAGATTTGCATTTTGTTCAGTCATTGAAACTTTTATTGAAACAATCGGATCGGAAATCGGACTATGGAACTATTAATTATGGCCCTTACTTACGTGGGAAAAATAGACTGGTATGAAAACTTTTAGCCTTAATACTATAATCGAAGATCAGAGTTTACCTTTAAGAAAGAAGGATAAATTTTAGGCTATGTTTTAGGAAAGAAATAGTAGTTTTAGGAAAGAGGCGTAGTTTTAGGAAAGCAATAGTAGTTTTAAGAAAGAAAAAGTAGTTTTAGGAAAGAAAGAGTGTTTTTTGGAAAGAAGGAGTATTTTTAGGAATGCAAAGAAAGTAAGTCAAAATTGGAGCTTCCTTTCTTGGAAGCCAAGTTTCTCCTAAAATCAGAGTCTCAAAATTGCGCATCAAGACGCGTGTTTGTAAAAATAAAAATAAACATAAAACAGTGGCCAACGAGCACGATGTGAGAATGTGCGCGGTCGTGACTTGGGAAGGTGAAGAATCTCTGGCTGTGAGAGTTTGTGATGAGAGTCACAAAAACTTTAAAGATAAAGCGTTTATGGAAGATCACCAACTCTATCTCTAAAGATGACTAGAAAGCTAAGAGCGTTCATGTCAAGATAGTTACAAACCCTCTTCCCTATTATGCTTGGAAATTGCTTGTTTTCGTAGATGAGTTTGTGATGAAATGATCATCCATTCACATCCAAATCTACTTAAAAGGAGAAATTAAGAACACTAAACTTTCAGCCATGGAACTTCAACTCTCATGTAAGAACAACTTTCAATCAAAAGCCAAACCTCTTTCATGGTATCATGTAGCCTTGCCCCCAATTACATAGTCCTAACTTCAAACAATTGAAAGGAATACACGAGCTTCCACCTTCATGGAAACCATTTTTTGAATTTGCAGAGATTTAGGAGCTTCTAAAGTGAATCCCACACACCATTTTGATACGGGGAAATCCTAATTCACTCCCTCACAATCTCGGATAGAAGATTGTAAAGAGGCGGGACTGCAATACAAATAGATTGGGCAGCCATGGAAACTATTTCACAGTAGAGAAAAATTGCAGGTTTCTTCTATAAAAATCATCCCTCTCTCTCTTGTCCACGGCATTCTCAACTGATGTGTCAATTTTTAGGTCATTTTTCCACTTTGGACCAAAACTAGGCCATTTTCAGCTCATTTTGACCCAAAAAATGCCAAACGGAGTCAGAAAAATCCCTAAATTTGTGGGATCACTTGCGTAAGCATAAAATTCATACATATGCATCATTTTATATCAGTATACCATTTTGGATCACTTTCCATGCAATTATGCAAAACGGAGCCTGTTAGCTGCTATTTTCGACAGTTTTTGCCCGCATTAGTCTTTATTGACGAGATGAGTGTGCCACCATGAAACACTTGGAATATGTACATTTTCAAACCAAATTAGAAATCTTAGAAAGTGGGAAATCACGCAAAGGCACCACATCCAGGGCCACAATTCCCCAGCGGATAGGTATGCAAATGATAGCGACCGCAATAGCCGCTTTAGCATATATCACGATATGTACATTGTTGCTTTTCTTTCCATGCATCGAGAAGTGTCAAAAGTGAGGTGAATTTTTTTATTTCACACTATGTACATGCCATGGCATGACATCGAGCTTATCTCTCTGTGTTTTTCTATGCTTAGCTTTCTATTTTGGCTCTTGAGAGCCTATATAAAGAACCCTCCTCTCTCACTTTCAAGACACACATATAAATTCTCAAAATTGGAAGCTCTCTTGCATAGAGGTTCAAGGTATCCTCTTTTCCCCAACCTCTCTCATCCACAAAAATTCAACTCATGATGACAAAACAAATTATGTGTATAAGGCTTGCTCCTAAGATTGATAATTTCTCCAAATTTTATTTCTGAGCATTGATTATTATTAGCCATAGTTATTTTGTGTTAAGAGGAATATGATTCGTGCTTTGTGTAGTGTTTATTATTGATAATTGATGTGGTGAATGGTTGATTACATTTACTTATTGATTTGTATTCCAATAAAACATTCCTTGGATCAGTGTTCACATGCATTCACCCCAAGGTGTGCATATGAGATGGAGAAAAAACCACCTACAAGATAAGGTCTCTCTATAATTACCCATTTTCTCTCTCTCTTTCTCTCTCTCTCTCTCTCTCTCTCTCTCTCTCTATGTATATATATATATATATATATATATATAGCTATTTTTTATCGGCAATGAAGACGCCAAACCTATTATCATCATGCTTAAAAAGAAAAATACTTGGAGATGCTCACCTTGACGACATCGACATGATCTTGCCTTCTATGTTTCATGATGGTGCAGAAGGCCAATGAAGGGTGCAAACAGTTCTAAAAGCCTTCCCTAGATTCCATGCATTGTGGGTATGACTATACAAAATCCCAAGACCCTTATTCTGTTTGTGAATGGAAATATAAAGAGGCCTTTGTAAAAATAAAATAAAGTTTCTTGATATATGCTTTTTTTATGAGCTGTGGACGAGAAACTCTGAAAGGGCATGAGAAGGGCCACCACCCTTTGGAGGGAAGAAGGCGTACACCAAGGATTTCATTAACATGATTACGAATACATGATCATGTTAATAACATTGAGTGGTCACATATAAAAATACGTGATAACATTAAATATTCACGTCACTTCCCGACTCACTCTACTCAACTTGATCTCACCTATATATCTGTATCTTGTCCTCAATATGAATCAGTCTTTGGGAGCATACATAGTGTGTCTCTTGTCTCATCTCTCTCTTTCTCTCTACATCTCAACATGGTATCAGAGCGGTAATGATCACGCGACGATTCAATTCAATTCATGGTGACAAAACAGAGTACGTATATGCGATTCGCATGTAAGATTCAGAATTGCTACAAATCTTATTTTTGAGAATTGATTCTTGTTAATTGTGGTTGTTTTGTGTTAAGAAGAATACTATTAGTGTTTTGTGTGGTGTTTATTGCTTATCAATATAATGAATCATTAATTACGTTTTCTTATTGATTTGCTTTTTGACACCCTGAACTTCGTCTAAATTTTTGGGGCCTTTTGCTCAAAATTTGGAGAAATGGGAAAAGCACAATTTCATCCACAACCTTTTCATCTTCTCGAGCTCTTCGATTTGAGTTCTAGGTTTGCATCAATCAAAGTTAGCACGAGAAAGTTATGTTGAGCTTGACGCAGGTTTCATCCTCGTGCGTCTTCATAAAGCGTCCGCGATCGTTTTTAAAATTTTGGCACCAACTTTTTCAAGCAAATTTAGCATTTTACTATTCATATTGCGGCCGTCAATCTTGAGTTTCACGTCATGTCTCACGTCACTCTATTTTGGGAACTCTTTTATTATCAACGTCTCCTTTTCCCTGCTTTTTTGGATGACATTGCCCACATAATATTTTGAGGTTTATTGAGCATCCTTCTTGCATTTATCATTGATATAACGTAGTCGTCATATTTCTCTCATCCTCAACTGTAGCCTTCACCTTATATGGTGTGCAGATTATGTTACCTTATCTTATACGTCTTCTCACAACCAGATATGGCTATGAGTATTCTCGTCAACGGTTTTCCTTCCGGCCAGCCTTCTGTTCCTCCTTTCCAAGGATAAGGATTCCAGATTGGAAAGCAAATATGTTGTTAATTCTTGAAGGTGATAAACTCTCCGATATTGTCCTTGGAGATCATGTATGTCTGCCATAACCTGTTGATATGGATGATGACAATGTGCTTATCACTGAAGGACCTGTATTTGAAGATTGGCATATTGCGTATATGCATTGGCAACGACGTGATAAAGCAGCTCGTTGGTATATTCTTTTTGCTCTTACCGATTCCCTTTTTCTTGATGTGTATAAATTTCCTACTTTCACGACGTATAAAAGTACCTTATTGCAAACTTTCAAAAGAAATCTGTTACAGAAATAATTTATTTGAGAGGCTAGCTTAACAAGTTACAATATGAAGTTGGTACTGCCATGACGGGATATATTGAGTTTTTTAAATCCATTATTAATCAACTTGATTCTGTCGATGATCCTGTTCAACATAAACAATTAATTACACTTCTCCTTGACACGGTGAAGGCCTCTTCTTATGATAACATTGTTACCATTCTTTCTCATAAAGATGGTCTCGATTTCGACCAAGCTTGCATGTCTTTAATTGAATACTCTCAACGTCAAGAATGACGTTATGATGGTCATGATACGACTATGATTTCACAAGAGAAGAATGAGTCACAACAGATGGAACGTGCTTTTTATGCTTGAAGGCGTCCATTTCAACGAGGAAACCACAGAGGTGACGGTCGCGGTAATATTTTCTCTCATCTCAAATTCCCTACTAAGCAATGTTCTTAGTGCAACAGAAATGGCCATGATGAAGATGATTGTTGGGCACGTCAATATGATGAAGAACACAATATTACCACTAAACAACCACGTTTATCTAGAGATTCTTCTTCCTCTTGTGAATACTGTGGACGATTTGATCATCCCACTCATATGTGCTCTATTACGATTTGACCCAAATCGTAATAGAGCATATGCTATTGAACATCAAAACAATATTGTACCACAAAAAAGCTACGTCCTATGTTCAGTTGCTCTAGATAGAATACTTCATGTACGTGATGGATCACTTTTTATTGTCGATCCTTGTGCTACAAGAAATATGACATATCAATCTAAGTGGCTCCATAACTACCATCCACTACCAATTCAACGTGTTGTTTATCTTGCTGATGATACGACTTGTCAAGTAAAGGGTATTGGAGATTTATATCTTGGTACCTTATCTTCTTCCACTCAAATTTTGCGAGGAGTATTACATGTACCAGATCTTCAACATAATCTTCTTTCATTTGCTAGACTTGTTGATCTTGATCTCTTTGTTGGATTTGATCATACCTTCTTTAAAATATCAATCAAAGTCTTCTCCTTTCTAAATTTTTGCAAAAATGCTACTCTGAGTGTAGCATATGTTGCAAAATGTGCAATTCCATATTGACTAAACCAACTCCTGGACTTGCCCTCTAGTGTTGCTGCTGCAAATTGCTGCAATTTTATATCATCACCATATACATCCTAGTGTCCACTAGCTTGCCACTTGGTCTCAAATTGAGCCACATGAAAATCTCCATCTTCGTGTGACTTGCCTCTGAATTTAGCTACTTTAACCTTAGGGTTAGGAAGTGGTTGATCCATAGGGGGTCTTTGCTTGGTAGATAGTTGTAGTGGGTCAAAGTGGAGTCTTCTCCTACTTCTTGTAGATCCTGATGTCAAGAGTAAAGCTCCTACAAATTGCCTCACTTGCCTTGCTTTTGGTGCTCGTGAACTCTCCCCTACCTGATTCCTTGGTTGCACTTCAGAGACATTCTCTTCTCCTTCTTCTTCTATTTTTTCTTATACTACTAAAAAGGATCAATATTCCCCACTTGGACCTAGTCCCTTGTGTAAGAGACCCTAGATACCCTTCTTGGTCTCTCTGACATACATCGTCAATTAATGAAACACAAAAACCAATGGCAAATGCTAACATAGAGGAAAATTAGACACAGCAGACAAACACTTATAGCAGGATCATCAAATGTGTCAGGGTTTAACAAGACATGAAACTTTATCACAAACATGCTCTCAAACAGAGAATAAACACTCACTCCATGATTAGACTTAGCAAAAGACACAGTTAGATAACTTCAGACAGAGAAAATTAGAGCCAAGAGCAAGTTCACACACAACAAGAAAAATTCATAAATATAGCTTAATACATCTTGTGTGTGTGTGTGTGTGTGTGTGTGTTTCCTACCCACGACTTCTTCTACTCTTAAAGAGTGTTACAACACTCTAACTAAATATTCTTGGCATATACATCCAAGTGAGCAAAGTCCAACCTAGCAACATTCCGACTAAGTATAATTCGGACTCAACAAAATCCAATTCAGTATTAATGGGTGAAAGCATGGTTTGGTGGTACAAAAAATGGACCTATTTTACTTGTACCAATGAAAAAGTGGGGGCTGGTAAAGTTTTTATAGTTTAGGTCAAAACTTTTCAGACTTGTGTTTTAAGATTCTTCTTTTGAAGATCTACCCACTGATATATAGTATGATAGGTAGTTTTTCATGTGACATGTAGAAATTGTACCTCAAATATTTGTCAAAGGTGCTGTCAAGGACAATTCTTTTTGTACCACCAAAGCATTCTTTTAGCCTAATCCGATTCAGCACCATTTTGGCTAATCAATTACCCTTTCAACATTTAGCAATCTTGAAATGTCATTTTATTAAGAATTATCACGAGGAGAATCTCACGTGATGTGTCTTGAGGAGCTATTTTTGACAAGCAATGAAGAGGCCAAACCTATTATCATCATGCTTAAAGAAAAGAAAGCTTGGAGATGCTCACCTTGATGACATCAACCTGATTATGCCTTCTACGTTTCACAGTGGTGCAAAAGGTCAATGAAGGGTGCAAAACGTATTATAAAAACCTTCCCTCCCAAGATAAGCCCCTTTTTCACATTAAAATTATTGACCTTTATACCTAGGGCTTTCTAAATGGCCAATGTCCGACTCACATGGACTTTTACAAATGTCATGAAAGAGTCACATATCAAGGAATTGACATGCTACTCTTGAATCAGGATTTACATAGAGTATCACTACACTAGCTCGGATAAATACAGACTACAAATGTGGTGTCCGGCTAGGTGGGAACCTCTTTGGTCAATCCTTTAACATCCCCCCCTTCCTAGCTCGTGTCCTCCCTTGACATGACCATGTGCAATCTTGTTGCTAGTTCTGTCTTTAGGTTTGTCTTAAAGGCTGGTTTTGAGCATGGTATGATTTTTCGTTGATGATGCTCCCCCCTTCCTTAAGTGATTCAAATATGTCGTGTTCTAGCTCATGCATGTATTTTAGGTCAATTTGTGAAGGCCATAATTATTCTTGCATTCTCCTTTTGGTGCCATTGTTGGCCTTGAAGATAGCTCGCATGTTGCCTACTATTGTTGGAAATGAGCTTATTTTGTTGTTGCCTTGGTAATGGTCCCTTTCTCTTTGGGACCATTGCAATGCAAGTCATTTGCAATATTTCCCCAATTTTATAGCACTATGGGAGCTACTTGTGATTGTTGTTGATGACTCTCTTGCGGAATTTGTTATTACTTGTGTGTGTGTGCCATTTTTCGACTTGCCATTGCTTGTTGAATACTTGTGTTTGTCACATTTTTTAATGAGTCTTTGTTGTTTCCCTTGACAATAAGAGATGCTCTTGATAAGTATGCTGAGATCTGTAGCTCTTGCTCCAAGTCATTGTGGATTTTTTTGGATAGCGACTTTTTTCCAATCGGGCTATTCTCCTTTTGTCATCCAGGTTTTAGATCCTAATCTAAAACTAGAGAGTCCACTATGTAGAAACTACATATAGCACGTGCAAACCAGAGGTATTTAAATAATTCCTTACCTGTATATTTTCAAGTATTATATGTACCGCTGATGTATGCATTTTTGTTAAAAAAACTAGCCCTTATGTATGAAAATTTTCACTTTCTCAATTAAAAAACCCTTTATGTTAGTACATTTTTTTGTAAATGTACCTAATTATAGATCCTTCATTTTGTTCACACATGCTATCCTTTGGTATACGCTCTTATTGGAGTTGATCATTTGGACTTGAAGTACATGTCATGCAAGGTGAGTGATTGGGAGAAACAAAGGAAGGGTGCCTAATGCAAGTGTCAATTATGGGATACTTTATATACATGTGAGAAATTTGTCAAACGAAAGCATGCACTGCAAAAGAGGGATTTAATGGGCTCTTCAAGGAGAAAATATAGAATATGTAACATCAAAGGACGTTGTCGGGGGATATGTGTTCAAAATGTGAGCTGAGAAGGTGCCAAACCTCTAGCTGTGAGAGGTGTGAGAGAGAATAAGAACAACAAGTGAAAAAGGCTATGCCTATCAACGTAATCATCGATAAATTGAGTTAAAACTTTTTAGTACAACTTAATCGATAGCCAAGGTGGACTGTTAGCAGCATCGACACTCGGATTAACTGAAAACATGGATTTTAAGCTCCCTTTACAAGATGAAGCGGGCTCCAAGACTTTTCAAGATGATTAATCAATTTTCAGTTGATGACAATGATAGCAATTCTCTTCTATCGCTTTATCGTGACTTCAACTATCTTCTCTGTTGCAATCAAGAGATCTCAAAACTCTCGTTCGATTGTCATTATTCTCCTCTTCAATTGTTGACAAGGGCTTTGCAAAAAGATTTCTAAACTCCCTCTGTCTTTGTGTCCCCTTGTTTGAAAGAATCAAACTCTCTCCATCTCTATCTCTAATTTCTTCTGCCACAATTTCCAACAATAACCTCCACTCTTATCCTCTAAATGTATTTCTCTGATTTCCCTTGGTACTTCCTTGTATGAGAGATAGAGATATCCTAGTTCCCTCCTCCCCTTGAACTTGCTTATCAAGTCTTTTTGTGCTTCAACCTTCTTCTTGCCTCGTGCCTTGCAAGACTCAAACCTCATCCTCGCACTTCCTTAGTCAAGATGAAGAGAGAGAAAGCATGGTTGAGAAAGAGAGAGAAAGTGCAATATAGTCTTCCTCCCCAAGGTTGAGAGAGAAAGTTCCCTTGCTTATTTTCTTAGATCCAAGAACGAGAGAGAAAGCCTTCCTCCTTGATGTCGTGTTCGAGAGAGAAAGCCTTCTTCCTTGAGGTCGAGAGTCTAAGAGATAGATTGAGTCCCTTCTTCATGCACGAGAGAGAGAGAGAGAGAGAGAGAGAGAGAGAGGGAGAGAGAGTGAGGGAGAGAGAGGGAGAGAGAGAGAGCAAATCCTTCCTCATCGAGCTCTGGTCAAGAGAGAACATACCCCTCCTTGCCGTGGATTTCTCCCTCATCTTCTCAAACTATATCCTTGTTCCTTGCTTAAGCACGAGAGAGAGAGAGAGAGAGAGAGAGAATTCCTTGCCTCCCTTGCTTGTCCAAGAACAAGAAAGAGAACAGCTTCTTCCGCTTGCTCATGCATGAGAGAGAGAGAGAGAGAGAGAGAGAATTCATTTTCTCCCTTGCTCGTCCGAGAACAAGAAAGAGAACGAATTCTTCCCCTTGCTCATGCACGAGAGAGAGAATTTCTTTCCTTTCTTGCTTGTTTGAGAACGAGAAAGAGAATGGCTTCTTTCCCTTGCTCATGCACAAGAGAGAGCGTGCTTCTTCCTCCCTTGCTCATGCACAAGAGAGAGCGTGCTTCTTCCTCCCTTGCTCATGCAAGCCCTTCACGTTTTTTTTAATTTGCCTCCTGCAATGCCTTCTTCCTCCTCGCTTAACCACAAACCTCCTCTTTTCTTCTTTGCTTGCTCGTTCATGCCCTTGCACTTCCCATTTATAATCCTGACATATAGCCCATCCAATTCCCTTTGGGCTAGTGTCAACTGTTAGAATTATTGGCCTTCCACATTTGTAGTCAACTTTCCTCAAGGTAGGAGCCTCGAGAAGCATCTTCTTAAACTTCTTGATGGCTTGTGTGTGAACTTCTTCCCAAAAAAATCTTTTACCTTTTCTTAGCAGCTGATAAAGCACTTCTGCAACATGAGAAAAATGTGGCAGCCAAATAAGATAGAATACTCAAGCATCCAGAAACTGATGAGCTTCAGTAATCAAAGAGCACGTTTCCTTCATCTTTTGAATAGCTTCAACTTTAGCGGACTTGTCCTTCTACCTTCTGGGCTGCACATATGCCTCACAATTAGAACCTCTTTAGCACCAAAAATTGATTTTTGCCCTAAACGTGTTAAGTTGACTTCTTCAAGCCTGGACAAAGTAGCATCACAGTGGCAATATGCTGAACTACCGGCACCCCCTCTGATCTTTTACCTCATCTTTTGATCCTTCCTCACATCCTTTAATTGGTAGATCATCAATAAAAGGCAGAGTAACATGAGGGATAAAGTCCCTTAATACCTTATTCATGCCGTTCATCATATGAGCTAAATCCTTACCAACCTGAGAGGTGTATGCATTGTAGTAAGATCCCTGCTCTCCAAAGCTAACTGAAATTGATCATATCCAGAATAAATATCACCCATAGAATAAATTGATCTACTTGCAAATGCCTCAGCAAATTCATCCACAATCAGGCCAATATCCACATTAATTGCAAATTGCTACCTTGTTTATAGGTTGCATGTCCTGTATAAACCTTAAAGTACCATTTTTCTTTGGAATAGTCAACTATCTATTGGAATATGGTGCACATGATGGCTCCTAAATTCCCATTTTTATTTTATCTTTGAGCATATCTTGAAAACACTTGATTTCCTCTTTGTTGAGAAAACCATCTTCTCCAACCTTCAGCTGCTGTAATGTCTCCTTAGTAAATTTATGCTCTATGTTCTTTGGATTCCTGAGCATAGGCTGTCGAGAAGCTTCCTTGATCACCCCATCACTTCCTTCTAGTAGAGGTGTAACCACTAGTCTCACTTTCTTTGCAATAGTCTCATACTTTGTCTCTACCTATGCTTCAGCTGCTTTACCCAAGTCATCCTCAATATGCATAAGTGCCTCGTATATGTCCAGCTCTTCATACATGTCAGCCATTAAGTGCACTTTAATAACTTTAGTTCCACTTTGTAACTTGTATTGCATGATATCCTCAAGCTCTAACATAGTGTCAACATAAGAAATATCTTTGAAGATTCTTGAAATCACATCATCTGGCTCAAGCACATCACATCCCTGCAATTCACTTTGAATACTTCAAACATATTGTTTCTCCCACTTAGGTAAATCATAAAATTTCCTGTAAGATACTAAACCCTCATATGTCAATCCAAAAAATCCTAAAGAGAAGGTTTCTCCTCACTTGTGCCACCATAGTCTCGCTTTATAGTGGCTATATCTTTTCCCTGGACGATCATGTAAAGTGTCTTTGTTCCTGGCATGGTCAACACATATAGTTAAAAATTGAACCGCTTTATTACCATCTCGGTCTAAACCCTAGCATAGGAATAACCATCATCTAGCACCTTGGTTTCCATTTGCACAATCGTAATGTAGGGTTGTCCTTAAATCAGTGGGTAGGAGGAATTCTTCTGTATAAGGAAGTTTTTCTCATCACAGACATCCTCAATAGTTAACTTGACGTTTGTACATGCACCATAAAGATTGCCTAAGAGCAAGTTAATAGCTCGTATCCGCCACCCATAGTCCACATCAATAGGCCACTTTCCCTTCTAGTGCAAATTCTTTGCCATCAGATTGATTTATGAACCATGGTCTATAAGGACTAAGATCGGCTCCTCAATGTCGCCAAGCTTCACCACATGTTCAATCTCTGCACTTGTTCAATGAGTCCTTGAAAAGTGACTCTTAGGTATATTTTCTTTGTCTTCCCTGTCATTAAAATGCACGTTTCTTACCTCGGGTACAATCGGGTTTGAAACCACCATAGACTTCGACTTTTCTTCTTCAAGATCTACCAAATATTCTTCATAATCATCCAAAATTGCTTCAATGTGTTGAACCACCTGTCTTTTAAGTGATTGTGGCTCTTGATCACTCGGTATTTGTCGCTTCCTTTTTATAATATTGATGATCTCCTTATGAAACTCGCGCTTGGCAATTCCCAGAATATCCCCCAATGTGAGTTCCACTTTACTATTCAGGATACTCTCTTCAAAAAACTTCTTCAGATTTATAGCCAATTCAATATTAGATTTAAGTTTATGCGAGGGTCCCTTAGGCTTACCTTGGTTTTTGTCCTTTGGAACCTACTCCATAACCACTTGAGGAGCGGGCTTATGAGTAGTCCCTTCCTCTTTCTTACTACTGGATCTCGTTGGCCTTTTCAACGTCCCAATAACCTCTTCATCCCTTTTTCGCTTTTGTTCCACCATAGCTTCATTGGCTTAATGAGCTCTAGCAATATATGCCTACACCGAAAGAGAATCTATTGGATTAGTCCCACCCAGTAGTTTCCCAAATTGAATTCCCTACCTGTCATAACTTGCCATACGTTACCTTACATGCTTCTACTATCTTTAAAGCATACAGCCACATTTGGCCCCTTGCACCTATACCTTCATCATCTCCCTTACCAAAAACTTGTAGCCCATATGTAGTTGCTTCCACAAGAGAAACATTATACTGTATTTCTTCCACTAGTTTCTTCATGCCGCCCCTACCAAAGTTTAAGTGGAGCATCTCTCCTGTTGCCCTGAGATTAATCTTTCTATCTTTCCAAAAAGCCACATTCTTCTTGTAAGCTTCATCCAGCTCATCACACTCTTTCACATAGTCTTCACTATCGCACCACATGCATCGATTATCCTAGTTTTTATGTGGTGCCTATTGTGCTGCTTAGGTTTGAATGTAGACACCCTTGCAGTTAACCCTTCAAATTTAATAGTTTTGAAATTTAAATTTATTTCTTGAATACCTTTAATTAGATCGTCGAGAGCGGCCTCTCCACCTTGGGTACTATCGAGGGTGATTTCTCTTTAATCTCTTCTTCAGCGTCATCTATTACCTCGACCACGATCTATTTGTCAACTCGCTTCTATCATTTTACAATCATATTCAAAGCTTCAACCCGACTATTTTCCATTCAGATGTCAATCCCAGTTCTCCTGTCAGCTCCTCCAATAATTACACCAAATTCTTTTAATCATGGATCAACAACTTGAATAAACAATGCACCTTCTGATCCTTCAAGGAACGTTGTTCTGCTAATGACAACTGATCAAACTTCTTTTCAAATTCTTGTAACATCTCCCATGTAGATAAATTTTTACTCTTCTTCTGCACCCCCTTCGTAAAACTCTGTCTGGTCACCCTCGGAGAATATTTGAGAAAATATTTTGTACCCCCTTCGTAAAACTCTGTCTGGTCACCCTCGGAGAATCTTTGAGAAAATATTCCTCTTACAATGCCTTCTTGAGGTCCTGCCAATTTGGTCCTTGTGCCGCTTAAATTTCTTTAATTTGGGCCCTAAGTTCTGGCACTGCAATCAGATGAAACCCATCCACTAATTTTTAGTCTTCAATTCCATTATCTTCCATACACTACTCATAAAGATTGCAAAATTTTGAAATATGTTGGTCATCAAACCGCTACAACCTATCTGTAACAATTTGTTGAGCTTTACAAATCCGCTCTTGAAGATTATGTTTTTGTTAGGAAGCTTTTTGCTACTGCATGTACACTACAAACTGTTGCATCATTTGCTCCATGGCTGCCTCTTGCGGTGTAGACATAGGCTCTAGCTATTTTCCCACCCCGGCTCGGTTTCGTGTCAAGTTCACCACGTTGTCATAGGATATGGGTTCAAAACGTGAGGTAGGTCAGCGCCCGGCTGCTGTCTATGGAAAAATTGAGAGCCAAGAATTTCCGCATGGCACAATAGGGTAGTTATAATTTACCCAATGTAATGCTAACTACACACAAAAACCGCTTGAAAATTGATAACACTGACAAAATGGATGTAATAGGACTTCTTGCAACTTGAGATCGAGAGATAGAGTTCTCTCCTTGCTTGTGTGAGAGTGACTTCTTGCTTGTATTTAGGAATGAGAGAGAAAGTGTTATCTCCTTTCTTGTTCAAACACGAGAGAGATAGATGTTTCTCCTTTCTTCCTTGCTCGTTCGAGAAGAAGAGAAAATAGAGCTCCCTTCTTCCCTTGCTCGTTCGAGAACAAGACAGAGAGAGAGAGCATGGCTTACCCTTTACTTCCTCAAGCACGAGAGCGAGAGAGTCCCTTATTTCTCCTCCAAATACTCTTGGCTTCTTGTCTCTCCTCTAGTAGCTAACTTCCCCCTTCTTGCAATCCCCCTCCTCGTTAAAAAAAGCCCCCCCCCCCCCTCCAAATGGCACCGCCGTCATTGACATGGCATGGGAATTGAGCTTGTGACATGACAACTAAGGTGGAGGTTTGCAATTTTGCGTAGAACCAGTGTCAAAAAGGGGCACATTGGCGAGCTGAGTATTTTCCTCTTCTGTCTCGTCTTCGTCCGAGCAGCACAACACCCACTACAAGATTCTCTTCACCACGTGCTGCCCTCGCTATTCGATGCCATGCTGCTCCTTTTCTTTTCTCCCACTCTTACACCTCTCTTACATACCCACCATTGTTGCACACAAGAGTGGCAAGAGTTTCTCACAAGAATGGTAGGAGATTTCATTCAACCAAAATGATGGAATTCAAAAAGTAGCACACACCAATAAACTTGCACTAGTATGTATCAAGACCATCGTTTTTGACAAACTGCTTGCTAAGGCATGCCCTTTTACATGAGCTAGTCGGAGGGTTTGGCAAGGTTTACAAAGGCATGATGGATGAGGGAACTAAAGTTGCAGTGAAGACGGGGAATCGAAGATCAGAGCAAGGGATAACTAAATTTCAAACAGAAAGCGATATATTGTTAAAGCTCAGCCATAGGGATCCTGTCTCACGATGCAACGACCTACATGTGCAACTTGAAGGCATTTGATATCACACAAGATGATGGTGTGGGAAAAAGAGTTCACAATGATATTGTTAGTCATGGGTTTTTGACAAAAAAACATCATTCAGTAGAAACGCAACTCCAACTCGGCAACACTGCAAGGTTCGTTATTTGCATCCAACTCCCCATGACTATGCGTTTTCTTGGCGCAACACATAAACGCTACGAGACAGGGGACGACTTTTGTTTCTTATAATGTTTGGAGAGATCACAGTGCCAACTCTCCACCATACTTTTGTACGGCACTTTTGCATGACCTACACTATATAGTTTGCAATTTAGATATGTGATGTTTCATTGCATGACATAATGTTTAACTATTCACATTCCTTTCTTGTAGCTTGAATCAAATATCGGCTTGTGGATTGGACAATTGAGAAGCGTGAATACAACATTGCAGTTCAGTAAAGCACTCCATTTTTTGTTGCAGTTTATTGACACAACTCTTTGCATACGAGTACTAGCCAATGCATGTGGTGTATTACCATAGTGAATGCACAAAAGTGAATGTATGTGATGTATTGTAGTTACTAGTTAATGCATGTGGTGTATTGCAATAGTGAATGCATGGTGATTTCTAAAATCAATCTCTATTATTTGATGCACATAACCTTGTATCCTTCCATTAACATAATAACAATTTTAAAACGTACTTTCTTCTCTTAAAAACTCAAGTAACTCTCTAAAAAATGATCCCAATAATCTCTATTTACGAAAGCACTTAACTTTGTCTCCTCATATAGAAAAACATCATAGCATTTTTTAAATGTATATCCCTTGCAAGCAATGCCCATGCTCTTGTTGGCTTGCTAAAGGCCTTAGTATCCATGGATGAAGGTCATTCAATTCTAGTTGTGAGACATGTGTCCCTCGAGAAACTTTAAAATTCTTAAAGAAAAAGATATCATGTCCTTTCAAATGTTATTTGTCAAAGGTGCATTCATGTTTTGTTGGAAAAGGCTTTAGAAAACAAAGGAATAAAGAATGTATCCATAGGAGTTTGATCCATGATGGGAAGTATCAATTCAATATTTTTTTTTTAATATTTTGACATATAAAGAGTCCTTTCATTTAAGGACTTCACAAGAATTTATTTCATTTAAATTGTTTGATTATTTTCTATGCTTATTGAATCTATTTTTTTGTGAAGACATTAAAATAAGTTTTCCAATGTGTCTTTTTATTCTAATATTTTTTAGTTTTTTAAATTTTGGTTTCAAATAATAATGTACAATGTGCACCTTTCACTTTATTCTTTTGATAAATTACCAAATTACCCCTCTAATTTGTGGAAATTCCCAAGATATCAAATTTTAAAAAAATTCCAGAAATGTGTCTATTTTGGTTGGATCGTTCAAGATTTTTAAATCTTTATTTCTTTTTGACGATTGAGAACCGTTTTTTAATGCTTAGCATGTATTTTTTCACAAATTACCTCACAAGAAAGGAAATTATGTCTAAAAATAATAAAGCAATTCATCTCCAAAGCCTACATAACCAACTCAAATTCTAGTTTTAGCATTTTGTATTGATAAAAAATCAGTCTTCTTATAAAAAGCACTATTTTTTTATCTTTGGAGATATATAATCTTACAACCACTTGTATTTTGGAAAATTTGGAGAATTTGAAGGGTATTTTAGAAATTTATGACAAATATTGGCAATATTTTTGAAATTTGTATAGATTAGAGGGGTATTTGGTAAACCATTTGTGATTATGTATGTATAATGGATAATATAACAAAAAAATAGGTTCTTTTAAAATTGATTTCAAACCATCCACTAAAAGTTATAACAACCCAAATGATCCCGCAGCAAATGGCGTGCTTTTGCGTGTTCCCTGCGTAGATAGCAACGACTCAGCTTGCTTCATAGACTCTGACAATTGCGTAGCTAGCTGCAGGTTAGATTTCGTCGGCGTATTTGTTCTTGTCACTGACTTTTCAGATACCTTCAAGGGTAAGGTATCAACCCATATACATGTAATTTTAGGCACTCATTGAAACTTAGTCTCCATAAATCTCATCCTCCCCTTAACTTGGCAGGCCTTCATGCTTCCTCACATTGCATTAGGAAGTGAATGGGGTATAGGAGGGCCTCTTTATTTGGTAGTTTAAGGGAGTGCTTAAAGCTTAAGCCAAGTTTGACCAAGCCTAAAAGAGAGGAAAGGCCTATGCTGAGATTTTTTTAAAAGCCATTTCCATATTTTGAATTTGAAAATAGTCTATTTAGTAATCGAAAAGAGAGGTGGGTAAATGAATTTTAAAATGTTCTTTTCCCACCCCTCTTCTCTCTCTAACATATAAAACACTCTCTCTTGCTTAGAATTCATTAAAGGAGGCACTTTTCAGTCCCCCTGCCAGAAAAGCAGATTTTCCAAATTCTCTCATTGCATTCCCTCTCTAAAACGTGAGCCAACTCTTTCTCTTTCTTTCCCCCCTTTTCTCTCTTGTCACTTCCTCTCCCAATCATTAAAGAAAGTTTTTGGTTGCCTCATTTTGAAAAGTGTAGATCCTCCAAGGTTGCAGATTTTCCCTCTTTCCCACTCTCTCTTCCTTTATTGTCTTTATATCTCCCACTCCCTCTCTCTCTCTCTCTCTCTCTCTCTCTCTCTCTCTCTCTCTCTCTCTCTCTCCTCATGCTTCTCCCACTAGCTCCAGCTGAGAGCAATGGAAAACTCCATTACCTCTGTGTGCATCAACATTTCTCTCTCGACACTCATGATCAACAATTCCAATTCAAAGGAGTTGAGCTGCACTCCCCCTCTTTCTTCCCTCCACAACATAATCCTTCTCTCCTATCTCTGAGTACTCTCCACTTTTTTCCTCTATAGCCACCTTCACCTGCTTGTAGTAGTCACCATTACACATTCTCACTAATTTTCTTGAATAACTAACATAAATGTCATTCAATCCCCTACCACTGCAAGACATTACTAGCAAGTCAAGATTATCTCAATTAAATGCTGATTTAGAGCGGGAGTATGCTCCTATGCGACTTGGCACATCTAATCCCAACGCTGGAGACCAGCTACTACGGAACCATGAATGTAAGTAAATCAACTTATGGGTTGATGGCCATATTTATGGTGGCGATCCAATGACCAATGCATCACCGCCTTTTTGCAATGTCACTAAGCTACTGCGTTTTATTGGAGATCAGAGAGACAGATTGTTTGGCTACTACTGGAGATTACATTCAGCTTTTGTCAATGAAAGGGAAGCAAGAAAACATCTCAATGTTGCCTATTCATCATTGCAAAAGTACGTGAAAGACATCTAGCAAGTCAGAGAGGAAGCCAACGAGAAGACAAAGCAGCTAAACAACGAGATATCAAAGCTTATTAAAAAACAGAGCATCAAAAAATGGAGCAAGAGTGCCATCTAGACAATTATGTTCAGCTACAGCACACTACACGTAATGTGTGCTGGCGAATCGATCATCTCACACACATTCCATTGGGCCATCACATTCTCAAGTGTAAGAGACATGCGATGTCTATGCTATCTTCAAACGATGGAGCTCGAAAGAAACGTATCCGTCAAACTCGGTAGAAATACAAATGCAATCTTTTAATTTCATATGTTTCTTGTAGGTTTTTGTAATATTATTTTAATATGTAGGAACTTGGCTCGGATGATGATGGGAATCGATTCGGATACTGAAACGACTGGACATACTCTGCTGTAGTATATCATCAAAACAAAGAAGTTGGTGGAGCTATTGGATGATCCATCCAATGCTGACACTGCTACTAGTGTTTTGCACTAGAAGTATTTCAGTGAGCTAAAGAGCATTCTGTTACCTCAGGAGATGATGGATGTGTGTGACAATGCAGGAACAAGTTTCAAGGCCTACGAAGCTTTGTATAGACTTGTCACACTAGATCACAGAGAAAAAGGTTTGTTTAGGTTGCTGCCAATGCCTTATAGTGTTAGCGTTGCAAAAAGGTGCACCAATAATGATATTGCAAGCTTGTTGGGTGGATTTCAATATGTGGAGGATGCCCTACTATTAGAAGAAAACAAATCATTTTGCTACAAACGAGTCCAATAATGTCTATATTGACTTGTTGAAGCTTCAGGAGTCAATGATCAGATTTTATGGGTTGACACATGAAGAGTGTGTTGGCAAATTTATAAGTTTTTGATGAAGCTTGATGAGTGCCAGATTGTCAAAGGTCTACGGCTTGAAAGGGTAAGCATTATGCTTATGAACAGAGCTTGGTGGGCATCGATATTGAGCTAAATGCGAGCCAGAAGGGAAACACCTGTTTAGGTGTTCAGTCCGAGAAGAATATTTGATGGATGGCAGCTTTTCATCTCCCACATGAAACACATGAGTCCCTCAAATGATATTTTAATCACATCCCAATCGTTGAAGTCATTTGTCAACAACAATAAGGACAACGATTGCAGGTTTCAGGTCTGGGTATGTTCCAAGTGGAGTGGCATTTCGTAGGGGACTTGAAAACTCTCAATTGTATGTTAGGATGCAAGCAAGGTGCAATGACTCTCTTTCCATGCATTTATTGCTCCCACAGTAAAGTCTCATTAGGAACTGAGGGCAAGGGTCAGGGTAAGGGTGGCAAAGCTGCAGTCAACTCTACAAAAGGTAAGGGTAAGGGTGGCAAAATTGCAGAAAACTCTACAAAAGGTGTGACCACTACACAAATAGTGGGTAAAGCACTCCAACAATGGTTTCAATGTATTTTTAATTGTAACCAAAGTGTACTCCCTAATCGAGACATGGACGATCCAAATTGGGAAGCTATTCTAATGATCCCTCTGATAAATGTGCATGTGTGTATTCTTCATGCTTGTCTACGAATTCTTGACAAGTTGCTTATGATCCATATTAATTATGCTTGGAATATGGAGCCTACAGAAAGAAGGGAAGAGTATATCAGAGAACTCGAATCTATTCTATCAAGTGTTGGCCTACATGGGGGTGCAATAAACTTATCAAAGGACAAGAAGGCATCTGGAAGTACACAGGATCATCCTAATAAAACATATATGGGTGGTAGTAAAGCTAAGCATATGCTTTCAGACTATTCTGACTCCTAAAGTCCCAATGAGTTTCAATTGTGGAAAAAGGTGTGTGACATTACCACCTACAGAGGTAACGAAATAGCCCTAATAATTAAGCGTGCTCATGTGTGGCAGTCTGTAGATGATATTTTTTGTTTTCTTGAAAAGGCAAAGCTTACTTCTGATTCGATATCCACCTTAAAGTTTGTAATCAATAGTTTCACAGCACAAATGGTGGATGCCTGGGGGGAGACGCACATAACACATTGCATGGTGGGTTGAACACTTTGTCTTTGCAGTAAAAAAACATTAGTGTTTGAAATAAAGTTTTATATTCATGCAACACATTTTTTTTGCTCATAGCTCATTTTTTCTCGACACATTTGGTTCATTGGGCCTTTGGAGTAGCTAAGGAATGGAGCACTCACACTATCCAGCAAAAGCAATGTATTTTAAAAATGCACAGCATGGAGGTGGGAGAAAAAAGAGCAATGCCCTACACAAAATGTTTGATTGGTTTTATAGAGTTTTAGCAGGGAGAGAAAGGAAGAAGACCAAAGTGATTGAAATGGAGAATAGAGAAAGTGGTTAGCATGAGGCAATCACAATCATTTCATGCTTCTAGTGCAAAAGATCGATCTCGATGATGGTTGACGACAAGGCGATGAAATGACAGGTATTGGGTGGAAAACCAATAAATTTCCATGCGTTAACCACTTCTATATTAAACATACATTGTGAAGTTACATGATTTGTTGATGCCCCAATCAGTGGTTCCATGAGGCATACATCTAGCCTCGGTATTTCTATCCTTCAAAAGTCAGAAGCAGGTTTTGAACTCAATCCCGCAAGAGCCTCAACTCACAAAGATCTTAGCTAACCAATCTAGCAGCTTGCAATGTTGTGATCAGTGCCTCGATTTATTTAGTATTATTAAAAAAAACATCCCCGCCCACCCCTTGCCATCGTCTCTCTCTCTCTCTCTCTCTCTCTCTCTCTCTCTCTCTCTCTCTCTCTCTCTCTCTCTCTCTCTCTCTCTCTCTCTCTCTCTCTCTCTCTCTCTCTCTCTGTCTGAGAGCGAAAAGCTTTACCTGAGAGTGTGCCAACCAATTGCCATCTCAACTTCCCTCTTATTTGCGCTGGTATCCTTTCAGATTCAATGTTTTTTTCCCATTTTTTACAGCTGGCTACCCCCTATTGAGGGTGTCTTTCCACTTATCATTAAGTCTCATATATAGGGAAGGGGACAATATTATAGATTGGAGAGGAGGGTGGGATAAGGGAATCACCTTTCTTTTTATCGAAAAGCTTTGGGGTTGGGGGATGTATGTAATGAAAAGGTAACTCTAATTCAAAGACTCTCTCAATAACAACAAAAATGATGTGCTAGTCTATGGAACATAGCAACATGCAATGATGAAGGACGTAGATTTGCAATAGTATTAATTAGCTAGGAAGGACAAATACAAAATTGAGAGAGAGAGAGAGAGAGAGAGAGAGAGAGAGAGAGAGATTAGGGATTTACTTTGACTTTCGTGCCACCTCAAGCCCCTCAACCTTGGGCCTAGTTCTCACCACAAGCTTCTCTCTTAAGCCCCTCAAGCTTGGGCTGGGTTCTCACCTCAAGTACAACCCTAGCATCGCAAGCATGACAAGCACCTCAAGCATGTCAATCATCAAGCACTTCAAGCATCTCAAGCATCTCAGACATAAGGCATGACAATTACTCAAGCTTGGGCCAGGTTCGCACCTGAAGCACATCCCTAGCTTACTTAAGGTCAAAGGAATTTTAACACTAACTATTTGAGGTCTTCAATGCAGCTAACCCTAAGATCTTTATGCTCCATTGGTTAGCCTTGCTCTTTGATAGACTATCTCTCATTTGGGCCCCTTTACCATTGGCCCCGTGTTGAGATAGACCTATAAGCACATGTCTATATTATAACAATTGTTCCCATTTATTCTCCCACATTAAATGATTAGTTTCATATGAGAAAATCATTTGGGTTGGTTAGATATTAGATTTTATGACATTAATCTAATGTAATTGTCCTTTTAACTTGAGAGTAGCGAAAATTAGAGAGAGTAATTTTGTGAAATTACATTGTGAGCATAGCGGGTGAACATAATTGATGGTAGAAACATAAACATAGCATTTAGTTAACTTGGCATGAACAATAATTTTGCAGGAGAGAGAGTTTAGAGAACATGATAACAGTTGAGGACCAAATTTATGGGGAGCTGGTCCCCCCTCCAATAGGCATTTGTATTATTGTTTCTCCCAACAGCAGAGACTTGTTACAATACAATCTTTGTGTTCCTTGTGACCTAGGTGATGCAATGAAGATGGAAAGCTTCATGCATCACAAGCATATCATAAACTTTGTGTAAAGCATTAACTATCCCAAGCCTCAGTCGCAAGACCTCAAACACCTTCGAAGGTGGAGAGAGCTAGAAGGGAATGAGGGTAGGGAAGAGAAAGAAGAAACATTTCATAGGAGAAACAAATACTTCCTCAATTATCATCACTCTTCTTGCTAGCATACATAATAGCATAGTAATGAAGATGGAGAAAATATCAAGCTTAAGCATTGAAACATGGCTCTTGGTTGGATTTTCACTCCATAGCCAAAAGTGTGGGTGTAGGCTCTCAACCGCTCTACTTGCTTGGAGAAGGAGAGGGAGCTCTTGCACTTTGCACTTCACACAATGAGTGTGTGTGTGTGTAAGACGATACCCCTAAATCAAACCCCCTACTTGCTTTGGTCGACCCCCCCTTGTAGCTCATGCTTGAAGCTCATTGGAACCCTCTAGGCCTAGCTAGTCACAAGCAAGGGTCATACCAAGCAACAAGGGTAGCCTTGGAACAAGTGTACCCCTTTCCCCTTTGAGAGAGAGGGCTTGATAAATGATAAATCAATTAATTGAATCCAGTAAATTATCATTGGACCCCTTGGATGACCAACGAATAGGCTTTAGGAACACCATGAGGATAACCTAGCTAGGGGCTTGACATGTGTCCTACTTGCCTCTTGGAAAAGGGGTGCCCAACTAGCCCCCCTTCTTGAATGGCTTGCCCCATCCTCGTAGGGATTTAATTTGACTGCCACCTCAAGCCCCTCATCCTTGGGACTAGTTCTCACCACACTCTTGGCCCTTAAGCCCCTCAAGATTAATTCCACTGTCAGCACTGTAACTCACAAACTCTTGAGAAACATATTCGTCTCCATTGTCACTATGAAGCTTCTTGAGGCGAAAACCGCTTTGAAGTTCCGTAGCCTTGTGTAATTTTTTGAAAATAGATAAGGCCTTAGAATTTTGTCTGAGTAGAAATACAGTTGTATACAGGGAGAAATCATCAATGAAGATAATCAAGTAGAGATATTGTGATCTCGAAGAAGGTAGAGGTCCACATATATCAGTATGAACAAGATCCAATATGTCATGAGAATGAGCTATATTTGAGAGAGAAAAGTGTTTAAAATTATGTTTTCCAAGAGCAAAAAACTCACAAATTCCCATCTGGGGATGAGCTTTAAGATCCATGCCACAAATCATGACGCTGAAGATCAACTATTTTTGAGAGAAATCAACAGGAACAAATCGATGATGCCATACTTTGCAATCATGATCACCTAGAGCAGTGACAACATTTGCTACAACATCATTGAGAGAGAGTTCAAAAAAATTACCATTTCAAGGAGCAGTGGCTATAGTTTGTCCATCTTTCTCAATTCGGCATTTGGTATGATCAAATCCAACAAAGAGACCAAGATCAACAAGTTTAGCAACTAAAAGAAGATTATGTTGAAGATCTGGTACATGTAATACTCCTCAAAAATTCGAGTGGAAAAAGATAAGGTACCAAGATATAAATCTCCATTACCCTTTACTTGACAAGTCGTATCATCAACAAAATAAACAACACGTTGAATTGGTAGTGGTTGATAGTTATGGAGCCACTTAGACTGATATGTCATATTTCTTGTAGCACGAGAATCGACAATAAAAAGTGATCCATCACGTACATGAAGTATTCTATCTGGAGCAACTGAACATAGGACGTAGCTTGTTTCTGGTATAATATTATTTTGATGTTCGATAGCATATGCTCTATTACGATTTGGGTCAAATCGTAATAGAGCACATATGAGTGGGATGATCAGATCGTCCACAGTATTCACATGAGGAAGAAGAATCTCTAGATAAACGTGGTTGTTTAGTGGTAATATTGTGTTCTTCATCATATTGACGTGCCCAAAAATCATCTTCATCATGGCCATTTCTGTTGCAGTAAGAACATTGCTTAGTAGGGAATTTGAGTCGAGAGAAAATATTACCGCGACCGTCACCTCTGTGGTTTCCTCGTTGAAATGGATGCCTTCAAGCATAAAAAGCACGTTCCATCTGTTGTGACTCATTCGTCTCTTGTGAAATCATAGCCATATCATGACCATCATAACGTCGTTCTTGACGTTGAGAGTATTCGATTAAAGACATGCAAGCCTAGTCAAAATTGAGACCATCTTTATTAGAAAGAATGGTAGCAATGTTATCATAAGAAGACTCCTTCACCGTGTCAAACAGAATCATAGATAGCAGCAAGTTATTTAATAATGGATTTAAAGGACTCAATATGTCCCGTCATGGCAATACCAACTTCATATTGTAACTTGTTAAGAAAACCTCTCAAATAAATTATTTTTGTAATAGATTTGTTTTGAAAGTTTGCAATAAGGTACTTCCATACATCATGGAAAGTAGGCAGTTCATACACATCAAGCAAAAGGGAATCAGTAAGAGCAAAAAGAATATACCAACGAGTTGCTTTATCACATCGTTGCCAATCCATATACGTAGTATGCCAATCTTCAAATACAGGTGCTTTAGTGATAAGCACGTTGTCATGATCCATATCGACAGGTTATGGCAAACATACACGATCTCCAAGGAAAATTCAGAGAGTTTATCGCCTTCAAGAATTAACAATAACTTTGGTTTCCAATTTGGAAATCCTTGGCCTTGGAAAGGAGGAACAAAACGCTGGCCGGAAGGAAAACCATTGACGAGAATACTCATAGCCATATTTGGTTGTGAGAAGATGTATAAGATAAGATCATAGAATCTGCACACCATATAAGGTGAAGGCTACAGTTGAGCATGAGAAAAATATGACGGCTGCATTCTATCAACGATAAACGCAAAAAGGATGCCAAATAAACGTCAAAATATTATGTGAGAGACGTCACCCAAAAAAGCAGGGAAAAGGAGACGTTGATAATAAAAGAGTTTCCAAAATAGAGTGATGTGAGACGCGACGTGAGACTCAAGATAGACGGCCACAATATGAATAGTGAAAGCTAAATTTTCTTGAAAAAGCTGACGCCAAAATTAGAAAAACCATCGTGGACGCTTCATGAAGACGCACGAGGATGAAACATGCGTCAAGCTCAACATAACTTTCTGGTGCTAACTTTGATTGATGCAAACCTAGAACTCAAATTGAAGAGCTCAAGAAGACGAAAAGGTTGTAGATGAAAACTGCTATTGTGCTTTTCCCATTTCTCCAAATTTTGAGTAGAAGTCCCCCAAAATTGAAACAAAGTTCAGGATGTCAAAAAGCAAATCAATAAGAAAACGTAATCAATGATTCATTATATTGATTAGCAATAAACACCACACAAAACACTAATCATAATCTTGTTAACACAAAACAACCACAATTAATAAGAATCAATCCTCAAAAATAAGATTTGTAGCAATTCTGAATCTTACATACTAGTCGCATATACGTATCCTGTTTTGTCACCATGAATTGAATCGTCGCGTGATCATTACCGCTCTGATACCATGTTGAGATGTAGAGGGAATGAGAGAGACGAGACAAGAGACACACCATGTACACTCCCAAAGACTGATTCATATTGAGGACAAGATACAAATATATAGGTGAGACCAAGTTGAGTAGAGTGAGCCGAGAAGTGACGTGAATATTTAATGTGATCGCGTATTTTAATATGTGACCACTCAATGTTATTAATGTGATCACATATTCATAATCATGTTAATGAAATCCTTGGTGCACGCCTTCTTCCCTCCAAAGGGTGGTGGCCCCTCTCATGCCCTTTCAGCTCTTCCACAGGCCATAAAAAGCCTATATCAAAACACTTTATTTTATTTTTACAAAGGCTTCTTTAGATTCCCATTCACAAACAAAATATGGGTCTTGCGATTTCGTATAGGCATACCCACAATGCATGGAATCTAGGGAGGCTTTTAGAACTGTTTGACCCTTCATTGGCCTTCTGCACCATCATGAAATGTAGAAGGAACGATCATGTCGATGTCATCAAGGTGAGCATATCCAATTGTTTTTCTCTTTAAGCATGATGATAATAGGTTTGGCATCTTCATTGCCTATAAAAAATAGCTCCTCAAGATAGATCAAGTGAGATCCTCATCATGATAATTTTTAATAAGATGACATTTCAAGCTCGCTAAAGTATTGAATCTCTTGCATTATAAATGCTCTCTTTCTCGGTCAAAATTCCATGCCCTTGTGAAAAAAAACTCCAAACTTGTATGAAAAGGTCAATTCATGCTTGAATTTCTCAACTTTAGTTTTGGATAGTGAAATGCACTTAAACATTTTGTATTAAATCATTGAGGCCATCATTGTCACCAAGAGCTTATCACTCTATTTTTCTCAGTTGCATGCATGACATGCCAGTAAGGTGAACTTAATTCTAGCCGATCAATGTTTATTATTGCACTATAACACCATATACTTTATCAAGGACAACATTATCCACCTAATGATCAAGGTGGATTCAATTTAATGTGGTCTCCGATGCACTAAAATGGCATGCTTATTTAAGAAAATGAGAGATCTTGTTTGTTTCCATTGTGACTTTTTTTAAATTAATAATTCATTTATTCATATCATGAAGACATTAATCATAGTAACCTTATACATAATAGCAATTGAGCTTGGTACTCAGGGGGTGCACTATGTAATCATGTCAAATGTATAACGTGAGTTCAAAAGGAGGGTTTTTAAAATGAAAAACTTTTAGGCAATTTAACAGAGAACATTAAAATAAGGGGTTTTTATATTCAATTTTGAAAAAAGGCCTAAAATAAGGGGTAATTTTATTCTTTCAGACATGCTAAAAGAGGGGTTTTCTTAATACCCCATGAACGCACATTATATAGGGGGGTGAGTGAACGGTGACCCCCCGAGGCTTGGTATATTTTCTTGTCTTCATTACATGTGAATGCATTGGTAAGAAATCTGTATCATTGGCTATATGCACAAGGCGCATGCACTATAAGTGTTAATTTTCTTATGAGCAAATATGCATGACCTTGCTTTTAAGGAAGTAGTTCATGTGATACATGACTCTTCTATGAAAACCTCAAGGTAGGGTACTTCTTGTTTAAATTACTTGAATGCAAGGCATATCTTTAGCAAAACCAAACAATATCCAACATGACAAAGTTATGTGAGTTTTGCAAATTTTTTGATGGGGATATATGGTTCCTTCAAAGATTCAATTGTGAATATGGTTCCAACTTGAGAATATCTCTTGCTTCATCTATAGCACCGGGCGTGTCTATTGAAGCATATTTTTTGGGTGAGACATAACTTGTGAATGACAAAACCATTTAATCAATGGTGATGGTGACTTATTGGCCTCTTCAGACTTTTCCTTTCATAAGAAAATCTTCTCAATTGCCAAAGAGGAGTGACTAAGTGTATTATACCAATCTGTGTAAAATCTGTGCACACACACATACCAACAAACATGCGGAGAGAAGGGACAGCCAGGTATGCTCTCTCCATCTCCTCTCTCTCATGTTCCTTCCCTTATTTTCTTTCTCCCTCCCACTCACACACACACACACACACACACATTGAGAGAGAGAGAGAGAGAGAGAGAGAGAGAGAGAGAGAGATAGCGAGAAAGAGAGAGAAATAGAGATAGAGAGAACCAAAAACAGAGCGAATGAGAAATTTATGTTTTGGGTTAGGTCTAGCTTTAGGATTACGTTTAAATATATGGTTAGAAATAAGGTTTAAATTTAAGGCTAGGGTTTATATCTAAAGTTAGGATTAGGGTTTAGTTTTAGGGTTAGGTTAATGGTTTACATACACACACACACATGTATATATATAGCTTTAGGATTAGGGTTTAAATCTAGGGATATGATTAGGGTTTATATTTAGGGTTAGGTTTAAGATTTAGTTTTTATGTTTAAGCTTAGCTTAATGATTAGGGTTTAAATCTAGGGGTAGGATTAGGGTTCAGAATTAGTTAGAATGTTGAGATAAAAGATAGAGAGAGAATATAGACATAAAGAGAGTAGAGAGTAGAGAGTAGAGAGAGAGGATAGAGAGAGTAATAGTAGATAACTCATATTACACTCTCTACCCTATCTCTCTCGTCTCTACCCTCTCTCTATTATATTGCACTCAACTTACCCCTCTCTACCTCTCTATCGAGAGAGGAATAATTAGATGTAGTTATAGAGAGGGATTATTAGGTATCTATATCCCTCTCTACACCCTCTCTATCCATACATTAGATAGATAGAGGATAATAGGAGTAGAGAGAGAGCAAGAGGAGTAGATAAATCTCCTATTTCTCTCTCTATACTATTTGGAATTAGGGTTGTAGAGAAACACACACAGCTCCGAGAAGATGAAGGAATCTTAAGACACACAATAAATTGTGTATTTCTTAGTGTGCAATGGAAAGGTAAGATAGCCATAGAGTGATGAGCGTACATAGAATGCATGGGAAAATAAACCTACTAGTGAGGTAAAAATGCCCTGACGGTCCTAAATGTGCTCACACACATCACTGTCATATGTATATAGTAACGTCTATTTTATTTCCGTCATCCTACCGCTTTCTACCTCTCTATAAAGAGAGTGCAAATACATATAGTTAGTGATTAGAGCATAGGTTTGTTTCTTCTCTACCTAGAAAGAGATACACTCCACTAGTCTATGAAAGGTTGAAGTTTTTTATTGCAATAGGGTAAGTGGGATTGGGATTTATTTTCGCGGTTGGTTCGAGGGGCACCATCGGGAACTTTGGTCTTACGAATGGAGTCTTTTTAGACTTGCCTATGACTTAACCATTATTTAGCAATAAACAAGCTTGATAGGAACCGATGCCAACTTAGCATTGTTAAACCCACTACCCTACTCTTTGTAATAAACAAAATCTAAAGCACCGGTGTAGTTACTTGAGTGAATTTCTTTGAATGCTAAGAGAAGTAGTAACTGAAGCTTTAATATATATCTATCTCTACCCTCTCTATACATTATCTATGTATCTATCTATCTATATATATATATATATATATATATATATATAGAGAGAGAGAGAGAGAGAGAGAGAGAGAGAGAGAGAAAATGGGTAGTTATAGAGAGACCTTAGCTTGTAGGTGGTTTTCTTTCCATCTCATATGCACACCTTGGGGTGAACGAGTGTGAACACTGATCCAAGGAATGTTTTATTGGAATAAAAATAAATAACTAAATGTAATCAACCATTCACCACATCAATTATCAATAATAAACACTACACAAATCACGAATCATATTCCTCTTAGCACAAAATAATTATGGCTAATAATAATCAATGCTCATAAATAAAATTTGGAGAAATTATCAATCTTACGAGCAAGCCGTATACACATAATCTGTTTTGTCATCATGAGTTGAATTGTTGTGGATGAGAGAGGTTGGGAAAAAGACAATACCTTGAACCTCTAGGCAAGAGAGCTTCCGTTTTTGAGAATTTATATGTGTGTCTTGAAAGTGAAAGAGGAGGGTTCTTTATATAGGCTCTCGAGAGCCAAAATAGAAAGCTAAGAATAGCAAAACACAGAGAGATAAGCTCAATGTCATGCCATGGCATGTACATAGTGTGAAATAAAAAAATTCACCTCACTTTTGACACTTCTCGATGCATGGAAAGAAAAGCAATAATGTACATATCGTGATATATGCTAAAGCGGCTATTGCGGTTGCTATCATGTGCATACCTATCCGTCGGGGAATTGTGGCCCTGGATGTGGCGCCTTTGTGTGATTTCACAGTTTATAATATTTCTAATTTGGTTTGAAAATGTACATATTCCAAGTGTTTCATGATGGCACACTCATCTCGCCTATAAAGACTAATGCTTGCAGAACTGCGCCTGAAAATAGTAGCTAACAGGCTTCGTTTTGCGAAATTGCATGGAAAGTGATCCAAAATGGTATATTGATATAAAATGATGCATATCTATGGATTTTATGCTTATGCAAGTGATCCCACAAGTTTAGGGACTTTTCAGACTCCATTTGGGATTTTTCGCATCAAAATGGCATTTTTTGGGTCAAAATAAGCTAAAAATGGCCTAGTTTTGGTCCACATTGGAATTATGGCCTAAAAATTGGCACATCAACTGAGAATTCCATGGGGAAGAGAGAGAGGGCTGATTTTTATAGAAGAAACCTGCAATTTTTCTCTACTGTGCAATAGTTTCCAAGGCTGCCCAATCTATTTGTATTGTAGTCTTGCCTCTTTACAATCTTGTATCAGAGCTTGTGAGGGAGTGAATTAGGGTTTCCCCTTATCAAAATGGTGTGTGGGATTCACTTTAGAAGCTCCTAAATCTCTGTAAATTCAAAAAATGGTTGCCATGAAGGTGAAAGCTCGTGTATTCCTTTCAATTGTTTGATGTTACGACTATGTAATTGGGGGCGAGGCTACATGATACCATGAAAGAGGTTTGGGTTTTGATTTAAAGTTGTGCTTCTATGAGAGTTGAAGTTCCATACTTGAAAGTTTATTTTTATTAACTTCTCTTTTTAAGTAAATTTGGATGTGAATGGGTGATCATTTCATCACAAACTCATCTACGAAAACAAGCAATTTCCAAGCATAATAGGAAAGAGGGTTTGTAACTATCTTGTCATGAACGCTCTTAGCTTTAATTTCTAGTCATCTTTAGAAATAGACTTGGCGATCTTCCATAAACGCTTTATCTTAAAGTTTTTGTGAATCTCATAACAAACTCTCACAGCCAGAGATTCTGCACGTTCCCAGGTACACCGTACACATTCTGACATCGTGCTCGTTTGCCACTATTTTTTTTTTTTACAAACACGCATCTTGATGCACAATTGAGACTCTGATTTTAGGAGAATCTTGGCTTCCAAGAAAGGAAGGTCTAATTTTGACTTACTTTCTTTGCATTCCTAAAAATACTCCTTCTTTCTTAAAAACACTCTTTCTTTCCTAAAACTACTTTTTCTTTCTTAAAACTACTCTTTCTTTTCTAAAACTACTATGTCTTTTCTAAAACATAGCCTAAAATTTATCCTTCTTTCTTAAAGGTCAACTCTGATATTCGATTATAGTATTAAGGCTAAAATTTTCCATGCCATTCTATTTTTCCCACGTAAGTAAGGGCCATAATTAATAGTTCCATAGTCCGATTTCCAATCTGATTATTTCGATAAAAGTTTCAAAGATTTAACAAAATGCAAACCTTAAACACTTTTGCAAATTAAATGAAATATTTTTTTATTGAAAAATGTTGGTTACATTACAATCTCCCCAACCAACTTAGGGATGAATGGGATTTCCTTATCTTGAGAAAAAGTGAGGGTAGTCCTACTCTGAGTACTAGTTTGTCCACGATTATGTCCAAAATAGTATTTTCCTTAGTCTGCTTTAGTGGCTACTACTGCTCTATTAATTAGATGTGGGTATTTTTTTTTATTATGTGCCACCTTTCCACATTCAAATCATCAAACATCCAAGCTTTATGGATTTCACACATGAGCATCATAAGCTCCTTGTGGTTGTGTGTCATTGAAACCCTAATTCTTTTTAACTCTTCTCATGATCCCTTCCTCCTTCATTAAAGGTTTGACTCATAGTAAGGCATCTTGCACAATGGTAGATTTTATGGCTTCTAGTCGCGAACTAATTGGTTCTCTTAAACCTTGACAAAAGAGAGCTACATGCTGCTCTATGTTCATTGGTGGTGCATAACGTCTAAGACTCACAAACTTTGAGTAGTAATCTTCCAGGAATAAAATGTATTCTTTCAAGCTAAAGAAATCATTCATCTTTATCGCTTCATTGGTGGTAGGTAAGCATCTTTCCTTCACTGCTTGTTTAATTTCCCTCCAACTTTGGGAGTTCTTCAATACTTCCATGTCACGACAATGTTGTTTCCACCACAGTTTTGATTCCATTGAGAGGAAAAACATTCTTAGCATCACTTGATTTGTAGGCACGGTCTTTGCATCCAAGAAATAATCATCCATAACTTCAATCTATCCTTATGCATCCTTCTCAATTTCAACACTCTCTCCTTTAAAAGAAGGTGATTGAAATTTTTTGAGCAACAATTTATTCTCCTAAATGTTCCATTAGGGGAATTTTGAGGTCACTTTTGTGCCCTGTAAGAATATGTAGAGAGTGAATATATACTTTATTTAAAAAATAGTGAAATGTTTGTAAAAAGGTGAGTTTGCGTCCTTTTTACCTCCACGGAAACATGTCATTGTCAAATCTTTCTAGGATCTTTAGTATTCTAAAAAATACTCCCTCCAAAACTAACGAAAACGTCAGTTCTGGCCCAAAATTCAAAATTTCACTTGTTGAAACAAACCTTTTCTGTGTCGTCTTCTTCCTCGTATCTGCAGAGCTTTTCTCTATAGTACTATCTCTAACAAATACTGTTAATAGAGTTCCATGGACAAGAGAAGCTTATACCATCTACACATTGAGATAAATGAAGAATATTGTCCAGTGCGCAAGAGAAACAAATGTGCAGAGGTGTCCTCGTCCATATTTGAAGCAATGCGGCAAGATTTAAAAAAACACATTGATCTCTGGACTGATGGAAGATTGTATCCAGTGGACCCAATGACAAAGAGCACTCCCCCATTATCAAATTGTTCATCTTTGATAAAATTTGTGGGTGATGATCAAAGAGGGTTGTTGGGTTATACACAGAGTCTTGCGGTAGAGAGAGATATTCTTAAGTTAGAAGATCATTTGGCCAAACAAATGATAAATACTCTTAAACAACAGCTTGAGGAATGTAAAGAGAGCAACGAAAAGCTACAAACTCAGCTCAAACAAGCTAGAAGAAAGAATACAATGTTAGGAAACAGACAAAGAGAAAAGAAGTCAAAGAACATTGAAGCCTTGAGACGTGGTGGAGGAGGTTGCAGCAGGAGAATCAGAGCAGCAAGGTATATATGCTTATATTATATTGTTAAGTTGCTACTATTCTTTGTTAATATGCTTAGGTTACTTTTCTTTGTTAATATGCGTAGGTTACTTTTCTTTGTTAGGTTGTTAATCTTTTTGTTAGGTTGTTATTAAGACCCTATTGCAGCTGTTCTTTATTAAATGATTTAATTTAGTTGATCACTGTTTGTTTATTTTGTTGGTGTCATTTGGACAAGATCAATAATCAGTTAATTTTGTACCTTTTGATTTAGGACTTTGCTACAACCAAACTCTGCATCAAACATGGAAATGGCAGCTAAACATTATTGTGATGTTTTACCTCCCAAGGTTGCCAAAAAGATTTTCACAGAGAAGAAGTTTAACAAGGCAAAGGAGCAGTGCATTGAGGGATTTTTGTAGAGCTCTTGCTTGGACAAGGAGAATGTGAAATATACTATGGATAAGGTAGGCATTAGCAGAGATGGTTATAGCAAGCTGTTTAGAAATGTGAACTCAAGGTTAAAGCAATGTAAAGTAAGGTCCTCTTTGCTTCCAAAGCCATCCATTGTGCAGCAGGCAAGGAAAAAGATCAATGAGAGGATAATGGAGATGTTGGGTGAGCCTCACCACATTCTTGGTACCTATCATGGTAAAAAGAGGGATCTTCAATTTGACGAGTTCAATAATATTTTCCTTGACTTGAAGACACTTCAGAAGGAAATGATCAGATTCTATGAGCTGGAGCATACAGAAGCAAATGGTGTTGTCAGTTTTGTGATAAAGCCTGATGAATGCGAGATTGTTAAGAACAGAAAAATTGAGAGGATTTCCATAACTTTAATGAACAGAGCATTGAAACTGAAGGATACCAAGTACTTCAGCATGCAATCGGAGAAGAATGTCTGGTGGCTAGGTGCTTTTGAAGTAGAGAGTGAAGACTTTGATGTTCTGGATTGGGTTTTCCATCAAACAACAATACCCGAAGTCATTAATGCACAAGAATTAGGGGAAGAGCTTGAAGTTGAAGGGTTTGGAAGTTACAGGGTGGAATGGCACATGGGAGGAGACCTTAAAACCCTTAAATGTATGTACAATGTCTCCAAAGGAGCTATGGCAAAGAGCCCTTGTCTGTATTGTATGGCATCAACAAAAGAATGTAATCCTGCAAATTGGAACAAAGCACCCAATAGGCATACTCAAGATCCAAACTTCAAAGCAGTTTTAAATATTCCAGTTGCTAATGTCCACATATGCACTCTGCATGCTCTTTGTAGAATTGTGGAGAAAATTGTACATCTGTATGTGGGGTTTGCCTGGAAGTTAGAGCCAAAAGCAGCTAGAGATGCTGCAATGAAATGTATTGAAAGGGTTTTATCAATAAGGTTAAGATTGAAACAGACCTGAAGAGATCTTCAAATGGAAACAATGTGCCTAGAAAGGTCTTTGTTGGTGGTGTGAAGGCCAGAGCTTTTCTAGGGTTTCATGGCAAACTAGGAAAGGTAAATGCCAAGAAGGGTTCATCCAATGTGAAGTATAACCAGTGGAAAGCTCTCCACAATGCCATCAAAGATCATGGTCTTGAAGGTACATCAAGAAATGAGGTCCCATAGGATGTGGGCAAGCACATAGGATGCCATTGTGGCAAAATAACCAGCTCTAGAACCAATAAGTCCAGGGAAGAATCCAAAAATTCTGATGGCTTCCTCCTTTTCCACCAATATTAACTTCTCTAACCCTGGAGGAAGCTGATATGAACCAATTACAACCTTTGCAAGTGCTTTAATTGCAAGCATTGGCAGCAATGGTTCTCTTCTAAACTTCTTATGGAATATAATGACAGTCTCTTTGTTGAGCTTCCCAATAAAGTGTCCCAAGCTCTGGTTCCTTCCTAAATTTAATGGTCTGGAACCCTTCCCCCTGCCAAGGAATTTTTCTGTGTCCAGTATTTCAATCTGCAAAAATATGTCTTGGTTAATTGCTTGGCACATTAATTAGACAAAGCAAAATGGTCATAAACATACCTTAGGAGACTCATCCTCCTCAAAAAAGGCAGGTTCCCATATATCAATGGATCTAGTTGCCCTTACTTCATAATCTCTGGTCTTTTCCTCTCCCATATGCTCTATTTTAAGCCTTTTTTGGATCTCATTGAACTCCTCTTCAAAACGTACACCCTGTTGCTCATATCTCAGAACAATGTCCTGCACAAGCTTTCCAACACTTGAGTTGTCAATAAAATTTTCTGCCTCTGTGTCCAAGACTGCTAAGGGGCAAGAAGAGTAATCAATGAATCCTATGTCATTACATCCCCACTCAGCCAAAACTTCCCTTAGATCAAAAAGATGATGAATGTCATTCAGCAAAACATATTCCTTTTTGTTAACTTTGTATGTGGAAAATGTTGTTGTGCAATGCAAAGGATCAACATCTTCATCCTCAATGTCAACATTCTCCACTTTAGTGATGTTTTCTGCTTTAAATTTTGCAATGTCCAACATCTCAATGCTTTGTAGTTTCTCTTCCTCTTCATGGAACTCCATCTCCCTCTCCTCTTCTTCCTCTTCCTCCTGGTCCTCCTCAGCCTGAGAAATCTTCTTTGGAATCTGTTTGCCCTCTGGTGTTGGGAGTACACTGAAGAAAATGATAAGTCCAAGTTCATACTCTACCAACTGGCAATGCATATTACCATGAAATTTGCAAGGCTTTATGATCTTTTTCCAGTCTGGATGAAGGCTTGAACACTTCTTTGCAATACCTGTCCTTGCCAAGATACCTGCTTTTCATATATCAAGAAAATGAACAAGATTATCAAGCCTGTGATCTTTTGTCAATGCTGTATATATCTCTATCAATTCACTAATTTGTGTGGAGAAGCCATCCACAAGTAGTTGAAGCTCAAAGGCATCATTAACAATCTCTTTGACACTTTGAAATCTTGTAAGTTCATTAACTTTGTAAAGAAAAGACATCAGCCTCTCATCAGCGGTCTCTTGCATATCCTCTGTATCCATTAGGACAATCCACAAATGTCTGAGAAAGAGAAAAGAGAAGTCCATCAAGACATTAAGAAGTAGACATGACATTAAGAAATATATTTCTTCTATGACTAAAATATATCAATAAACTACCCTTTCTTAATAATGCAAAAAACTAATAATGGTTTACAAACAAGTATGCAAGTTGTAAATCTAAGCAAGCAAGAAAGAATTACAACAAATTGTGTCACTTGCTATGCGAGCTATGAGGGTGAGGAGAGAGTTGGCACTCAATAAATTCGCTTACGGCGTGTCACTGGGTAAGCGGTCGACACCTTCCAAATTCGCGCACGGGGTGTCGCGGGGTGTCGCTTGGAGGCTTTATCTCTAGCCTTGTGAAGGACAATGAGCGGAAAAGTGGGTTGGGTAGGTTGTTTATATGGCCAAAAATGCCGCCTCGGGGGGTGTGCCAAGCGGTTTCCGCCTCTAAGTTTGTGCCCAACGGCTAGTATGCGCCTAGGGAGTTGTGCACCTAGGGAGTTGCGCATAGCGCCCTATACAAGCCCGAGAAGCACTCAAATCGAGCACATTCTTGCCCAATTTTTCCCGATTCTTGCTGCGCTATTATCCGATTCTTGCGGCGCTTTCACAACCCAATTTTACCCGCACTTGGAACAATTGTCACCCCGTCACCCCGTGCACGATCTTTGTATGTGTGAACTTTTTCCTCGCTTTTCTATTTTGCCTACGGGGTGTCACTCGGTCGCGAGCCGCTTGGAAGGTGAAAACTTCCAATGCTATGGTTATCCCGCACGGGGTGTCATAATAGGAAAAAAATGTTTGTTGTTTGTTGTGCAGCAATCATTCCTATTCCTTTTGAAGATGGCAAGGACCAAGAAGAACAATCGTCACCCCGTCACCCCGTGCGCGATCTTTGTATGTGTGAACATTTTCCTCGCTTTTCTATTTCGCCTACGAGGTGTCACACGGTCGCGAGCCGCTTGGAAGGTGGAAACTTCCAATGCTATGGTTATCCCGCACGAGGTGTCATAATAGGAAATTTTTTTTTGTTGTTTGTTACTAATGTTTGTTGTTTGTTATGCAACAATAATTCCTATTCCTTTTGAAGATGGCAAGGACCAAGAAGACTGCAAGGAAAGTTGATGAACCTCTATCCAAAGATGAAGAAGAGATTCCTAAGCCTAGCAAAGCTTCAGCTAGTACTTTACCAAACCAACCATCCACTTCTAAAGATCCTGGCAAACCAACCTCTGCTGGCACAAAGAAGACCAAATCTCAGAGGAAGGATTCTTCTCTACCCGACCCTAAAACAAGAAAAAGGAAAGATACACATCAGAGGAAAGCTTCCAAGCCTGTGCAGCTTAAGCCTCTCCTTACAAAGAGAAAGTTCAAGCAGGGGGTCAAATGTCTAAGAGAGATAAGGAAGGCCATAAAGGCCATCAATCTTGCAATTCCCAAACTGCCCTTCCAGAGACTGTGCAGACAAGTTGTAGAGGAGTATAAGATTTCCATGAGGTGGACTAGTACTCCATTGGCATGTATCCAGGAGGCTTCTGAGGACTTTATGATTGAGATTTTCCAAGATGCCTATATTTGTGCAGCTCATGCCCATAGGGTTACTCTGATGGACAAAGACATGATCACTCTTAGGAGGCTGACATACAGGTTTTCAAAAATTTTGGAGCCTGTCCCTATGCATGATATAAAGGCATTCAATATTCTCAACATTCCTCCATGGAGGAAGCCCAAGGAGCCTGAAGTAGGAGTTTTTGATATTACTGAAGAAGAGGAAAAGGAAAGGAAAAAGAGAGCCAAGTAAGACAAGGAAATTGCAGAGAGAAAGGAGCTTGACCTGTTGGAACCTCAGCCAGTGCCCCTCTTGAGGAGTGTCAATCCTACTGGTTTTGTTGTCACTCTATTCAGTGGGGAGGATCCTAGGGAGGATTACAATTCACTTGACTCTGAGACCTTGGAAATTCTCAAGGACTGGACCAAGGAGATGAATTCTCCACTCCTTATCACATGCCTTAGGTTGTTTTTGTTTTCCTCTGTATTTTTGTTTATAGCAAGAACTCTTTATATAACAAGAACTCTTTACCACGTTAATGATGCATTCATATGAGCCAGACCTTCAACAAAAGGTGGAGATTTTAGACCCTGCTATCTCCCAATTTCTCAGGACAAAGACAAACATTAGAGAGCTCACAAAGTGGTTGACTCATGTGGACTTGGAAATCTGTGAATTTTTCTTGATTCCTTATCATGAGAGGTAAGTTTTCTACCTACACCTTGTGAAGAGAGTTTGCTAATTCACGTTAGAAGGCTAACTGAGGCTTGTTTTTATAGCTCACATTGGAGTTTAATTGCAATTGATATTGTGAAAAGAAAATGCTACTTTGTCAATTCTCTTGCTGGAGTACATGGTCAAGCAAAATTGTAAGTATAGCAGCAGACACATTTTGTAAACCATAAGCACATACTTTTAGTAAAGCAGAACCTCATTTATAAAGAATTTTGGATAGTGCTACTATAAGATTTATAGATGCTGAATGACATCCATTTTGTAGTGGTGAAGGTTGGAATTCTTTATGCTTTGTTCACTTCAATGGATTATCCTCAAAGATTTTTCCCCAAAAATACATGTAATGAATTGCAGGTTCCAATCCAGCCTGAAAGCCATTCATGTGGATGGAGGGTATTGACAAATGCCAAGCTCCTCTTGGACTTCATATACTGCAATGACAATCAGGATATAGAAGTATAGCATATTTCATATTTGCCAGCTGTATTTTTTCTCATTTTATTGTTCCTAAAACTTGCTTTCTATTGCCTTGTATAGATCAACAGAGAGTGCTATGGTTGACAAGAGCAAGGATTATCAAGTATATGATTGAAGCAAATGGAGAACTGCAAGAGGTATTTGAAGATGATGATGTTGAAGAGAAGGGGAAAGCAAAGCTGGAAGATGAAGAAGAGAGTGGTGAGCAGGAAAAGGCAAGTGAAGAGATGGATGATAAGAGAAAGAGGAAGCAGCCTTCAAGCCCTCCAGTCAAGCCCACTTCAAAAAGAAAATCTCCCAGGACAAAAGAGCCCACTTCAAAAAGAAAATCTCCTGCAAAAGCACCAACCCCATTAAGGAAGTCCCCTAGGGACAGGAAAACTCCTGCCAAAAAACTATTCTAGCTTATTGTAGCCCACTTGTATCAAGCTTCTCAGTTCTCTATTGTATCCAATTGTCTATTCTATAGCCCACTTGTAACCAATTGGCCCTTGTATGGACCCTTGTATGTAAGTGAAAATATTTGAAATTGAATACTTGTTTTAAGACTTTGTTACAAAATCAAATCATTGGATGTTTGAAAAAGTTGCATTTCAATAACAAAATAAAGATCCTTTTAAATCATGTGATACAAAATAAGATCCTTGTAGGTCATGTGATACAAAATAAGATCCTCGCAGGGCATGTGTTACAAAATTGCCTTGAAGGATGTTTAAGGCACCAAATGTACAATGCCATCCAAGATGTCCTTGCACTGTAGACTGTTTTCATTCCTTTTTGATACCTAAAAAAATAGTCAAAGTTAAATAAAGAACCAATAAGAGAACAAGAGACTTTTAGGCATAATAATTACCTTTCTACCATTTACTTGAAAGCAGAATGTTGTGGGCAGTTCAATTTCATCATTTTGCAAGTCCAATCTCAATTGTTGTAAGCTACACATGCCTCTTATCTTTACAATTGATAGATGCTCATTGTTTACCCATATATCAATGTCTTCTATTGGGCTGTCAATGAAGTCCTCCATGTCTTGATCAAGTGGAGTTAGCTGACCACCAACATAGTGCCATCTTCAGTAATAAAATGACATAATGAAGTTTTGTGTCCCTATCATGTATTTGCAAGCAATTGAGCCAGCTTGCACATAACAAGTGATTCCATTCACTGTTTTGGTGTTCCAACCCTCATCCACAAATTCAAGTACATTTGCTGAGTCTAAAGTCTTCACTGAAAACATTGTTCTAGATTTTCTGACTTCAGCATTAGAGAACAAGTCTATAGAAACTACAATGGGCATGAATATAGAAATTCTACTCTGTCCATTTTGATCAGTCGTGTTGTAAGTGATAATGGCTTCAATGGAAGTTCTTGGTCGTTTTGATCGTGATGAAGATTCCATGGTGAAAAAAGAAATGAGCAGAGAAGTCTAGTCTGAGTTCAAGAGAAGAATAAGCAGAATGTGCAAAAAACGCTTCAAAACTGGAAAAGATCATGAGATATAATCCAAACGTTGTTTTATGATGGCAACGTGCAAAATGAAAACAATATAATATGAGAAGTACGTCTTTCTAAAAGCGACAGCTATTAAATGCCTTTGCACTTTTACTTGTTTACATTGCTATTTACCAGCTCAAAGTTGCGGTAAAGATAGACTATTTGCTTTTTTTGTGAGTTTTCAAAAATAGAGGTTCCGTAACGGAAGCTCTTCAACCATTGGTTGAGACCACTCTCTCTCTCTACACGCTAAAAGGCACAAAAATGACCTCAAAATTCCCCTAATGATGTACACAACATTGTTTTGAGGGTTTTTCATTATATGAGTGATTTGAGGATTCTCCGTAGTGTATACATATATTAATACCAATGTTTATAATAACTCAAAACATTGAGATGGTTTCCAAACAGACTTATCCAGTCCACGTCTCAATGGTATGACTTAACTAATCATTACGTATCTAGTCCATTAGAATTCAATCACATGACTTAACCAGTCATGCCTTATCTAAATCACATTGCTTAACTAGTCATGGCTTATCCAATCACATGACTTATCCACTCATGGATTATCCAATCCACCAAAAATACACTTACTGACTTAACTAGTCAAACAAATTTTTTGAAGAAAAAAAACTCAATCTTCTATTCATAAAGTCATCAAAATGTCATATAGGGGTCTACAAAGATCCTTCTAGTAATATATTAGAGTTTTCAAGCATAACTATGATAGGCATCAACTGCCATGTCATAATATTTCAATGGATTTACACCCTGCTTTAGAAAATGATACACAAGAGGAAGCTTAGGGTAGCCAAGGAAAACGTTCTAGGTTCTGATACGTCCACAACCCAAAAGATTAGGGCAGCTTCATAGTTATCTTTACTTTACTCTCAAGCTACATTGATGATAATAGGTTTGGTGTCTTCATTGTCTCTCCAAAATCGCTCCTCAAGACAGATCAAGTGAGATTGTCATCATGATAATTCTTAATAACATGACATTTCAAGCTCGCTAAAGTGTTGAATCTCTTGCACTACATATGATTTATTTCTCGGTCAAAACTTCCATGCCATTGAGAAAAAAACTCCAACACTTGTATGACAAGTTCAACTCATGCTTGAATTTCTCAACTTTAGTTTTGGATAGTGCAAGCCATTTAAACATTTTGGCTCAAATCATTGAGGTCATCATTGTCGCCAATAGCTTGTCACTCTATTTTTCTTAGTTGCACGCACAACATGCCAGTAAGGTGAGTTTAGTTCTAGACAATCAATGTTTATTCTTTGATTGTAACACCATATACTTTATCAATGACAACATCTCCACCTAATGGTCAAGGTGGCCTGATTCAAGTTAATGTGGTGTCTAATGCACTACAATGGCATGCTTATGTAAGATAAGGTGAGATCTTATTTGTTTCTAGTGACTTTTTAAATCAATAATTCATTTATTCGTATTATGTAGGTATGTTGGGGGTGCCATCATTGCATAGCTCCAATGACCAAAAAAGTTATCAATCCGGAGGGATGAGGTACCCGAATAGGGAATAGAAACACTCACACAATTAGTGAGCTAATCATGGCAACACAAATGGTGACTCTATGAGGTGAGCTTCTAGCCTGTGGAGGAGCTAAGCCACAACGGTTCGCCATCTCCACATCCACTTCCCTTCACCACCAATCAACCCAATCACACAGATACACACAACACTAATCCTATCATGCAACACACTAATCACAAGCACACACACATAGATGTATTGAGCACCACACTCTAATCAAACCTACATGCACACACAAGAAAGAGAGGGCAATTACACAAGATTAGAGAGGGATTAACCACTAATTAGTTACGATCTAGCTAATCAAAGCATCATCAGCAATCACAAGAAGCATGAGAGAGGCATAGTGAAAGAGAATTAAGCATTGATTAGTGTTAATCAAGTCACATGAGCAAAGAGAAGCTCAAGGACTCCATATCCACACACCTCAAGAGATCTCACCAAAGAGTGCTCTCAACAAATGAGCCTGAGAACCCTAATTTCTTTTACACACTGCCTTACATACCTAGGGTAAAAATATGCAATGTCCCAGTGCCCAAGGACTTTAGGGCTTCACCACTTATTGAATCTGAAACCTAAGCACACTAACTTTTTCTTTATAGCTTGGAACTCCCATTGAGACCGTAACACATTAAAAAATGGCTTGAAATAAATCGAGAATTTACAATACATGGTCATTTTGGAAAAATGTGAAAAATGTGTAACTCGAATCTGTACTGCTTCTTTGTATTCAGCTTCGATGTGCATCCGTATGTCTTCGGTCTTTAATAGCTCCTATTAACTAATGTTGACTCAGTTAACATTCCCTTCTTCCAATTTTAGTGCTCGTCCTTAGGCACTATTGAAAAATGTCCGTGGAAGTTGTGGAAGGTTTTTGATTGGTTGTTGATGGGTTGATTTCTTCAATTGTTGTTGAATTTGTTGATGAGGTTCAATTTACTGCAGCATCTTGATTGGTCCGAATATGTGTGATGTGAGAGATGATGCTACATTTCTTCATTGTAATAGTATAATGATGAGGCTACTGTTTATTAATGAAAAGTTTGTACAAGGGAAGTAGAATGATGAGGTTCTAAGTGAGGGTCTAATACCTGGATGACCAAAGGGAAAAGAATGGAAAAAAGTGCCTTTGGGATACACACATTATTGGAGTTCTTGTTAGCATGGGAAATATTAATAAAGTACTCAAGGGATTATTTTCTAATAGATATGGAATTAAAAAGGCAGCAAATATGAGAGTAGCATGATGGAACATTGGTTTGCCTATTGTAGTCCACTAAAGGTGCATAGGTAGAAGCAAAGAAGAGTGTCTAATGCATATGTCCGATGGTCGGACATCCTATATGCATACACAAAAATGCATGGGAAACAATATGCTGTGCAAGAAAAATTTTGAGGGGTTCTTCAGAAAGATGTGTAGCTATAAAAGCACATGACATGGATTTGCAAGCTGGCACCCCTTTAAGAATGGTTTTTGTTGTTGAGGATATGTGCTTTCATCTTATTGTGCACTATGCATGAGTGTTGGACTCTATGACACTCCACCAATTGTAATTTAATAGACTTCAACTCTTATGCTCATCTCATCCAGCATGAGCGACATGACTTAGATATGTTGAACTCTTCCAGCTTGAGCATAAGCCTAATAACTATGACTCTTAGCACATAGTTTAATATGACTTGAAGCTTTGAGACTAATGATTTGCTCATTTTATGGCTCAGCTGCCCGACTTTGACTATGACAAAGACTGTCTTTTGCACCCAGGTGACTTGACTTTTTACATTCTTGCGCTTACTACAAACATTTGTTCAGGTAAAAGTAATCTTGAATCCTCAAAAAGAGGATTTGTGAAGGACCAAGTTGGCATTGAAGGTTTTCTTTTGCCACATCTATTTTATCATCTTTGAATAAAAAATTTTGTTGGTTGGGTTGTGCTTCTTTGATTGTGAAAACTCCATTGTTCGTGTGATTCTCCAATTGGGCCTATTGTAAGGAGTCTTTGAGGTTATTGCAGGCCTCTATTGATCGTTGACATTTCACTTTTGACTCGAAGCATTGGAAGACATAGAAATCCAAATTTCTTGATGACCTTTGTATCTACTTTGTTGACTTTGCTTCACTCTAGGTCTTGTTGAGTTCTTGAGATCTTCATGCATGTTTGGTGTAGTTATGGGCTTGTGGTTGACTGGTAGCTAGCCAAATCTTTGTATAGCCTGTAAAATCCTTGTCCAAGAGGAAGATTCTTTGAGATCCGTCTTTGTTATGTATCCTCTTGTGAGTTGTGGTAGACTTCAGCATCTTTCGATGTTGTCCTGTTGTATACCTATTCTATTAAAGATTTATGTCCTGATTTTTTCACGGTCTCATCTTCATCTAAATGTGTCTCTATGGAGGGTGGCTGAGACTCTATTTTCCAACGTGACTCTCATCACCTGATTTAGCTGGCAATCTTTGGATCTTTGGACTTCCCATTGCTTCTTGGGTGTCTGCAGTCTCAATATTCTTTACTTTTGGCTTTGATGGTTTTTTCTTATCTTTTTGATCTACACTTTTTGTTGCATGATCTACTTTAAGCTCTTCTGAAGTTCTGTTTGATGGAGAAGAATCATCTTCAATAAGATCTGCTTTGAAATTAGTCTCCATTTTAACTGTGCTTGAGGACGTTGTGTTGTTATTCGTGAGTGCCATTGTTGGTCTTCATTCTTGGTTGTCTCTAAGGACTGCATCTTGTTTTCATTCTGTATCACTAAAACCTTTTGAGATAGTGGCTTTCCCAATATGAGGCCATCATGTACATCTTTTACTGTGATCACATGGAATTGGGCTATAATGTTCTGTAAAGTTACTTCAATGGTGGTGGAGATGATTCTCCAACATTCTGCTTGTTTGTCTCTAGATATGCTCACAAATTCAAGAGCATCTTCTAGTTGTGGTTGGCCACTTTTTTTCCAAGTGTGAAAAAAACATCAGGTTCTTATCTAACTGAAAATCTAGCTTTACTTCGCTTGAGAGTTTTTCTTCATTCTCACCAACAATGTTGCACTTGATTGTCTCAGGATCCGTGTCTAAATTGACTGCTTTTGTTGTGGCAGTGTCCTTTGGTTGAGCTTTATCTTCATTTTCTTTGGTTTGACCAATTGCTTCAATTGATGTTGACTCTATTGGCTGTAATATTGCACCTTTTTGTATTTGTTGAGCATTGTTCGCCTGCATCTGGGTAACCCTTGATCTTAATAGATCCACTGTACTTTCTAACATAGTTTGTCTCTTTGGAGGAGATTTTGGTTGTGACCTTTGTGTAGCTTTATGGACTTTAGCTTCTATTGACTTTGACTTTTTTGTCACCTGTTCTGGCGGCTTGAGGCTTTGCATCATCTTCAGATAATCTTTAAATTCAGTCGGGCCATCTATATGGGTTTGTACAAGGTCATCATCTTGCTGATATTCGTTACCATGCGTATGTGAGCTTCGTCACATGTAACTATTTGAACACTATTGGATTTGTCAATTTTCGGCTTTGACATGTGGAGATCAACTGAACTTTTGTCCCTGATGATCTTCATAGAAGCATTTATCTATAGACTCTAATAGAATCTGGGTCAATTGGAAACTTACAACAATCATATGGTCTTTCAATGGTTTTTGCTTTGAAGAGGTCTGCTGGCTAGAAGTTCTAGGGCTTCTACCTCACATTGGGGTTCGTGGTACATGAGAGTTTTCAATCTAAATGTTCATCAAAACACTATCTCGAGCTTCCTCAAGCCCTTGAACTCAATTCCCTTAAGGTCTCTTTGGATTACTCCTATTATGCTAATATCTCTCTACTACCTTCTTCTTCGTCTACAAATTAATCCCAATTACCAAAGCGTATATACATCCTCCTTCTTAAAAGGGTGGTGGTAATGCGTGTGCTAGTCTCCACCCAACCGTGCTATCTTATTGGCTCCCCCTAGCGAGGAATCTCAAACTCCGAGCAAACTTTTTCTAGCGATGATAAAACCGAGCGAGTGAATGAGAGGCACTTTATCGAAACACACATAGCCAAGAGTTCCTATAAGTCATGCATTTCTTCACTTGAGAGACTAAATAAATTGGCCCTAGACCTCCTAAATATGGTGGTTAAATTTAAGAATGGATATGCTAAGCAACAAATAGGTGCTAGCAAGACTCACATTGGACAACTCTTGAGCTTGTTCTTTCTTGTATTTATTGCTAGAAAATAAATAAAAACTTTCTATTGTCCAAAGGAATTTTGTAAGTTTGTGATTTAAAAAAAAACACCGGTCTAACATTGTTGACATGCTGTCTGCAGGCATTCTTGTGCATCAGCTCTCGAGCTTGCAGGAACCCCCCCCCCCCCCCCCCTCTCCCTTTTCCCCTATTTTTGCAATATATCTAACTATTTTTCAACTTTTTGCTTAATTATAGCAAACCTTACTATTTTTCAACTCTTTGCTCATGAGGCAACCTTATTAGCTGACTATCGTTAATATTTTAGGGTGCTGCGAATTGAGATCGTCACCTATTTGTTGTTATTTGCTAACTAGTATCAATATCCTTGTTGAGTTTTATTTAGCTTTTATGAGAAATCTACCAAGATCCCAAAAGACAAAATTGAAGGTTGATTGCAGGCAAGAATTTATTGTTGCAACAACTACTGCATGCTTGTCTCCCCGTGTTTCTTAAAAGGGATTTTTTTTTTAAAATCCATTTCTTTCTCTCTCTCTCTCTCTCTCTCACACACACACACACACACACACACACACACACACAAAATGTGGAGTATGTTTTTAATGACTCTATGGAAATTCATGTGTTGTAGCCTCCACACAAAAATACCCTGCTCCTGCTCAGCAAGGTTGTCCGCCACCACTTCCACATCTAGTAGTGCCACCATCATCCTCAAGTGCAAAGATTGTTGCGGGTAAGGGCTATAGCAAAAAAAAAAATGGAGGGGCAACTCTCTCTCTCTCTCTCTCTCTCTCTCTCTCTCTCTCTCTCTCTCTCTCTCAAGGTGCTTCTAGAAAACTTGTGATGAGTAGGCAGGGAAAAGTGTCTCCACCCAACTCTTAAAGGTGTGTGGCCTTACTAGAGAGGTAGTAAGAAATTGTTGTTGTGTGCCTTGCTAGTTGTGGGCTACTATTGGTAAAAGAGATAGTGAGAATTGAAGTTGCTAATCATCACAAATTTTTCTTAACAGCAGATGCAGCCGTATAGTCCAGTTCCCCCCCCCCCCCCCCCCCCCCCCCCTCTCCTCTCTCTCTCATTGTATAGTAAAAAAATCTCTCTACACCAATAGAGACCCTTGAGGTTTTTTTTGTTTATAACACAAAGATTTAAAAAACAAAACTGTATTCACTTTGACGTTTAGGGGGGGGGGGGGGGAGAGAGAGAGAGAGAGAGAGAGTGTAAAAAGACTCTATCCACCTTTTTTTCCGGTACTCACAATAGTTATTAGTATATATACTAGAGAAAAAAGAATTACATAAAAAGCCATGCTCAAAATGAGCTATGGCATCACACTAGAACAATAGAATAGATCACGGCCTTTTACACAACCAAAACATTAGGAGGCCAACCCGAAACAAACAAAAAATTGATCCACATAGCAAGAGGGCGAGGCCCACAGTCCCCATCACCAATAGAGGCATATCTAGTTTCCACCAGGACAGTGTCTCTGCCACCGAGAAACCACGTGCCCAGAGGGAACCTCCGAATAGAGCTGATAGAATAGCTCGATCGACGAAAGCCACCACCAAGGGTAGCAACTGAAAAAGATCCGGACAAGAATACCACGACACCTAAAAGCAAAGCAAACCACCCCAGACTGGCAATCTACCAAGGCCACCATGAATAACCGAGCCAAACCCACAACCAAGGCCAGAATCACAAGCCGGCCAATCAGAAGCACCAACATCCTCCAAGATTACAGTCGACATGCACCTTGAAGCACAAACCACATGATATTAGAAGGGAGCCTTGCCCTAGCAATGAAGATTCAAAGTGTAGAACTGAGAACATCCTGTGATGAAACAATAGCCAAGCTGCTCATTACCTCTCAATGAGAAGGCAGGAGGGCTGATACCTCCCGTATGATAAAAAATATGGGGACCACCATGGAAAGCAATAGCAAGAAGGTAGGCTTGCTCGACGCCTCACCCTAGAGACTTTGCAGATTGAGATCTCTAGGTAGCGTCCCCTACAGAGGCACACTTGCCCCGCCCTACCACCCCCATCGAGCCCTCAAGCTTGAGATCTCTACACAACGCCCCCTTTAAACCCCCCAGCTTCGAGGCCTCGCAGGTTGTGCAACATAGGAGGCCTCGCTCCCACACAAACCAAGGGTCCTTTAACTCTACTCATTTTTTATTCACTGCAACAAAAAGATTGAATTTTCAAAAAAAAAGGCTCCTTAAAGGATCTATGTGGAAGCAGATCCTTTAGGGAGGCTTTGAAAAAAACCTCATTTTTTTTTTTTAGTGAATACAAAATGAGTAGGTACAAAAAGATTGAGATTTATGAATACAAAATGAGTAGGCACAAAAAGATTGAGTTTTATGAATACAAAATGAGTAGGTGAAACACACTTTGAAAAAGGCACTGAGAAGAGAATCTCATTAGATGCGATTTTAGGATTGAATCTATACTAATAGATAATGGGGGAAGGGATTCCGGCCCCTCCCCCCGGACATGTGGCCTCACCTCTTGCATCCAGAAGCTCTCGACTTCTCAAGCGAGTGTGCCCTACATGAGATGAGACAGTGGACAAGTGGAGAAGTCACGCAGTGCGAGAGAAAGAGAGTAAGAGGGTGGAAAGGTCACCGAGTGCGAGAGAGAGAGAGGGGGGGGAGACCCGGGGCGTGCCAGTGGTGTCTGCAGCTTGCCAACAGCATGGGTGACACAGTCGAGACTGTGTGTGTGTGTGTGTGTGTGTGTGTGAGAGAGAGAGAGAGAGAGAGAGAGAGAGAGAGAGAGAGAGAGAGAGAAAGAGCAACAATAATTGAGTGAGAGAGAGAGAGAGAGCGAGCATCGTACCAGACTCCAGTGGAGGAGAGAGAGAGAGAGAGAGAGAGAGAGAGAGAGAGAGAGAGAGAGAGAGAGAGAGAGAGAGAAAGTTGTGCCTGTGTGTGTGTGTGTGTGTGTGTGTGAGAGAGAGAGAGAGAGAGAGAGAATTGTGCCATCATTGCCAGTGCAGGAATGTGGAGAGAGAGAGAGAGAGGGAGAGAGAGAGAAAATTGCGCTTGTTTTTGTGTGTGTGTGTGTGTGTGTGTGTGTGTGTGTGTGTGTGAGAGAGAGAGAGAGAGAGAGAAGAGAGAGAGAGAGAGAGAGAGAGAAAGCTGCGCCTCTGTGTGTGTGTGTGTGTGTGTGTGAGTGAGAGAGAGAGAGAGAGAGAGAAAGGAATCGTCTGTTTAAAAAAATCAATTTCGCAAATATACAAAATGGCATTTTTTATAATTTAGCTCTACTTGCTTAAATTTTCCAATTGGATTTTTTCCAACTCCCCCTCCCTTCAATCGTAGGTTTTGATTTTCTAACCGGCTCAAGCTAAGCTAAGGCACACTTTTTCCGAACATTGGACTGCAAGTGCGTGAATGTGGAGAGAGAGAGAGAGAGAGAGAGAGAGAGAGAGAGAGAGCATGAGAGAGCATTGTGCGAAATCCATTGCATGAACGGGGAGAAAGACAGAGAGAGAGAGAGAGAGAGAGAGAGAGAGAGAGCATTGTGCCGAAATCCATTGCATGAACGGGGGAAGAGAGAGAGAGAGAGAGAGAGAGAGAGAGAGAGAGAGAGCATGAGAGAGCATTGTGCCGAAATCCATTGCATGACCGGGGAGAGAGAGAGAGAGAGAGATTTTTGCCAGCCACTACACACACACACACACACACACACACAGAATTTTGGCTCCCCCCCACCACGTGGTGCAACCTTCTTTCTCCGGCCCATGGCTTTTGTAGCCCGGCAACACAGCGAATGCGCTCAGAGCGAGAAAGAGAGAGAGAGAGAGAGAGAGAGACTGTTGTGAGTGTGCGTGCCTCTCGCACGTGGGGCCTGTCAAGCAACGTGATGAGGACTCAGGAGCGCCCGCGGCCCAACCACCTTATCACACGTGGAAGTGACTGGAAGGGGAAGAGAGAGAGAGAGAGAGAGAGAGAGAGAGAGAGAGAGAGAGAGAGAGAGAGAGAGAGAGAGAGAGAGAGAGAGAGAGAGAGAATGAATGCTATCGCAACAGACTGGAGGGAGGGAGAGAAAGAGAGAGAGAGAGAGCGCACAGTCTCACGTTGAGGAGGGAAATGAAATGAAATGTTATATTAAACTTCTTCAAAGGGCCAAGGGTCTATGAGACCAAACTCATACAATCTTGATGGATCTAATGCAATGTCTAATTATAAAAACTAAAATCAATATCATCATCATTGTCAACGCCCAAGGATGCACAGCATCGGGCAAGGGGAAAAAGAGAAATTCTACCCCAAAATAGAGAAAAATTGAGACGGGCCGGGACAATTGCGCGGCCTCATGTCCGGGCGAGTGTGTCTCATCTTTATATCGTGTTGTTTTCGATTCCAAAAATGCATGTTGGGGGCAAGGGGAAAATGAGAAATTCCACCCCAAAATAGAGAAAAATAACCTAATTTTTAAAATTTCCTCTTCGCAAATTCCATTTCTTGAAATGGAATTTTATATCAGTGTTTGAGAAAAATGTGTCTTGGCTTAATATGGTGTTGTTTTCGATTCCAAAAATGCATGTTGATGGTAAGAGAAAAAGGAGAAATTCCACCCCAAAATAGAGAAAAATAACCTAGTTTTTAAAATTTCCTCTTCGCAAATTGAAGAAAGGGAATTTTGTATGTTTGGAAAAATGGTTTTTATCGAACATTGGGTCCGAGCAAGGGGAAAAGGAGAAATTCCACCCCAAAATAGAGAAAAATAGTGTAAAAATGACCTGATTTTTTCAAATTTCCAAAAATTCCACCCCAAAATAGAGAAAAATTCAGACGAGTCGGGACAATCACACGGCCTTATGTCTGGGCAAGTGTGTCTCAGCTTAATATCGTGTTGTTTTTTATTCCAAAAATGCATGTTGGGGGCAAGGGGAAAAGGAGAAATTCCACCAAGATAGAGAAAAATAACCTAATTCTTAAAATTTTCTCTTCGCAAATTCTCTTTCTTGAATTGGAATTTTGTATCAGTGTTTGGGGAAAATGTGTCTCGCCTTAATATCGTGTCGTTTTCGATTCCAAAAATGCATGTTGAGGGCAAGGGAAAAAGGAGAAATTCCACCCCAAAATAGAGAAAAATAACCTAATTTTTAACCTCTTTGCAAATTCAAGAAAGGGAATTTTGTATGTTTGGAAAAATGGTTTTTCTAGAACATTGGGCCCGGGCAAGGGGAAAAGGAGAAATTCCACCCCAAAATAGAGAAAAATAGTGTAAAAATGTGAGAAAATGACGTGATTTTTCAAAATTCCTCTTCGCAAATTCAAGAAAGGGAATTTTGTATGTTTGGGAAAGTAGTTTTTTTGAACATTGGGCTCGGGCTGCTAGGGTGAACCGTCATAGTGCCGTAGTAGGTTGTGGGGGCGCCAACAACGGCGTGGTGAACCCGGGTAGGCCAGAGAGAGAGAGAGAGAGAGGGTCCAAGAAAATTCATTTTCACAAACATACAAAATACCCTTTAGGATAGAAAATTTGCAAAATAACTAGCATTTTTAATAGTTTACACTTTTTTTTGAAATTTTAACGTGATTTTTTTTCTTATCTCCAGTGTTTGGGGAAAATGTATCTCAACTTAATATCGTGTCGATTTCGATTTCAAAAATGCCGGTTTGAGAGCAAGGAGAAAGGGAGAATTTTTGCTCCAAAATAGAGAAAAATAGTGCAATTTAAATAAAAAAACATAACTTTTAAAAAATTCTCTCTTGACAAATTCAAGAAAGGGAATTTTGTATGTTTGAGAAAATAGTTTTTTTGAACATTGGGCCCGGGCTGCTGGGGTCAACCGTCACAGTGCCGTAGCATGTTGTGGGGACGCCAGCTACGATGTGGTGAACCAGGGTAGGCCAGAGAGAGAGAGCGACAGAGAGAGAGATCTACGGGAGTGACATGGGTCCAAGAAAAATTCATTTTCACAAACATACAAAATACCCTTTAGGATAGAAAATTTGCAAAAGAATTGGCATTTTTAATAGTTTATGCTATTTTTTTGAAATTTTCACCTGATTTTTTCCCTTATCTCCAGTGCTTGGGAAAAATGTATCTTGGCTTAATATCGTGTCGATTTAATTTCAAAAATGCTGGTTGAGAGCAAGGAGAATGAAGGGAGAACTTCTGCTCCAAAATAGAGAAAAATACTGTTATTTTTTAAAAAAAACATAATTTTTAAAAATTCCCTCTTGACAAATTCAAGGAAAGAAATTTTCTATGTTTGGAAAAATGTTTTTTTCCCGAACACTACCCGGGCCTGAGGAAGAGAGAATGAATTGTTATATTAATCTCTTTTGCACACACATACACACACACACACACACACACACACACACACACACACACACACACTCTGAGAGAGAGAGAGAGAGAGAGAGAGAGAGAGAGAGAGAGAGAGAGAGAGAGAGAGAGAGAGAGAGAGAGAGAGAAATGAAACCATGTGGTAGGAGATGTTGTTGATATGATCATCTTTATCCTCATCATGAGAAGAGGGGAGCTTGGTCACTAGGATGACGAGCAAGCTTAGCAAAACAATGGCAGTATTGACTCATAACATGTCAAGTTAGAGAGAGAGAGAGAGAGGGAGAGGGAGAGAGAGAGATGCTCTTCAAGTTCACGCTGAGGAGAGTAGGGGACAAGGGCATCTCGACTACATGAGTAGCTGGACTTCAGGAGACCTCATCGATGTGATGATCATCATCCTTATAAGAGGAGGAGAGCTTCACCATCAAGTTGAGCAACACATAGGATGGTAGCACAGACAGTCAACATCGCGCGCGCGCGCGCGCGCGAGAGAGAGAGAGAGAGAGAGAGAGAGAGAGAGAGAGAGAGAGAGAGAGAGAGAGATTATATTTAGGTTTGGGATGAGGAGAGCACGGGACGGGGGTGATAGTGGAGCAGTTGCTAGGATGGCAAATGACCGTGGCATGACATCCTCATTAGTGGAACAGAGCTTGGCCAGCAAGACAATGAGAAGGCACCAACTCCCAACACACACGAGGAATAGAATACGAAAATGTTTGTGTGTGTGTGTGTGTGTGAGTGTGTGAGAGAGAGAGAGAGAGAGAGAGAGAGAGATTTGAGAGAGCCATGCCGTCGCCGAAGGCGGCGCCGTTTTAGTAGTAGGAAAGGGAAAAGGTGTCGAGTAAGCATCTTTTGAGGGTAGTGAAACTACAGTCTTTTCGTGCAGCATATTGATCTTGGCCACAAACCTGATTGTGCAAGCCCCAAAACAAGGAGGGGTAACCAGACGCACCCAGAGAAATTATGACGAACGTGGGGAAGCCACAAAGGCAGAGGAGATTGGAGTTGTGGGTTGCATAGGACGACTTCAACTCACGATGAAGGGGTTTGCAGCCCATCTAGTGAAGGTGGCTTTCTCAACACTCGAACTTTCACAAGTAGGTAGTATTTATAAAAAGAGAATACAAAAAGATTTAGTTTTATTCACTGCAAAAGAAACATTGAATTTTTTTTAGAAAAAAGGCTCCCCAAAAGGATCTGCGCCGGCCCAAAAGAAACATTGAATTTTTTTAGAAAAAAGGCTCCCCAAAAAGATCTGCACCGGCTCATTCTTTTTGTATCTATTCACATGCTCTATACTACCACTATTATGTGGAAAAAGATTCCAAAAATTAAACCTCCCTCCTGCAGCCTTGCTCCCGCCATGGTGTCGCACCTCCCTAGGCTATCTCTCTCCTTTTCCAACTGCTCATGGAAGCCTCCACCGTTGCTTGCTTGCACGACACTCCTAGCACCATTCCCCATGCAGCATTCCTAGCACTCAACGCATTTTTTGTTTTCTCTCTTCGAACCTCGTCAGGAACAAAAATAACCAGCGCTCTTCGAACCTCGTCAGGAACAAACAGTTGTGTCCGACTCATTGGATAGGCGTTGTAGGTCAGAGAGAGAGAGAGAGAGAGAGAGAGAGAGAGAGAGAGAGCGCTATGCCTGACTCATTGGGCACGCCGATGTGAAGCAACGAGATAGATGCAATACCTTCCTTTGAGAGAGGAAGAGAGAGAGAGAGTGTGTGACTGAGAGAGAGAGAATTTACTCCCTCAGAGCACACCATGAATGCAAGCCTATCTCCCCCTTCTGCATGAACTCGTCATGGGTTTCCTTACTCACTCGTTTTGTATGAACTCATCAATCGTTTTACCCCGAAAGGAATGCACACCATACGAAGCAATTTACTCCATCTCTCTCACTCTCCCTATTTGCACCTTTGCCCTAAGAGATGGCACCTCTCTCTCTCTCTCTCTCTCTCTCTCTCTCACACACACACACACACACAAAACATGTCTTCCTCATAGGGCAATCGAGCACAAAGCTGGAACCCAAATCCGCCGATGGAATCCCTTCCTCACGATTGTCTCTGTTCATGATCAGATGCAAGCATTAACAAGCGCAATTAGATCATCAACTCTCTTGCCTTGTCGTTTCCACACGTCTCCTCCTTGTTCTTGCAATTGTGCCCTTTACTCAGTGTTGAATGTGTTGCAGGTCCTTTCTCTCGTTGACACCTTAGTGGCCTCACATTACCGCCATCCCCTTTGCATTTAACCCTTCCACGCCACTTTTTCTTAAAAGGAATCACTTGAGATTCCTTTAATACTGATGCATCCAAAAATCGTACACACACATGGATCTATTTCAAAATACTTCATTAAACACCGAGATTCCCCCAAGGCACTCTCTAGGAAAAAGGAATCCCGTTCCCGCGCATCCCATTCTCCTCTTACCGTGTTGTGATGGTGACCCCCCCCCTCTCTCACTCCACATGCTCAACCTGTCGTCTTTAGGGGACGACATTCGACGGAATGCAAAAATGAGAGTGACAGACATGGACTTGCTTATCCATCCACACAAACGGGAGGGAGGGAGTTTTCCATCGCTGCATACAAAGAGATTCACATGTCCATAACCTGTCCACCCCGGTGCCCCCAACTCTCGATAGTCGTCGCCTGCTCTCTCTCTCTCTCCCCCCCCCCCCCCCCCCCCCCCCCCCACGTTGTACCCTGCCCACCTTTGCAACCATTGCCTTGCTCTGCAATGCTCACCTCTCCTCTGCGACCATTTTGATGTTTTGCAATCCTCCTCTGCTCGCATCCATCTACCTTGCACCATCCATCCCCATCATCGCCAACCCACTCCTTGATTCATGCAATATGTCCACACACAAAGAGAAATATATGTGGTCAGCTGAGAGAGAGACTCTTCCTAGCTTGTTGTCCATCTTGAATTGAGAATGAACAACAACGAAAACAATCTGGTGTCTATCCTTGTGCATCTCGCCAGATCCAACATCACGAGCGGGTGCCTAATATAATGCATTGACCACACGAATCACAAAAAAATATGTGTTTGTCGATAATTGATTTCTTTTTTTTTGCATTCAAGCTCATACCTGGCATCTTCCTCCTTCCCTCCCTCCCTCCCTCTCCCTCTCTCTCTCTCTCTCTCTCCACGTGCCCCGCCTCCCCTTGTTTTTGGCCTCAAGCGCTGAGGAAGCATCTTCGGTGATTCCTATTAAAACAAATGCAAAAAAGATTATAGAGACATATTCACTTTGTATTCACTACAAAGATACTTAGAATTCAAGAAAACTTTAGTCTTTGAATTCAAAATTGAAATGAAAATGAAGGAAAAGTAGAGGTTTGCCTGCTGTGGACAGCTGTCGTGTGAGGGAGGATATGTGGCAAAGAGATGAAAGCATGTACGTGTCACATTGCAGACAAAGCATGCGCGAGGTAATAGGCGCAAGCAAGCATAACGTTTTTAATATACTCGGATCATACTCAACTTACTGAACTACTCGTAGTGGAGTGGCTTTCGAAGCAGATGTAGTCCTCAATATGGTAAAGCAAGAGAGAGTTTTCCTTATGAAAAAAAATGACGTTCGAAGGTGAAATCTACACAAATTCTGTCTAATTGAGAGGGAGCGACTAGGAGAGTAGGATTGCACAAATTTGTTTTTCAAGGAAATCAAGAGTAATTCCCCTTTAGTTCTACTTTAGTTTTACCTGGAAGGTAACTCAAATGAAAAGACAAGGCCCCATTTATTTTACCCAGAAGGTAATTCAAATGAAAAGAGAAGGTCACGGTCGGGTTGGGTCGGTGCACGCGACGAAGCGGGTGGAGGGAGATACAAGTGGCAAGACACGTGTCGGGTGGTGCATGCATGTGGAGTAGCGTGCATGAGGTAGGAGAATACTCAGGTCTTTGTTCTTTAATTCTTTCTACGGAGCTCGAGAAGTAACAAAGGGCTTGCGGTGATCTAGCATAGCTCAATACATGCTTTGTTGCTTGCAAACCACAGGCTTGAGCTTTAGGTGACAAACAATAGAGGACATTCCCAACTAATGTCAAGAAGTGAGATTTTGCCTAATAGATTGAGAGAGACCGAGTAGGATGGAGCTTAATTTTTAGGAAATCTGAAGCTTTTGCCAAGAATTACACTAAAACTTGTGTAAATTTCCATGTCTTTTTTTCTAACAATGAGAGAGAGTCCCACTTCTTTTTAATTTGTATACACCTTGAAGAGTTTCAAAAAAAAAAGATTCATTCACTTCCGTACTTTAGAATGGCTTCTTAGTCTCACACTAGGGTGCCTTTCGAATAAACTCACGCGTACCATTTTTGCGGTTGGTGTCTACTTGGAGAACTTGGCCGAAGGTGAGAGATCATCCCTCTGGCAAGGGATGTAGGCCAACTCTCTCCTTTTCATATGCAAACGACTATCTACCACCTCTGCATGGCCTTCGTTTCCTTACCTTAGTGTGACTTGGACCTAATACAAATCTCCACCTCATTTTTTTTTCCTAACTAATAACCCTCACCCACACGCATGTCTTGCCTATAGTATGCAACACTGCACCTTGGGCTTGCCTTCCTCGTCTAGTAGCTTCCACCTTTGCTACATTCACGAGCACATGTAGAGAGAGAGAGAGAGAGAGAGAGAGAGAGAGAGAGAGAGAGAGAGAGAGAGAGAGAGAGCATGTGAGAGAAGACACAATCTTGTGTGATATGGTCAAAGAGAGAAGAGAGCACATTTGTAGCAAGAGAGAAAGAGTGAGGGGATCCAAGAGGAGCGACAAAGAGTATGCAAAATGTACGTGCCCTAGAACTCTTGGAGTCAAAACCTCATGAGTTGCCTCTCTTTAAGAGGGACGCGAAGACAAGAATTAGGACTCATAGATCACTACTCCTTTAGGCTTTAAAGGTGTTTCTGCATATTATGCTATATAAATGAGAGAGAGAGAGAGAGAGAGAGAGAGATTAAAGTAGAGAGTGGCATTCCCCCTCTGTTTCATCCTTGATGTTGAGGATGGGGCTCAAACCGCACCACATAGGACAAGATGGGCCCATGCCATATAAATATTCGCTCGGATTTTTGTTCACTCGAAAATTGTCACTCGGTGTATGGTAAGACTCCCCCCTAGCGTACACAATATCCGACCGTGCCGGTGGCCTTGCCGGTAGGACCCATGTCCTTACATTACCCCCCCCCCCCCCCCCCCCCCTTGGAGAATCGTTTTCATCCTCGAAAATGAACGTAGAAAAATGTTTCCTGAGTGCAGAGACATTCTCCCATGTAGAACCTTCTTCAGGTCTGTCTAGCCATTTTACCAACACCTGTCGTCTAACATGATGTCTGGTGCAAAACTCATGAGAATCCAACATCTTTTCGGGCTCATAAGGGATGATTGGCAGTTCGATAAGGTCAACTAATACACCTGTTTCAATGACATTACCATTCTATCCTAGTTGTTTTCGTAAACCGCTAACATAAAAAACAAGATGAACTCGTGAGTGCTCTGGAAGAGCTAACTTATAGGCCACTTGACCTATACATTTGAGAATGGTAAATGGTCCACAATAGCATTGTCGTGCTGCTTCGCTCCAATGACAAGAAAATGAGCAAAGGAATGCCAATCAGGTGTATTTGAATCCTACATGATTATTCAGCAGTTATAAGGGCTTGCTAACAAGCCAATTTTTAAGCTAAAAGTGTGCCAGATGCGGCTCTAAGGGCCAAAAGATGTCTTGGTAATGCTAAACAGTGAGTATGAATGAATTGGTCATAGCTACGATTTTATTAATCAAAGTTGAAGTAGTTGAAGGGCTCTACATGCCTGTCTTTACGGCTCGTCAATCGGAGCTACGGATAAGAAGTTATGACAAGTTGAGTGAGTAGCAAATCCGTTCCGGCTTGGGCACTTGCAGCTAAGGTGACAGAATTGAAATGAATGCACAAGCTTGAAGTGCTCACTTTGTGGAGTGCGTCAATCTTTTTAGATCAGTGAGATCAGAGTTACGGTTGCCAAGCTATTGGCCGTTAAAGATGCACCGAGGGCCGGTTCCGTATTAGTCAGATCGGCTCGACCGGCGTGCTATCTGAGAATTTTGAGTTTTCATCCAGGTTTTGGAATGCAATGATGGCGAGGAAAAGCCAACTTGGCTCCAGCTTGCTCGAGAAAAATGATATGCTTGGCAGTGCTTTAGTCGGCATGTACGCAAGTGCCCGCCTAATGTAGCCGTCTAATGAAGTATGCCAGGCATTGCATCAGCCCGATATTTATGCCAAATGTGATTCCCTTACAATGACTATGGCCGCCAATGAAGAAGCTTGGCAAAGCCTTGGCCGATATGTATGCCAAATGTGGTGCCATTACGAAAGCACAAAAAGATCTTGGTGAGATTATTGTCTGAAATGAAGTCTCGTGGAGTGCATTGAGTGCAGAGGATGTTAAAATTTCCGATGCCTTGGTAAATTTGTATGCCTAAAGAGAATGTGATGCCCTTTAAAAAGGCCGCCCGGCCATTGCCTAAAGAGAATGCGATGCCCTTTAAATAGGCCAAGGGCATGGCTACCCGCCCAAGCCAACCGAATTGGCCACCCAAATAACTTAAATGGTATTTTTAGTGTGTAAACAAGGGGAAAAATAAGGGCATGGTGGGCAACACAGGCACAGGCAGCGAGGAGGGAGGTAGAGCTCGCATTGGCCATCTTGGGCATGGGATGAGGACGCCAAAGAAGGGAAAAATGCTCAGCTAGTAGGGGCGATGCCATTCCAAGCCACTCGTGGTGCATTTCGTATAGGTTCAAAAACCACCTGTCATGTCATAGGAAAGTACCCATTAGCGACATCGCTAATGGGTAGGCGTTTTTTTAAGCAAGAGGGAGGCCCATGCAAACTATAAAGGAAAAGGGGGGGGGTGGCTCGCTTGAGCACTCTCTAGTGTCCTTTTTTTGAATCATCTTCTCTTCTCATGAGCTCTCTCATCGAGAGAATAAGCCAAAGCTCTTGAACACTCATTAACCAAGCCTAAGGCGGGTCACCATAAGCTCACTAAAGCCTAATCTTAAGCTGTTAAGCCAAGCCAAGCATATGCCAGATCCCTTAATCTCTCAAGCCAAGCTAAAGCTCCAGTCTTTTTGATTATCCTCTCCTCTTTCATCGGATTGCTCTCACTAAATCGTAAGCTCTATGCCTAATCCCGCTCTCATTAGCGAAGATAATCCTAATCCTCTTACGCTCTAATCCTAATCTCGAAAGCCCGCTTAACTCAAGAAAAGCTTGAGCTCAAATTCCCAAATCCAAGCCTAATCTTATACTCATTAGCTAAGTTTAAGCTCGGATTACCATAATCTCCAAGCCCGTTCAATTCGGAATTAAGCCGACAACCTTAAATCAAATCGGACCAACCAAGGACATCTGAAGTTGAAGCTCCTAAGCCATGGCGGGAAGAACCGCAAGGCGGTACAAGGCAGTTTATTTTTATTAGCACCTGGATTAAACCAGGATAATTCTTGTAATTTGATTAAAGCAGGGATACTGTTGCTTATTTGGTTTAAGAAAGATTGCCTGTTTTAAGCTCCGTTCCCATTAATTGTGTATGTTGCAACTCTTCTCCTCGCACCTCTCACAGCCAGGGGCCTGGTGCCTTCCCAGCTCACCTTTCAAAAACAAATCCCTCGACATTCTTGGTGAACCCGACGCAAAACGAGCCGGGGTGGGAGGTACAAATGGAGATTCCAACAGATTTGATGCAGTTTATTAAAGACTACAATTTCAATAGATTTGATAAAAATCTAGCGGCTGCAAATCTGCCAAAAATGTTGGGCTTAGTTCAGAGATGTTTGCAAGAAGTAAAAGCTATGAAGATGAAAGAGCAGATTGATGATGCAGTGGAGATGACACTTGATGTTGTACATGAACAGTATGGGATTTTTCAAGGTCATGATCCAGATGGACTCCTTGCATGTTATAAGGCGGAGATGAAGAGCCAAGGAATTCCAGAAGATCGGATGATTTTGACCTTTGAGGAAGTGGTAACCTCTGAGTTTAAAGATAAGGTCTGAGAACTGGCAGAGACATTCCCCACACAGTGGGACGATTTTGTAGAAGGGTTTGTTCATGAAAGCTCAAAAATTATCGAGTTAACAATGAAGGAGATTACTGAACGAAGCCAGATTGTTTTCTATAAAGAAGAAGGGGATCATATGCAGTTCCTTAATTATGATCAATTTTGGGATCATATTTTTGCAAGAAGTAAAGCCAAGGCAAATACAGCTTTGGAAGAAGCAAATTCAACTTCAAAAGACCATATTTTGAGCAACTAAGCAAAGGTAGATAATGAATTTTACTGCTGAAACACAAATATATGATTTTTTTTCAAAGATTGCTTGTATGGAAGTTACCTCGAATAATGGTTCTAGTGAAGTGCTAGACTGTACAAGAAAAATTTTTCAAGCTATTGACCTTGGCATGGGATACTCTCAACAAATCTATCAAGAAGATGAGCCACTACAGGCTTCTAATGGATCTATCGGCACTATAGCTGAGCACGGCGAGCAGATTTACTACAGATGATTGCATAAATAAAGCTATTATATATACAATAGCTGATGAAGTGGCCAAGATTGTGAACCTAACACAGGATGAGCCTGAAGATGCCAAAGAACCTATGGTTGCTCCTAGCAATATGCTTGCTGATTCTATTATCACAGAAGAAGATTCCATCATTGAATTTTTTTGGCCCAATCTGAAGGAGAAGGTTATAGCAGTATAGGAGAGCTTTGTGATGCATGTACCCCTTCAGAAGGGGTGCCTCATGAACCTTTTAAAAGTTATAATGGCTTGCTAAGTAGCATGGATGCAGATGAGGAAGCAGAGGATGATATTGAAGATTGCCTAGATCATGGTGATTATGAATAGGATATTGACATGGATTGTACATCGATGCTTATATACGGGCTGCAAAAGGAGCCAACTCCTATAGCTTTGATGAATGATGAGATTTCCAAGGGTGATTTTTCCAAGGATGCTATGGCTGAAGATCCTCATGATAAAGCTATTCTCCATTATCGAACTCGAAATCCAGGTAAGAATCTCTCTGATGATATAGGTCCAGAAAGTTCTAAGGTTTTTCATAATGGCTATGAAGCTAGAGGGGATGATGATGCTAAATCATCCTTGATACTCCGTAAAGTGCACAGGATTTTTCATTTCTTTGGACAATGTGCTAAATGTGGCTGGATTTGGATAGTATTCCTAATAATTCTTATGTCAGTGATGTCCTAGCTACCATTAAAAGGGAGTCAGAATTATTCAATGCTTGTTGGTAACGACCTTAAGTTACCAAAAGTTTATGAGATGTGGGTGTTGCACTATGCTTCAGGTGAAGCTCTAGTACATTGTGGAGGCCATCAATGCTATGTGACCTTAATGGTATTTGATCCAAGTGATTCGACAGATCTTCAAAAGAAGGTTCACTATGGATGGGCAGTTTAGGGTATATATTGTGGTTTTTTTCTGCTAGATCCAGGAATAGCATATTTGGAGCTTAAATGCTTGAAGTTGATCGATTCAGAATATGTAAGCTCATGTGGATATTATGCTGCTCCACTATTGGGGCAATTTCTTATTATCCCATTTGATCCTGGGAGCTATTGAAGAGCAACTTGGAGATTTAAGGATATCATTTATTTTCCTGTAGCAGGTTACTTGGCAGTAGATTTGTTTTTGGATGTACGCTAAGACGGAATTGTTTTTGGTTATATGATCAATAAGCTTACATGGCTAGCTTCCAGTTGACATTTTGGATAATTGTTATAGTATCTTCACATCTTTTGAGATGGTTCTGCTACCAGAACTTGAAGTAAAGGACTTGACGACCATTCTTTGTGCAGACAGAGTAAGGCATACTTGAGCTTGACAGGGTTCCCTAAAGCGAGATGATGGTCAAGCGGTGTGCATAAGTAACTGGAGCACTTGAGTTTGGTGGGGTTCACTAAATAGATTTTTTATAATTGAATGCTTTGGAGATACGACCACTACGGTTCAAAGATTTGTGATGGGACAGCTACCAGATAATTGAGCTAGACTATTGATGCTATGAGTAAAACCTTCTTCTATTTTACATGTCTTACCAACTACATGAGCCTGATGACAAGTAGCTTAAGGTGTTTATAGCCGATGCATCTTGAAGACCGGTTGGCATAGAGCGGACGCTCTGCAAGTTCAGAGGGGGTGAATGTCATGCCACTCCGCTCCAATGACAAGAAAATGAGCAAAGGAATGCCAATCATGTGTATTTGAATCCTACATGATTATTCAACAGTTATAAGGGCTTGCTAACAAGACAATTTTTAAGCTAAAAGTGTGCCATATGCGGCTTTAAGGGCCAAAAGATGCCTTGGTAATGCTAAATAGTGAGTATGCTTGAAGTGGTCATAGTTGGGATTTTATTAATCAAAGTTGCAGTACTAAACACTAGAATGGTAACCTAATAGGACATAAAAGTGTCCTTTCAGGGTTTTGGGAAAAATTTCCAAAACCTTAGTAGATCCACTTAATTTGAAAAATCCTTACATGAGCTTATAGTTCAATAACTACTACATATGGAAAAAATGAAAAACTTGTAATTTTTCTCATCCCTTGGTCACTACAAGTCTCCAAAGTTAATGGACCAGTGCATTTTGCCAAAAACAACAATTTCTTACGGTTGACTGCATATAAATAGGAGTGGGGATTTTTGTAGGACATGAGATAAAATGCCCCGTTAACTTCAATGGGTTGGTGACCAAAACATATGGTTGCTTTTACCTCACTAATTTTTTTTTGGGCAAAAAAAAGGTACAAAAAAGTTGCATTTTTGCCATTCTGCGGACCTATCAAAAGGAGCCATGGAGCATGTCAAAAGGATAATGGATCTCTTACAATTGGAACCTTGGGGGCAATGATAAATTGCTAAATACAGCAAACATGAAAAAACTGGGTTTAGCATTATGACCTCTAGAAACCCATAGAAACTACTCAATATCTAGCCAAGTTTGTAGTCTATGATTAGATATGGTTACTACCTACAAAATACACACAATTGGCCTAAGAAACTAGCAATATTCAGAAAGTTATACTTGCTACTCTAAAATGTATCGTATTCTTCAACAATCAATAAACTCAACCATCATCATATACTATGCTATATAGCATATTAGGTCCCCCAAAACTTAAGGAAGATTAGCTTTATATTATACATTACACTTACACAATCAAAATTGAATTTGGATATCAAGAAAGCCACCAAAAAATCATAAAAGTGCTAATTTTGGCCAAAAAACACGATTATGCAATTCTTGTAAATTGGTCATAACTTTCAATTTTAACACTTAGCTCTCCCTACAAGCATCAAAACATGTTGAGAACTATGAAAGCCTAACCTCTAGCCATCTAAACCTCACAAACATGAAGTTTAGAGTGGTATAGTTGCCAACAATTGCAAAAAAGCCAAAAACAGGACCCGTTTTTTCACACAACTTAGGTTCAAAAATGTTGTGCAAGAGTAAGGTTAATGGTGAGATCGATACTCCAAAAAAAATGCTGAGTTTTTTTCAGCTCATAAGGCAACTTTGTGGATATATAGCACCTAGAAATTCATTTTCATACTCTTCAAATAATTCAAGCAAAATGGTCACTTAACAGGACACAAAAGTGTCCAAGGACATAAAAGTGTCATGTTACCATTCTAGTGTTAAAGGGCTCTACATGCCTATATTTACAGCTCGTTAATCGGAGCTACGGATAAGAAGTCATGAAAGTTTTAAGTTGAGTCAGTAGCAGATCTGTACTGGATTGGGGGGCTGCAGCGAAGGTGACATAATTGAAATGAATGCATGGGCCTGAAGTGCTCAATTTGTGGAGGGCGTCGATCTTTTCAGATCAGTGATTGGAGTTACGGTTGCCAAGTTATTTTCCGTTAAAGATGCACCGAGGGCCAGTTCCATATCAGTCCAGTCGGCTCGATCTGAGTGCTATCTAGGAATTTTGCGTTTTTGTCCAGTTTTTGGAATGCAATGATGGTGAGGAAAAGCCAACGTGGCTCCAGCTTGCTCGAGAAAAATGATATGCTTGGCAGTGCTTTAGTCGGCATGTACGCCCTAATGTGGCCGTCGAATGAAGGATGCCAGGCATTGCATCAGGCCAATATTTGTGCCAAATGTGATTCCCTTACAATGACTATGGACGCCAATGAAGAAGCTTGGCAAATCCTTGGCTGATATATATGCCAAAGTGGTGCCGTTACGAAAGCACAAAAAGATCTTGGTGAGATTATTGTCTGAAATGAAGTCTCGTGGAGTGCATTGAGTGCAGACGACGTTAAAATTGCCGATGCCTTGGTAAATTTGTATGCCTAAAGAGAATGTGATGCCCTTTAAAAAGGCCGCCCGGCCATTGCCTAAAGAGAATGCGATGCCCTTTAAATAGGCCAAGGGCATGGCCACCCACCCAGGCGAACCGAATTGGCCGCCCAAATAACTTAAATGATATTTTTAGTGTGTAAACAAGGGGAAAAAGAAGGGCATGGTGGGCAACAGAGGCCGCAGGAAGCAAGGAGGGAGGTAGAGCTCGTGCTGGCCATTTCGGGCATGGGATGAGGACGCCGAAGAAGGGAAAAATGCTCAGCTAGCAAGGGTGATGCCGCTCTGAGCCACTCGCGGTGCATTTCATGTGGGTCCAAAAACCTCTTGCCACATCATAGGAAAGGTACCCATTAGCGACATCGCTAATGGGTAGGCGTTGTTTTTAGCAAGAGGGAGGCCCATGCAAACTATAAAGGAAAAGGGGGGGCTCTCTTGAGCACTCTCTAGTGTCCTTTTTTTGAATCCTCTTCTCTGCTCATGAGCTCTCTCTCCCGGAGAATAAACCAAAGCTCTTAAACAGTCATTAACCAAGCCTAAGGCGGATCACCATAAGCTCACTAAAGCCTAATCTTAAGCTCTTAAGCCAAGCCAAGCATATGCCATATCTCTTAATCTTTCAAGCCAAGCTAAAGCTCCGGTTGTCTTTGATTGTCCTCTCCTCTTTCATCGAATTGCTCTCAGTAAATCTTAAGCTCTATGCCTAATCTTGCTCTCATTAGCAAAGATAATCCTAATCCTCTTACGCTCTAATCCTAATCTCGGAAGCCCGCTTAACTCAAGCAAAGCCTAAGCTCGAATCCCCAAATCCAAGCCTAATCTTATACTCATTAGCTAATCTTAAGCTCGGATTACCATAATCTCTAAGCCATAATCTCCAAGCCCGTTCAATTCGGAATTAAGCTGACAACCTTAAATCCAATCGGACCAACGAAGGCCATCTGAAGTTGAAGCTCCTAAGCCATGGCGGGAAGCAGCACAAGGTGGTACAAGGCAGTTAATTTTTATTAGCACCTGGATTAAAACAGGATAATTCTTGTAATTTGATTAAAACAGGGATACAGTTTCTTATTTGGTTTAAGGAAGATTGTCTGTTTTAAGCTCCGTTCCCATTAATTATGTCTGCTGTAACTCTTCTCCTCGCACCTCTCACAGCCAGGGTCCCGGTGCCTTCCCGGATCACCTTTCAAAAACAAATCTCCCTACAGCGTGGTAAAATTTTAGTAACTTTCCCCGTCTTCAAACTTTCTGAATGCTTCGAACCTTGAGGAAAACCTTGTCTCCTTCTTCAAAAGTAGCAAGACGATGATGCTCATCTGCGTACTTCTTATATCGATCTTGAGCTTGCTTAATATTCCATCGAGAAACTCGAAGCATGTCAAAATGGTCTTGGAGAAAATCCTTCGCTTGTTGTATCTTCTCCTTAGCCAACCCCATCGTAACGAGTGATCTAGGTGAAAAATCCATATAAAAGCATAAATGGACTAAATCCTGTAGCCACATGCTTTGAACTATTATAAGCAAATTCCAATATAGGTAAGTAGTCTTCCCAATTGGTTTGCTTCTTGCTAAAGTACGCTCGTAGCATACCCTCTAGCACTTGATTAACTCGTTTGGTTTGACCATCTGTTTTTGAATGATTAGCCGTACTTAGATTAAGTTTAGTTTCCAACTTTTGAAACACAACTCTCCAGAAGTGATTATTGAACTTTCGATCTCTGTCACTAATGATACTAACTAGAAGACCGTAGAGTTTATATATATGCTCTACAAATAGCCGTGCTAATTCCGATGTCTTAGTGGGAATAAATCGATCGATCTTTGTGAGACGGTCTATAATTACCCTTATGGCATCATGGCCATGATTTGTAGTAGGTAGTCCTACTACTCCCACTTACCTTGTGGAATCTCTTAAGGCTGTAAAAGGCCACCTACCTTGAGGCACTCTGCCTTATTAACTTGGCACTGTTGGCAATTTAGTACGTACTCTTGAACATCATGATGTAAGCCTGGCCAATAAATTTTCCGTCGAACTAAGGCATACATCTTATGAATACCTGGATGACCAGCACTCGGACTATCGTGAAACTCAAATAAGATTTGGCACCTAGTGTTTAAGTCCTTTGGAACATATACTCTACCGTTGTGGAGTAAGTAGCTATCATCAATGGAAAAATTCCTCCATCGCTTAAGCTCTTCCTAAGTAGGGATGGAGATCTGTGTGTTGGAGTTTTTATATGCACGTGCAGAGACATGCTGATCTGGATGTACAGAGACATGTAAGTGTGAGGGATCCTTTTCAAAACCGCACTCCACATTTTAGCATATGATTGATCTTGTGCACGCTTGCCACATAATTACTCCAAAAATCCACTATTTATTTCTGTGAAAACAAGTGAATTGATCTGAGGCAAACACGAACTACTTTAAACATCATATGTTTGATTAACATTTATACTCCAATTTTGATATTGGCTCTAATCAATCAAAAATAAAGTTAATAGTGAGCATCTACAGTCACATTTCAATCAATTAAACGCATATTCAAGTAGAATAAAGAGGAAATTAAAAATTTTAATTAACTTAGCTTTTGATTATCAAGATCCTTAATCTTTGGAGCGTAGCCTGGGCTCTGATACCACTGCTACAAATGGAGGAGTAGAAGGCCCTGCAAACTAGCAAAAACAACATACTGCAAGCCATAAACGAACAAATTTGCATACCTGATGAATCCTGTGAGCATATAATCAAATCATACTCGAACAAAGAGAGATAGAGAGCGAGATATAACACAAGAGCACGTTCCGATTCACCTCCAAGATAGAGTGCTACACCGGCACAGCGAGAGAAGAGAGGAGAAGAGAGAAGAAATACACGAACACTAGGTACAATCTCCCCCCATGCAAGAGTGACCATTTCCCTCTTGCACGTATTTGATTTACACATTTCTTGAATGATCAAATTGAGTACAAACTGGCCGACTGGTCATAAATGGCCAAAGCTCATAAAAGAGCACTTGAATAATAAAATGTACAAAATATATATTTGTTCTCAATATAGGCCTAGACCGGTCAATCCTTTTCTACCTGTCAGCTGCAATAAATAGTAGAATATCAATTCTATAACATTCCCTATAGTCTTAAGGTCTTAGTTGTTAAGTTTCATGATGATTGGCTTCATTTGATGTTGTTTTGACCATTAGAGATCCAAATATCTGCACGGAAGACTTTGTAGATTCTACATTGATTTTTGCATGTGAGACATTTGTGACTCTTCCTCCTCAGCGCATTGTCATTTAGGACATTTGATGCGATGTTTCTATGCACTAGTCGACGGGTCAGTTACACCCTCGAATTGACATTTTATGTTAGTTTGAGTTTTGAATTTGCTACGTCGTCCGATCGCGGCGTTCCACCAACATTGGCGCGTTGTTGGGACGCATGACCTGTTCCCACATGTTACAGTTATTTTTTCTTACATCCTTAGGTAGGAGAGAGGGTGAGGCTTACCGCACTCTCAGGTGGACCGAGGAGACCGATGTTCTTCTTTGGTCACCTTATAGGTTAGGAGACACTAGTGTGGTTTTAGTGCTTGGTGCATTGAGTCCGCACCTTTAGTTAGTAGATCGCTTCCGAGTAGTGGTTGTTGTTGGTAGATAGCATTTTTTATGTTTTTGTCGTTTTCATCATATTGCTTGTTCATACCACATCCCCACCCACTAGTATCTTAGCATTAGGAGTAGCGTTAGCTTAGGTATCATTTTGGTGTGACACAGGAGTGCAAAGATTGCCTTGGATACCATATCGCGACTCTTTGATACCATAAAGTGACCAAAAACGCTAAGTGTGCGTATTTTGAGATTTTGAATGCCGAATTGAGAAATTCTTGTTTGCACATTTGCATATGTACTAGTACAGCTAATCTGGGAAATTTTGGTTACTTTTTAAGTTGATTTGTGCAAGTTAGACCATTTTTTGTGAAGCGGTCTTGAAAGAGAAAAAATTGGATTTTTGTATGCTAGGAGTGTCCATTTTACAAGTTCAGGGTATCATTGGAGAGCTCTTGAAGAGAGGAACCAACAAGGATTGACTAGAGTTGGAAAAGCCTTAGTTGACACCAACCGCAGTTGCTGCCACTTGTACATTTTGCAGGAATAGGTCATACCCACAGGTACCCCAGGTCTTAGAGACTCCAAATCCACTTCCCCAGGTCAAAATACCCAAAATCTTGGCCAAGAGAGCAATTTCTCACAAGGTTGTGTTAAAGAATATGATGTTAAAGAATATTTCCATTGTGCTATGGGCAGCTGGACACTGACTATACTATGTTGTAAATATACTTTGGATAATAGTTAAAAAAAGAGAAGAAGAGAAGAGCAGCTTGTTGAATGGCTGCTGCAGGGTAACGATTGTGTGTGTGTCTCGATGTGTGTTGGTGTGTGTGTGTAGTCTTCTTTTCTACCTTCTCCATCACCTGCGCACTCTACAAAGTGGTAGCAGAGCTCAGTTTAAGGAGCTGCAATCAATAAAAAGGTTTCCGTAGCTCTGGAAAACAGCAAAAAAGAGAGATTTTTTGGTCATAACTCCCTCACCCGAACTCGGAATACAGTGATCCAGGAGTCTATCTTTATGTTTTTGGGCATTCCGGACGCATTGGCATACTCAGATTTTCCAAAATCTGTAATTATTTGTAGCAAATAGCCAGCTCACACAAGCATAGGAGATGTCCAGTTTTGCACTCGGTAGTAGATTTACAGGTTACATGTGAAGAATTTAGCATTTACACAGGTTTTGGAGAGTGACATAGAGCTTTTGCATCATGATATTGTGTTATCAAAGATTATGTTTGGCTGTTGTGGGTCCGTTATGGACAGCCGCCTATGTAAGAAAGGTTGTGGGAAGAAGTTGAGGCGGTTATATTGTCAGATTGAGTACTTTGTGGTTATGTATGGATATGCGGTCAATGTATTTTGAAAAACTGCAGCCTTTGTGAGGGTCGAGTGAGGTTTTTTGAAGCCTTGCCTTGGGAGCTTTGGTACCTTGGCAAGTTGGATTAGGTACTGGAGTGAACCCCCGACTGGCCCCGCGAAAGACCTCATATGTCGTTTACGACTATGGGAAGAAGGTGGATGTATGGATATGTGGTTGTTGGACGGATACGCCGCGACGGACGTCAGCACAACGAGAACTCACCTAACAAGTAATGTCAGCTAAGAACAACTTGACCTGCAGGCGCGTGGAAGCAAGCATAAGGTGTCAACCTACACTCGACCGACTCCTAACTAATTCCTACAGAGGTCCCTACCAATTGTCTGAGTCACAACCTTCAAGAGTACAAAAGAGGATACTTCCTACAACGCTTGCTAGAGCCGAACACCCATCAAACACTTTTGAAACACCATAGAACTTGAAGGAGACCTTACTAATACCTATAGGCCTCTCTCCCTAAGGTCTATGAACCAAAATCACGACCCAAAACACCCGGTGCAGAAACACGTAGGATGGCTGGCCAAAATCTGTAGGTCTTCGTTTCCGAAATCTCAACTGCCTAATGTGTAGCTCTACTCAATGTGAATGTGTGGATATGCTGCAATGAGAAATTAGATAACGTATGCTCACCCAAACAACAGATGAAGCTCGTAGAAGGAGCTTCCGAAGCCGGACCGTACACGCGGAATGTTGGTATCGGCTCGTAGCTCTAGTCGGGGGCAACATGCTGTACTTCTCCGCACTCGATTCCGACCATCGTAGCACACGTAGCGTCAAGACAAAGCTCAAACTCTCTCTCACGTACACAGTACGCTCACTCACAGACTTCCCACTTGTTTAAAATGACAAAAGGTTTTTTCATTAAGGTCAAAAAGTGGTATATATACCTTACAGCTTCTCAAACCCTAAAGTTCCAAAATCAACCATCTACTCATTCTAACTATCAAAACTGGGATACAATCTGGAAACTTCTGTAAGTCCCAATATTTACAAGGTGAAAAATTCGGGTTTTCCTCAGTGAATGAATAATTTAAAAAAATAATAGTTCCAAGTAGTTAGATGCCGTGGGGTGTGTCCAGCTTCTAACATCCCCCCCCTCCTTGTTCATGTCTTCTCCGACATGGCCTTGATCAGCTACCTCATCTTATCGTCTCCCGCATCTTTAGAAGTGATTTGTACCTGGCATGTAGGTTAAGCATTGTTGGTCCAAAGATTTTGTGTTCATGGTGAAGAATCCTGTTTAAAATGCTTCTTCAAAAGCTTGGAGGTGATAAGATGGTAGAAACATGATTCTTTGATACAGTGCATGTATCACCTCCTTGGAAGGCTGACCTGACATATCATAAGCACATCTGTATGTATCCTCGAGGAAGAATATGTTGTGAGTCACCTGGCCTGGCTTGAAGGTCTCAAACACTGCTAGGATGGTTCTGCAGATCTTTCTCATCATAATGCATGTAAGGTCAGGTGAACCAGTGAACAACTTTATGGCGCCCGTTAGGGTTTTCACCATGTATTGTACACTTATTCTCTCACCTGCCTTCACGCCCGGCAGCTTTGGGTAGTTCAGCCAAGTGGGTTGGCTTCTTTGCAAGATTTCTTGTTCCTTCCACGTCCTAACCCTTGGTAGAGGACAGAAGCTGAGGTTGTCCCTGATATGTTTAGGTGCCTCTACCAAGTGGATTAGGTATTGTGGGTACTTGGTAAGCCAAGCCTTCCTCCACTTTGGCTGAGAATCTACTATGAGCTTAACTCCTTCTGGCCTCGAGGTGTCTGCGTTGTAGAGAGGGACCATTTGCTCTTCCCTGATTCGCTTGTTTATTGTTGCTGCTTCTGAAGGAGTGTGAGCGTAAGTGCGATGCGAGAGAGAGTGAAAGAATAAGAGCACGATGATATGGTGAACTTGCTCTACTGTAATGTGTAGAGCATAGTGAGTTCTGATTAGGTTTTTACAAAATAATATGTGTACATACTTGGCAGCCCACCCACTTACCTGGGCGACCACATTGGGCTTTATACCCCAACAACCTCTCACTTAAAGTCCAATGTGGTACTTTAAGTGTGAGAGAAGCTACTATACAAGATAATATACAAGAGATGTAGAGAAGTGATGTACTACCCTACACGTAACTGCTCGCGAAAATGCGCAAAGCTCTCTGAGGGAAGTCCTTTTGTAAGTAGATCAGCAGGATTTTCTGTGGTGTGAACTTTGACAAGATGAAGTTGATTATCCTCAAGCATTTCCCTCATGAAATGATACTTCACATCCACATGCTTTGTCTTTGAGTGATAAACTGGATTGCGAGCCAATTGTATAGCACTTTGACTATCACAATATAACACAGGCATCTCTTCTTTGATTCCCAAATCTGTTACTAGTCGATTAAGCCAAATTTATTCTTTGCATGCCTCTGATGCTACAACATATTCAGCCTCTGTAGTAGACCGAGTAACACAATCTTGTAATCTACAACACCATGATACTGCTCCACCAGCCAACGTAAAGGCATACCCTGACGTAGACCTTAGGTTGTCTAAGTCACCTGCATAATCTGAGTCTGTAAAACCCTTTACACTTAGCTCCTGACTCCCATAGCATATGCGCATACTCTTTGTAGCTTTCAGAGATCTCAATATTCCTTTCACTGCCTCCCAATGTTTCTTTCCTGGGTTTGACATGTATCGACTTACTACTCCCACTGCAAATGCAATGTATGGGCGAGTAGAAATCATTGCATACATCAAACTACCCACTGCAGATGCATATGGAATCTTATCCATTTCAGCATGTTCTTCCTCAGACATAGGACAATCTTGTTTGCTAAGTTTCACATATGGTGGCAATGGAACACTCAATGCCTTTCCCTTCTCCATATTGAAACGTTGCAAAACCTTGTCAATATACTCTGTTTGAGATAACCAAATCAACTTCTTTGATCTGTCTCTCTCAATGTGCATATCAAGTATATGACTTGCCTCACCCATGTCTTTCATGTCAAACGATTTTGCCATCTTTGACTTCAAAGCTGAAATTTCTTCCAAGTGCTTTCCAACAATCAACATGTCATCCACATACAAAATAAGGATCAGCCAACTGCCATCCTTAGCCTTCTTTGTATATAGACAGTGATCGAACTCACTACGTTTGTAGCCTTGAGAAAGAATAAACTTGTGCAACTTATGGTACCATGCCCTCGGTGATTGTTTTAAGCCATAAAGACTCTTTAACAACTGGCATACCAAATCTTCCTTGCCTTTCTCAACAAACCCTTCTGGCTGCTGCATGTAAATTTCCACATCTAAATCACCATGCAAGAACGCTGTCTTGACATCCATTTGGTGCAACACCAAATCTAATATGGCAACCAATGCAAGAAAGCATCTCAATGTAGTCATCTTGACCACCGGAGAGAAGACTTCATCAAAGTCAATGCCTTGTTCTTGCTTAAAGCCCTTGGCAACAAGCCTTGCTTTGTACTTTGGTTGACTATCATGAGGGGTGATCTTATACCTGTAAACCCATTTACAAGGTAGAGCCTTTTTGCCCTATGGTAATTTAACTAGCTTCCATGTCTGCTTTTATGCAAAGCTGTCATCTCTGACTGCATGGCCAATTGCTAATTCCTGGAGTCCTTCATTTGCACTGCTTCCTTGTAACATGAAGGCTCATTGCAATCAGTCAACATGACATAGTTCATAGATGGAACAAACCTATCAGGAGGTCGCGTGCTACGTCCAGATCTATGCACAATAGGTGGCTCAGGTTCAGCCACAACCTGTGGTTCCAATCTATCCTGTCCTTGCTCCTCTTGAGCCCTGACATTCTGTCTTGCCCGTGCAGGTCCATCTTCTTGGAAGACAACTCTTCTAATCTCCTCAACCCTCTCTGGTTTAGAATGATATTTGGATTCATTAAAGTGAACATTATTGCTGCGGATAACCTTTCTGGATTGGGATCCCAAAGTCTGTACCCCATCTCACCAGAATTACCATAGCCTAGAAAGATGCACTTTCTACTCTTTGGCTCAAGTTTGTTCCTAAATTCCTTTGGAACGTGAGTATATGCCTCACAGCCAAAGACTCTGAGATGCTTGTATGAGGGCATTTTGCCTGACCATACCATCTCTGGTGCTGAATCCTTCTGCAAAACCTTGCTAGGAGATCTATTTACAAGATGAACAGCTGTTGATACAGCTTCAACCCAAAACCCATTTAGCAGTTGTGCATTAGACAACATACTTTTGACCTTCTCTTGTATGGTCCTATTCATCCTCTCAGCAACACCATTTTGAGGAGGATTGTAATGAGTAGTAAGTTCACGTTTTATACCTTTTGACTCACAAAAGTCCTGAAAGGCCTTTGAAACATACTCTCCACCATTGTCAGTGCATAAGAATTTAAGCTTCTTGCCACTCTGATTCTCCACAAGTGTCACAAACATTTTGAAAACACTAAACGCTTCATCCTTGTGCTTGAGAAAGTAAACCCATAAAGTAAGAAGCTCCCCCTAGAGATAGGTTAGGCATAGGTCCACACAAATCACTATGAACAAGTGCCAACTGTGTATCTCTTCTACTGCTTCTATGCTTATGTGGCTGCTGTGTTTTCTTACCATACAGACAATGTTCACAGAATTCGAAATCATTAAATGAAAAGCCAGGAAAATAACCAGAACAAGACAAGATTTCCATTCCCTTCTTGGACATATGTCCTAACCGGCTATGCCACAAAGAAACGTTCGGCTGCTCGGTTACATTGATTAAATTTCTAGAGACATTTGATACATAAATCATGTAAAGTCCTCCAGACTTTACTCCATGTGCTACTGTCATAGAACCCTTGGATATCTTCCACATGTTCTGTCCAAAAGAGGTGACGTAGCCAACATCATCAAGTAAACCTGTGTTGATCAAGCTCTTTGTAATTGCAGGAACATGTCTCACATTCTTCAGCGTGAAAGAAGAGCCATTCTGAAACTTCAATTGAACATTTCCAACACCTAAGCTCTCACATGTTTGCCCATTGCCTAGCCGAACATGATCTTTAGTGGTCACATAAGAGGTAAACCACTCCTTGTTTGGAGACACATGAAGTGATGCCCCTGAGTCTATAATCCAGTCACTCAGTGCATTTCCATCAGATGTTGTTGAGGCGGTCCGGGGCGGGCAACAAGAGAGGCGACCTCTAAACACCCCTCAAGGCTCCCGTGCTGCTCAATTGGGGTTGGGGCAACCACAAGCACAACACAACAACAAACCCACAGCCAAACCCAAACAAGATAGGGGCACCACCTAGTTATGGTATGCGAACTAGGACACAAGAGAGATTTTGGCACAACCAAGAAGATGCACCACACAACACACACAAACAACCTCACACCAAGACACACACAAATTGGACCAGAGAGAGCTAGAGCAAAGGGAAGAGAGAGAGAAAAGGATCTTGCGTAATACCTTATTTGTGACTTGCAAATGGAGATGGTTCGTTATGATGCTATCGTAGAACTTGTATAAACTCACTCAATGCTTAGTGATTGCTAAACATTGCCAAAACACACACACACTGGCTTAGGGTGTGGGAGACCTCTCACCACAATACCCTCTTACGATGGACACAAAACTGGCAATGAAAAACACACTAAAACACTTTCTAAAATCATGATCAACCCATAAAAACTCAAATACACAAGTCACCTTGAATTCACCAAACCGTATTGCACAAATGGAAGGACGAAGATTTGAACGTCGAATCACGCCTTTGATGCACCAAACCTCAATTTATTGATGATGAAGGAGCATATACAGTAGTGGTTTTGAGATTTGTGGAACTCACGCTCTCTCACTTGCAATGTGTAGCTTGAAGGCTTCTCTCACACCAAGAGTGAAGCTCACAAGTGGTTGCTACACCTAAGTCTCTCCTCACGCATAGAGTGTTGGGGTGCTATGTGAGATGTTGGAGGTTGTTTTACAAGAAGGAGAGGGGCCTATTTATAGGTTGGAGATCCCTCATAAAGATTATTGGAAATCCTAATTTACAAGCTAACAAATCAAGATTATGATTTTTTTGAATATCAAAACATTGCGGGCCTTCTTTGTCTGCTTGAGTCATGGGTGTGGGCTCAAAAGAGAGCATTATTGATGGTGAATAAGGTGAAAGTAGAGTTTTAAGGAAAAGGAGAGAGAGAGGGAGAGAGAGAGAGAGAGAGAGTTACTTTGTACATGTCTTGAGGTGAGGTGTCTTTTATGGTTAGGGCAATGCTATTTTGTGTTAGTATGTTAGTGGTTAGTGTTAATAATCACTAGAAAGTTAATGTTACATTTACAATGGGTAGAATGAGGTGGTTGGTTGAAGTAAGATGGTTAAATGAAGTGAGCAAATCCTTGTGATGGTGAAGCTTCAAGAAGTTTTGGACTTACTTGTGTAGGTTCTCAAAATGACTATCGATCTTCTTCTTCGTCTTCCCTTCTTTACACCACCGCCGCCAAGGTTGATTATCGTGATGAAAATGGTAATTCCATTGATGAGATCTCTTGATTTGCAGAGGTTAACCATGGTACACATGCTGAATTTATGTATATATATAAGGGTTAAGATGGAATTGTACTTTGGAGATAATAGAGAGAGGCATAGAGATGGTGTATGTACATGGAGAGCTCATATGAGAGCTATAGGAGTAAGTGGGGAGGTTAATGGTGAAGAAGGTGAGAGAAACCATTGAAGGTGCAGGTTTGAGTGAGGGGTTGAGAGGAATGTGTGTGTGTGTGTGTAGAAGTTTGGAAAGAGGTGAGAGAAGACTATGGGCTACTTGTGAGAAAAGTGGGCAGACTGGGGTCCACTCAAAAAAACATAGCTCACCGCTGGTAGCTCCAAAAATCATGAAAAAACTTGAGGTGATTATTCAGAGCGTGGGATACATTTTCTCTTTTGACCACCGCTCCAAATTCGGAGTGGAGATGGATATTAAAAATCCCACCAAAAGACCTGTTTTTTATGTCTGCAAAAGTCTTTTAGTGGCCCCCTCCTTTGTTGAATTTGTACAATGCATCCAAGAGTGAGACCCTCCGTTGTCATATTATAATACAAAGCATCCAAGTTTCCCTTGACCCATGCATGGAGGAGGATTATTGGTGAATAAAGAAATATATACATGGTGGGACTAGTGTATGGACTATTCATGGACTTTAGCTCAATGAGCACATGGTGTTAGAATAATGAGTAAAAATAATACTAAAAATATGGAGGAGTTATGGATATGGAAAGATATTGGAATCATATGATATGGTCCCTCCTTGAATTATTTTGGGTGAAAGAGGAGAAGGTATGAAAGTAAATAATATAATAAACGTGACCAATGAGTAGAAATCAATTTTTTGTTTTCACGAGGGTGAGGGAGAAAATGTGGGAGTGATTTGTATAAAGGAAAAATATAAGGTTAGAGTATGTACATATTGGCAAAAAATATACTTATGGTGTAAGAGGATGAAAGAAGGCATACACAGGTTTAATAAAACACACACCTAAGTATAAATATTTAAATAAAATACCAGAATAATTATAAAAATCTCTATATTTAGGCCATATATATAATGCAATATTTACACAAAAATGGGCCATAATATTTTTTATTTTTTTTATTTTTTTTATTTTTTTGACTCAACTAGCCCAGTGACTAGCTAGCTGAGGATTTTAAGAAGATATGGGAAAAGTCTCCCTAACTCACACGCCTATTTACAGTGAAATGGTAGGGATAGCCATAGTGTTTGGGTGAATTTGGTAGGGTGAGGTAGCTTACTATGGCAATTATGGAAAGCCGAAAAACGACTATCACTGTAAGAAGAGTTGAGTCCCTTGTATTCTTCAAGAAGTAGATGTCTCCTGACACTAGACTGTCATCCTCTGCAAGAGTGTTTGTCACATTTATTTCTTGAATCTTCACTGAGGAATTGTTCTTCTCACTATGGTCTTTAGCTTTCTCTTTGCCTTTTTCTGCTTTCCATTCTCTGCAGTCTCTTTTCATGTGACCCTTCTTGCCACAATGGTAGCATTCTATGTCACTCTTGCCTTTAGCACTGCGGGACATGCTATGAGACTGATTCCTATTTCCACCTTTGTACTTTTCTTTGGTCCTTCCCCTGACAACTAAGGCTGTTCCTTTGCCTTTGTCCATTGTCTTTCTATTGGTTTCTTCAGTTAGCACCCTTCCTTCTACACCTGCTATGTTCAAACCATCTGGAGGTGCATAATTACTCAAAGATGTGCAAAAAGTGTCCCAACTTTCCGAAAATGTGATCAACAGGAACATAGCTCTAATAGGTTCAACAAACTTGACACCTTGAGCTGACAACTGACTATAGATTGTGTTGAATTCATTCAGATGATTGGACATAGGTGTCCATTCTTTCATCTTCAAGTCAACAAGCTTCTTAAGTCAGTATACCTGTGAAGATGCACTCTGCTTCTCATAAAGATCACTCAGCTTTAACCATGCTTGATAAGCTGACATCTCGTCTACTACATTGAAGTAAACGCTTTCTGCCAAAGAGCATAATGGTAGAAAGTGCCAATTCATCCATTTCGCTCCATTCATCTTCGTCCATATCTTTTGGTTTTATCCCCTTGAGATTTATAGGTTTTATCTGCTTCTTTTGTACCAACACGTGCCAAATCTGCTTCTTCCACAATGGGAAATTGGTTCCATCCAGTTTCTTGATATTGTAAAGAGCAGTGTCCTGTGATCCAGCCATAGCTACGCTTCATAGTAGTTTACTTTCCTGGGAAAAATTCAGCAGAGTTTCCCCTGTAAACTAACCTCTGAACCAATATCAACCTGTCAAATGAACCAAGAAAGCTTCAAATTCTATAGAAATTTTGACAGAGTCTCCATTGTAAAATGGCTCTGGTGTACTAAAAAACAGACCAAAAAACAGCTCAGAAAACCACTATCTCTCTAACACTGTAAGCTGTGGGTAAACCTGTCCTGCACCTGTACATTCTCTCATTGTCCTGTCACTGTCCTGTAAGCATAGATTGCGACAATGCCTCAACGGCAGTAAAGCAAAGATGCAATCCCAACTGTCTAACTCATAGTCAATACATCCTGGCTGCCTCTCTAAGGGTGCTCGAGGGATCGCTCCAAGACCTGTATCACCAAAAGAATCTCAACATTCGAGAATCCCCCATCTCAATAAAACCTCACTCGACCCTCAACAAAGGCTGCAATAAATCTGACAGTACACAGACTTCCCACAAAATCATACATCCACAAATTTCCCACTATATGTTGTAACCGCTGCGGTGGTTGTTTGCTGCGTGACTCACAGCCAGCAAACCCTCAACAGACATACATCATCTCTGACAATACATCCCATGTGGAAGTACCTGCAATGTCAGGATGAAATCTCGAATATCAAGCAGCAAACACAAGCTACCTGATGAACTAGTGGATGTCGCCTACAATCTGTGTGTAGATGTGCCCGTGTCGTATGTGACACGCCTCCAAGAACTGTGAGCCGTCCTTCGATGTGTAGACAACCACAAATCAGCACTCTGGGAATGTGGATATCCTTAGCACCTGCATTCGTAGGCCGAAACCCCAAATTTGCAGAGTCGGATCTGCACCCGCCGACACCACGTAGTCGAAAATGGCCTGCGCAGAACTTTGTCGAAGCCGAACGGTGGCCGAGATGACCTCAGAATGAAAATCTGAGAACACTAAGCCCTTTGGGATTGCCCACAGGATTTGGGGCCGTGTCTTCGCCTGTCAAATTTCACTCCAAGCTGAGCAGGTGACTCTGGCTACCTGCAAATGCTGCCCCGAGCCTCGATCTGAGATCTGATACCAGTTGAAGGAGTGCGAGCGGAAGTGCGACGCGAGAGAGAGTGCGAGAAGAAGAGAACGATAATATGGTGAACTCACTCTACTGTAATGTGTAGAGCATAGTGAGTTCTTATTAGGTTTTTACAAAAGAATATGTGTACATACCTGGCGGCCCACCCACTTACCTCGGCGACCACATTGGGCTTTATACCCCAACAACTTCATATTTCAGCAATGGATATGGGAGAGAGGGTTAAAGCCACTCGCGCTTGACATTGCTGGCGTTCATCCTTTGGATGGTCATAGATTTGAAGACCCTCTGCTCCCATTCCAAGGCTTCCTTTGTGCTTTCTCTTAGCTCTGCCTCTACATTAACCTCTTCTTCTTCTCGAGAGTCAGCTCCTTCTGGAGTTCTTGCATCTACTCTTTATATATTTGACTCTCGGAAATGATTTGAGTCGAGCTTGTAGCTCTAACTCTAGCAGGTGATGCTCGCAGCCTCTGGATGGTTTGATCTTTGACTTTTTACTGGTCCTTGAGCTCAAGGACTTCATCCAGGCTTGCTTCTTGTTCTATCTCTGCCTTTTCCTTGGCATTCCTCATGGCCTCTACTTCTTTAGTTTCTTCTGCTAGCTGGAGTGTCAGATTATCCCGTTCTTTTTCAGCATCTTGCAATGACTTGCTGAGTTGCAGACACTCTTCTTCCGCTGCTTGTAATCTTTTTGTTGCTGCCTTATTTGATTCTTCCTTTGCTTGGCAGTTTTGTAGAGCCGTTGCCAAGCTGGCCTGGAGGTCAGCTTCTCTCTCTTTTATCCCTTGTCTTTGTACCTGCAGAGTATCCCTTTCCATCTTGGTCTTTTCTTCGGTGGCCTTTAGAGTTATCAATTCTTCGTCTGATGCCATAGATTGTGCTCTTATTCCAGCTAACATTGTCATCACCACGTCCCAATCATTAGAGGACGGGTGCAGGTCTACCGTGTCGGTAACAATTTCCTTTAGCTCAACTAGTCGGATGCCTGGCATCTGTTCTTTATGCCCTGTCCTCGCCAAGTCGAATGCGACTGTGGCGGCTTCTTCCCTTGTATAGCCTGCAGCTAGCAGGTCCAAAAATGCATAATATGCCTCATCTAGTCCTTTTTGCTGAGACGCAAGCTTGGCCTCTTCTTTGGGCTCAGGTTCTTGCCTTTGCTCTTGCTCCTCAGCCTGGTGTTCTTCTTGATTTTCCTCAGCCTCCTTATCTTCTGGTGGAGGGCTACAAGGAGGTGGTGATGGTTGTGGGTTGGGTTTAGGGCTATCTGATAAAGTTGCAGGTTTGCCCTTTATGTCTCTGCCTACTTTAGTTTTTCTTTCCCTTTCTTGGCTTTCTTGTTCATCTAGCAATGTCTGCCTTATCTACTCCACTTCGTCCTCGGTGAAAGGGACATGGGGAATGTTTTCCACTGTAGCATCAAGAATCTCAAAATTCTTGATGTAATCTTCAAAGCGGTCCCTCTGCACTCTTCTGGATGATCCAGACATAGACTCAAGAGATGGATTCCAGAGTTCGTTTAAATCACCCTTGAGGGCTCTTTCTGCTTGGAAACTCTCCATCAGCCTCTCGAGTCTTGCCGCTTTTTGTGACCTTGTCTCTTTGGCCGGCACTTGAGCAGACTCCTTTTTTCCTTTCTTCTACTCAGGTTGCTCCTTTTGCAACTGGCTCTAGCTGCCTCTTCAACCTCGTAGCCACCCTTGGTGCTCTTTGTGGCTCATCTTCCTTGTCTTCTTTTACCCTTAGCCAATCATTCTGAGATGGGGGGTCAGGCCACCTTCTCTTGGTGTGTAGTGCTGCATAAATTACCTTGGTTATCATTTCTCCTGGCACTATGTAGGTTGGCTTTTTGTTGACCATTTTTACCAAGATGTCATGTATGTATGCCACATAGTTGATTATCTTTGGGGAGCCTTTTGTCATTGCCTAAGTAAACGTTGTGGCAATTGCACCTGGCGGCATCCTGTAATTCTGTGGCCTCTTCATGCACATGTGGAAGTACTGGTTGTACAATTGGCTCATGATCGCCACCTTTGGGTTGGCGATGTCTTCAAAGGTGTAATTGGCCTTTTTCTCTTTGTACACCTTGACTTCATCCCTTCGTTTTATCACACTGTCTCCCTGATTGGAGAGATCTAGTGCATGGGCTACAACCCGCTCCGTGATGATGATCTCTGTATCGGGTCTGCCTTGCAAATCTGTCACCTTGGCCACTCCATCCTCTTTGATTCTTGTTACAAACTCCCATACTCTTTTGACGGCCACCCCTGCTGGTATTGCTTCGAAATAGTTATGGAGGTCAATTTTCTCCAAGTAGCCGGCCATTTTGCTTCGGACAAATTCATTGAGCTCTCTTGGCAGCATTGGCAGCTCTATTACATTGCCTTCATTGTCTTTCAACACTCCCTGGTAGATCTTTAGGTCGTTTGACTCTAACAGATCTTCCTGTATCCAGGTGTTGGTTGGCTTTAGTGTCCCCTCTGGAAGGACAAAAGGTTCCACCTCGTCCAGATAATCTTTGATTGTCATTCTTTTCTTCTTTGCCGGTGACCTCGAGGCTGCCATAGATCCTATTGCACTTAGTAATCCAAAGTTAGCGTTTTTCCGATATTAGCTGCGAAACTGAGTTTTACTCATCCAAATGACTTGAAAATTGGAATTATAGCTTAAAAGGAACTTGTGAAGCTGTGCATGTGCTCACAGTGCAAATCTGGCCAAAAATTTCCATCTAGACATTCTACGCGTAGGATGTCTTTTTCTTCAGAATTGGTTCATACTTGATATGCAGGTAGTGTAAGGCTCATGGAACATGGTTATAAGCTTGGATTTGAATTTGGATGTCAAAAAGTGGATTTTTGGGCTGATTAGGCTTTAGGTCACAATTTGGGTAGGTTGTCCATCATGGGTAGCAATTGATGTCCAAATGGGTTGAAACTTGGTATTTGGGCTTAATGCATCATGGTATTGGCTCCTATGATGTCATTTCTTGCACAGAAGGCTAAATATGTGTTGAAGACATCCTACACGTAGGATGTCTTTTTCATCAGAATTGCATGAAACTTGTTCTGTGGGTTGTCCTTGCCCTATGGAACAATGCCATGTTCTTGGATTTGAATTTGGATAAGATTTGTTGCTTGTAGGGCTCTGTGAGGTGTTTTTGGGCTCAAGAAGTGTATCTTGAAGGTGTTGGGGGTCAAAAGTGATTAGAATGGCTTCAAATTTGACATATGGGCTCTTGATGATGAGGTAATTAGATTTGAAATGACAAAACATCCCTTCCATGCCAACAAGGTCCATTAGACATCCTACGCGTAGGATGTCTAATTCATCATTTTTACTCCCTGACCACACAGATGGTTTGCTGATGTGTATGTGAATGTGTTGTGCAAGTTTCATGAGATTTGGACAAGATTTGGTAGGTCAATGGCCCATTATTGCCTCTATGCCCTAACTTTGCGTTTTTCCATGCATATGAGGTCAAATCTTGTCCAAATGTGATGAAACTTGGTGTAGGGCTTCTAAATGTCATTCAGAACATGTGCATGACAAAAATTGTTGGGTTTTGTGCCAAAAAGTTCCTTTGAGACATCCTACGCGTAGGATGTCTCCTGATGATTTTTTCAGTGTTAGTGCTCCCAGTGCTTGCCCTTTGCCCCCCTAAGTCCCTTTTGAGCCTAATTTCAACAAAAAAGTCAAATGGATAGAGTATAACTCCCTGTGTGGACTTCAGAGCCTCCGAGCCGTTTTCTGACTTTTGGAGTGCTTTTTGGCGATGAAATTTCTCAATGTTGGTCTCCATAGCTTCCCAATCCCGTAGGGATCCTCGCCGTATGGTTTTTGTCAACTTTGGCTTCACCGGAGCTCCATTTGGCAATTTTTCATTCTAGAAGCACCCGTGGTTGCGTTTACATATCTTTGATGATTTGTGGTGGTCTACCACCATAGTACTTGGTTGTTGATGGTCTAGGAAATCCGCTCGTGAAGTTTGGTGGCAAACGGACCTGCAGTTTGGTCGCAAGTGCCTTTTGACGCTTTGTGTGTCTGATGCCGTTTCTGAGGTTTAGTGTCGCTTCGGGTCACTTTTTGGTCATGCGGGTCATATGGACTTGTCGAGCATGTCGAGATGCTCCTACCCATAAATTTTGGTAGCATTTGGTGGCCGATTCGCCGATTTCCCATTTGGTGGCCTCTTGCGGGTTTTTGGGAATTAGGGTTTTTTCCGATGGTTTCCCACTGCCTTTGGCTATCCAGGACTGGTCTCCTAGACTAGGGTAAGCTGCCGATGAAGTCTTGTTGCTTTCAGGTTAGCCGTTAGTCCGCCGTCTCTACTTGTAGGTCTCCACCGCTCGCTTTGTGTGTGACCTCTACGCTAGTTTTCGCGACATAATGACAAACATGCGCGAAAAGCTCAAGGTGGTGAGCCTACCTCTCATGTCTGGAGCTGGTCGAGTAGACGTGCGTGTCGTAGAAGCTGCTGGAAGTTCAATCCGCTCTAGGTGGCAGAAGCTCTCTCCACAAGGTCAATAGTGAGAATGAGCTAAAAATGGGGTGGAAATTTCTTATAATGGAGGTCCCCGAACCATTTTTCATGAAATTTGACATGTGCTCCTATCTTTCTGCGAGATGCAGTTTAGGCTCAAAAATTTCTTGATTTGGACTCCATTTGCCCTGTTTGCCAGAAATTTGTCATTTTGGTCAAAACCTGGCCAAAACACGCTTTCCGCTCCAGTCTCATAATTGCACCCCCAGTGTACCATAGGTTGTCCTTTAGTCACTAGTCATCCCCATATTTTTTGTTTTTCATTACGACTGTTTTTCACCTGTTTTTTTGTATTTTTGAAGTTTTTCTGCCGAAAATTAGCAAAATTAAAAGGAAAATAGCAAATCAAACCCAGAAAATTCCCAAAAATCATAATAGATCACAAACATCACCGCAACACATTATATACACTCATAAGCAAGTTTTATGGCCGGATTTCTCCGTTTTATCAATATTTTGCCTGAAAAATGGCTATTTCTACTTATATACACACACTCCTAGGGGCTTGATTTGGCGTTTGGCCCCCTATACCTGTAGCTTCATGCTATATAAGGGCATATATACTTGGGTTACTCCAGAAAATTTTGCAATCAAACGTCAACCCTTAAAATAGTCAAAAATCGTGCCCTTTTTTGTTGTTTCTGTTATTGGTTCCGCATTGAGAATGCCTCCCTCCCTCCTAGTTGGAGTCCTTCCGGACGACAAGATTTCTCCTCGGAGTATGTGCCGTGCATAGGTTGAAAAAGTTGTGCTATTTCCTAGCCGATTAATGTGGCCCTATTTTATGCATACTCGGTCAATGCATGGAAAAATTAATGTTGTGCAAGAGAAGGGAATAAGCAAGATGCTTATTGGCACTCGTCGTCGAGGCTTCCTGTTTTCTTTGCAAGTAGTAGTTGTAACTCTACTGCTCTCTATTTAATTTTCCTTTTGGCAAGAGGCAATTGCTTTGCTGACGCTGTTGATGGAGTCGTAGCTTTTTCTAAGGATAGAATTGGCTGGGATGTAATATCTATGGGCCTTATGGCCTGGGCTTTCCATTGGTATTTTGTTGCTTCCGACTTTTGTAGATGGTTTGGCACTTTCTTGTTTGCCATTGGTTTGTCTTTCATCGGCATCATCATATATCGGTTTCCTTTTTTGAAATGCCGCTCTCTACCTTCCATTATTGCGTGTACGGCAGGTAGTTCCTTTTGCTTTTGCTTTGGTATCCAAATCTGAGTGACATTTGGATTATTGCTAAGCATTTTCTTTGGTATCCACATCTGTTTTATGCCCTTGGTTTGGGGTTGAACCATCTGCTCTGTTGGAATCCGTTTGTTACATTGTTGTTTTTCCGCCATTGCATTTCTATCCTTCCGCATCCATACTTGTTTACCTTGTTTTGGTAGCCTAGATTTTTGCAGTGTGGCCGGTGACTTCATCTGTCTGTAATTAGCATGGTTGGATTTTACCTGGTTGTTGGTCTCGGGTTTCATGTTGTTCTTTGATGGCATTTGTGCTTTTGTCTTTGTTGCCAGTGATTGCATGGCTTGCAGTTGATCATGATGGTATTGCTGAGCAAAAGCTATCACCTGTCGTTCATGTTCATGTTGAATTTTGACAGCCTTTGCTTTCCAATCTATCTGCACATTGTATGCTTTTTTCCAAGGTTGCCCTAGCATCATTGGGTGTTGTGTGCTTTCATCTGTCACCACATAGAATTTGTGTGGGTAGATATATTGATGTATTTGTACATACAATATAGTCCATCCCAATATTGTCAATGGGTGTGATGTGCTACTTTCCAGCACTTGGGGAGTAGGATGAAGTTGATCTGTGACTTTGAGCTGTTGGTATAATCCGTAAGAGATCAAATTTTCTTGAGCACCCGAATCAAGCAAAGCTGTTGATTCAACTTGATTGTTGCCTACTTTGACTGTAATTATTGGCTCCATTGTTTCCTCCTCCAACTCAGTCAGTCGAATGGCATTGATTCGCAATGGTGCTCCACTTTTCTGTTGTTGTCGCAGAAGCCGTCTTTTTGCAATGCGTTCCTGTGCTTCGGCTTGAGCCTCCTCCCGTACTCTCTCTTTTTCCTTCATTCTTTGCCTTCCTTGATGAATTTGTTGGAGCATCTCCTGTGTGAGTGGTAGATGATATCTTCTCAGTCGACACCCACTAATCCAGTTTGGCATTTCTTCAACTGCTAGTGAAGCAAGCTTGACATCTCCACTTTGTGATAGATCATGAATCACAAATGGTCCCATCCCTCGCTTTTTAAGTTTCTTGGCATGTTGCTTCAAGGTATAAGCAAGTACGTAATCACCTGTTTTGAACTCTTTGGTACACACATGTTTGTCAAAAAATTCCTTTTGTCTTCTCTTTTTAGCATAGATTGAAGCGATCGCTCGTAAGCGGAGTTCATCTATCTTTTCAAGATCATTAATTCTTGAAGAGAGTTCATGCTCTGTCCATTCCAATCTTGTTGCTACTCGTAGAGTTGGGATTAAAAACTCTATAGGTAGTATAGCATTTAGCCCAAACACCATCTTGTATGGTGTTGTTCCTATTGATGTTTTGTAAGCTACCCTATATGCCCTTAGTGTTGAGTGTAGCTGTTGATCCCAATCGGTTCTTGATGCTGACACTATTTTAGTGAGAACTGTGCATAGTGTTTTGTTTGTGGCCTCAGCTTGCCCATTGGCCTGTGTATGGTATGGTACTGATTTCCTATGTATGACCATGAATTCCTCTAGTAGATATTCAATGACTTCATTGAGGAAGTGTGTTCCACGGTCACTGACAATTTCTATTGGTAACCCGTAACGTACAAAAACATTCTCATACAAAAATTGAGCCGTGGTGCGTGCATCAGCTTTTTGTGTTGCTTTGGCTTCGACCCATTTTGTGAGATAGTCCGTAGCCACAATGATATATTGGGTATGGGTGCGATATGCAGGGGGTGATGTAGGTCCTACAAAGTCAATGCCCCATTTTGCAAATGCCCTTGCCCCCATCATTGGCCTTAATGGAATCTCATCTCTTTTTATTGGTATCTGGGTGCGTTGACGTGCATCACAACGCTTTACAAACTCATTGGCATCCATGTGCAATGTAGGCCACCAAATTCCTACGGTTAAGACAATTTTTGTCGTCTTATTGCCCAAAAAATGGCCTCCACTTACTCCGCTATGTGCATGTTCTAGAATCAGCAGGTATTCGCTTTCACTTGCACAGATTCTAAGTTGATTGTCCTTTCCCCGCTTATAGAGTTGATTTCCAATTAACTGAAAGTCACGAGCTTCCAGCTCTATAGCTTTTTCCCGTGCTCTTGTAATGTTCTCAGGGAACGTTCTAGTGGTTAGGAAGTCAATGATATATTGACTCCATGCAGGTGCTATGTTCACCCGAAACAAAGTTGCGTGATCCATTGGTCATTTGGCACTACATACTGTACAATTGGTAACATAAGAATGTGTATCCGCATACATAGTTGGCCAATAAACCCCTAACTGTTTCAGTTTCTGGTGTGTTTTCACTGTCGAACAATGAAATGCAGAACCCTGGACATGTGCCTCTTCAAGGTAGTGCTTGAATTCTTCCGGATTTATACATAATCGTAGGATTAGGTCAGATTCAAGATGATACAACCGTCCTGCTATCAACTAGAAGTTCTTTGTTTGTCGAATTGTTTGTTGTTTGGATCTGCACTCCGTATTATCAAACTCATGTCCGAAGGAGAGAATGCTAACTATTTCTTGAGACCACTTGGGTACCATTTCAATGTTGAAAAGATAAGCATTAGGTATGTCATCATCTACCCCTTATGGAGCTTCCCCTTTGTGTATTCTTGAAAGATGATATGCTCGCAGATGGGTTTTACCCTTTTTGACCACCACTGAGAAGTCAAATTCTAGCAATATAATAAACCAGCGTACGATTCTCCCTATATTGCAAGGTTTATTTACTAGGTACAAAATAGCTTGATGATCTGTGAAGAACACAAATTTGTTTGCAAGCAAATAATGCCGAAATTTCTTCACAGCATAAATCATTCCTAACCCTTCCCTCTCGGTGGTTGTGTAGTTCTTTTCTGCATTGTTTTATTGTCGGCTCGTATAGCAAACCGGAAAGTCCATTGTTCCGTCTCCAGGTTGAGCTAGGATACTTCCAATGGCATATGCTGAAGTATCAATGTGCACATGGAGTATCTTTTCCCAATCTGGTGCCTTTAGTACAGGTGCTGATATAAGGTTTTCCTTCAGCTTTTGGAATGAAGTTTCACACTCCTTGGTCCATTCGAAATTGACTACAAACGATACAGAGGTTGTGCGATAACCGCATACATGTATATGAATCTTCGATAATATCCGCAGCGCCCCATGAAGGATTGCACTTGTTTCACATTAGTAGGCCTGGGCAGGTCTACAATGACTTTGACTTTGTCTAGGTCTGTGGTTATGCCGTTTCGTGAGACAATGTGTCCTAAGATTCGTCCTTGCTTAACCATAAATACACACTTTTCCGGGTTTAGACAGATTCGATATGTTCTGCACTTTTCAAAGACCTTTTGCAAATGGTCAATATGTTCCTCTCGTAGAAGAGAGTGTACACACAGGTCATCCATGTAAATTTCTAAGAATATTCTCAGGTATTCCTTGAAAGCGTGAGTCATTAACCTCTGGAAAGTGACTGGTGCATTTGTTAAGCCAAATGGCATAACTCGATATGCATAAATCCCCCATTCTGTGGCAAACACTGTTTTGTGTTGATCCTCCCTTGCTATTGCCAGTTGGTTGTATCCCGAAAACCCATCTAGAAAGGAATAAGCCCATTTCCCGACCACTCGCTCCAGTACATGTTCTGTGATTGGCAAGGGATAATTATCCCTTATGGTTGCTGCATTCACCTTTTTGAGGTTTACACACACACGCAGTTTTCCATTCTTCTTGGGAACTACCACAATGGGTGACACCCAATCTATATGTTCAATCTCATAGATGAACTCCGCTTCCATCAGTTTATCAATCTCTTCTTTGATTCGTTTGGCAAATGTGTCATTATATGTATAAGGACGTTGTTTGCTAGGTTTTGCATATGATTTCAAAGGAATTGTATGTTGGCATATCAATGGATCAACTCCTTTGAGGTCTTTATAGGACCAAGCGAACACATCTTTATACTTCATGAGAAGTTGTGTTAGTTGTGCTTCCTACTCAGGCTCTAAATCGTTAGCTATATAGACCGGCTGAGGCTTTTCACCTGGTTCTACGAGGTCTATTCTTTTTGCATTTTCAGGCCCATCGAAAGATTCTTGGTTCGTTCTCTCCCTAATTGGTGGTGTCATGATGATTTTTCTATCTTGGATAGTAAATTTTCGATAGTGTGCTGGTACGTTCATGTTGCCATTTTCTGACCCCCCTTTACCATCACTATCTTCTTCAGTAGTCCATATCTCTCTCAAAGACCGTTTCAATTCTTGGTATTTCTGTTTACGCTCCAGTTTAGTCCACTCTTGGTCTTTTGTTGTTTCTCTTTTTGATTTTTCAGATTTTTGTGATTTTGTTTCGGTTTTAGCTTTTCTTACCTGTTTTATTTCTTCTCGCGTTCTTTCTTTTCGATTTATTGAGAATTTCCCTGATATTTGATCTTTCACACAATCCTCAGCTTTTACAAGCATCAAATAGTGAGTTTTACCTTTTATCCTAGGCATCAGATTCTCTCTCACTTTGTTTCCTGTTCTTTTCCTCCTATAGCGTTCTTGGCGTCTAGGGTGTTGATTAGCAAAATCATAAAACTTGATATTCTTGGCTTCATTTCCACGCTTACTTGAGGTGTCTGAACACTCATTATCTGCATCATCATTTACTTTTAAATGTTCAGAGGAGTTGTAAAACTCTTGTTCTGGAGGTTCTACCGTCTCTTTCTCTGGCACAACGCTTACCATGTAATAGGGTAGCACATCGTAGCCATCCTTATCGCAAAACTTTGTTGTTGGACTGTCGGTAATGGTACAGACATCTAATGTTGCCAGTATGTGTTCCCATTCTAGAGGTTACGAGGCATCTTCAGGGAAAGGTTCTGGAATATACTCTTTGTCCTCAATTGTTCTTTCTAAGATGCATTCCTCTTTTTTTAAGCTTCCACAATGTGAAGCTCCGCACATCCATAGCTCTTTTGGTTGCCCTAACCATGCTGGTAGTTCCGATCCTTCTATTGTAGCCAAATCAAACTCTTCCACTGGTGTTTGGTTTATATCTTTGTAACTATGGTCTTTCAAGTGTATTTTAGTTGTCGTCTCGCCATGTCTGAGGTATATGTGTTCATAACCCAAATCTTGGGCCATCTTCAGTTGTCACATGAATGGCCATCCCAAGATTATCTCATAATTGTTCTTTTTGTCGAAATCGACTATTGCAAATGCATGCTCATACTCGATCCCGCACGAAGTGACAATTACTTTTCCTAAGAGTCCGAGGCTTCTCCATGAACCCATCTGCCAACTGCAGCTTCATTCTGGTAGCCCTCAGAGCTGGTTTTCCCCATTTTTTCTAGATTTCCTTGGTGGCGATAGCAACTCCCGCTCCACTGTCAAGAATAGCTTTGGAAACTACTCCTTGGAATCCTACCTGTAGCGTCGTGTTTCCGTCTTCTCCCTCGCAATATTCTCCAACCTTATTCAATGTTACAGGTCTAGTGTTTAGGTTAGGTCTGTCCAACTCCCTGATTCCTTCTTGGAGCTTCAAGGTGGGGTCTTCACTCCAAATTTTTCTAGGCATTTTCCTACTGTGGTCCACATGTTTGGTCTTACACTTAGGAGTTCTGCTAATGTGATTGTGCATGTCACCGGGGTGGATAACAACTCAATCAATCCTTGCGAATCCATCACCTTGTTAGAAGAAAGTCTTTGAGATGGGATTGCTCTCACTTCCGACTTAGCTTCATATTCTCCCAGGTAAGAGGGTAAAGTTCTCAAAGAGTCTGGTTGGCTGTGCCCCGAACTAATAGATCCTTGGTCTCCCCCTTGTGAATGTATTTCTAAGTTCATTTGTGATCTTGCCTCAATTTATTCAATAGGAGGTAAGATCACGTTCTTTTCTTCTCTCGTGCTATTCATGTGGTTACTCATCCTATTAGCCTCGTTGGCTTCTCGGATTTTCTTCCACAGATCATCTAAATCTTTACCGTCCTTACCCATTTCTGCCAATATTTTAGGATGGACCCCGTCACTTGCCCCATCGGTGGTATTTGGCACTATGATAGGCTCTCCTCTGGATTCATAATCATTAGTGAGTCTTTCCTTAGTTTCTTCATGTTTCTCTAACGTTGGTTGGATAGGGGTTGGAGCTGGTGCGGAATGACAATTTGCCGGTTTACCCAACGGGTCTTCCATCAATGATTGAGCCGTTTCGATCATCTTTTTACACATATCCAACCTCTGTTTTTCTATTTCTGCATATGGATAAGTCATCCACCTTTGATCCTGGGTTTGGTTCTTTTTAAGTCGAGCTTCATAAGCTTGTAGCAGTGCATCCAACTGCTTGTTTACCTTGTCTGCCAGTACAGATCCTCCTGATCTTGCACTTTTGGGCTCTTCTATTTCCTTGGATGCTATGGCTGCTGTGGTGTGTGAGCTTAAGCTAGCTAGGTCCTCTAACCGCTCCAATATGTTCTTTGTATGTTTCAACTCATCGGATAGGGGTGCTTGCACTCGTTCTTTCCTGAATTTCCTATGCACCTTTCTAGCTTTCCAAGTGCTTCTCTGATTTTTCGTTTTTGAACTTTGGGCATCGGTTTTTGGTTCTTCTACTATGGGTTCGTTCGTCCTTCTTTGGGCTTGGGCTCGTGTTATCTCCTGAATAGGTATGATTGTTTCATTTTCCGATCCTCCACTGGAAGGTACTGTCTCCAACAGGTTCAAGGTGGTTTTTGCTCCTTTGCTCGGGTTTTTAGGGTAATCGGGAATCAAATGAGTAATTCCACATTCTGGGCAATACGCATTGACTCTAATGATTTCATCATGAGGACAATCTCTCAGCCAATGGTCTCCACCACACTTGTAACAGGGTCCCTTGGGTTGTTGAGATGCTCCTTGAGCCCCTCGTTGCTAGTAAGCCTGTCTCTGTCCGCCCATGCCTATCTCTGTCCGTTGGGTTGTTGAGGTGCTCCTTGAGCCCCTCGTTGCTGGTAAGCCTGTCTCTATCCGCCCATGCCTTCATTGGCTATGAACAACAATGTTCGTTCATCTAAGCTATATCTTCCTTCTCCTGTGGCCTGTGCAACAGTTGGAGGTCCTTGATTCCCTATCATGCTCCATGGTTCTGGTGTCGAGTGTTCTTTCGGTGGATAATAGACAGGGTTTGCCGCATATCCATTGGGATATTCATAATATGCATGCATAGGCACCAAAGCCTTTTCTTATGATTCAATTATTGTTGGTGTGTATCTTATACCAACTGGTCGTAAACCTGGTAGGGGTGGTTGTTGGCCCAACACCGGTTGTGGTCTTTCTACACCTACATGTCCTCGTAAGTTGCCTGCTTGATATCTAGCATCGGTGGAACTTGAGGGGATGCTACGGGAGCTTGGGGAGCGTAAGGTCTCTCCCTCACATATCCCTTGTTATAGTAACATTCCTTGGTCCCATGGTTTGTCCATTTTTGCTCAATAGCACACCACTTGGGCTGTTTAGCCTGAGGTTTGGCGTACAAGTTGATATTTTTTAGCACTTCATCTGCGAGCTGCTCCTAGTTTACCGCTATTTCTCGTTTCAGTGTTGTCCTCGAAGACATGCTCCCACTTTGCTGTGAAGATGAATCGTCATCAAGGTCCTTGAACTCCCCTTCTTTGTAGACCGCACAATTGTCCACAAGGTACAGAGCCTCCTTGGTCAACTCATTCAACATCGTGCTCCTCTTCATATGTAAATCTTTCTGGAGATCTGCATTCCTTAGTCCTTGGATGAATATCATCATAAGTCTGGATTGAGTTGGCAGTTCTTCAACAGGACAGAACTTAACATATCTTTTTAGTCTTAAGGCTGCCTTCTGTACAGATTCTCCATATTTTTTTTTGAATTTATGGATTTGTGAGACGGTATTATGAGCTATTCCCCTTTGAGAGAATTCCTCAATAAAATCGTCAAACACTTCCTCCATCGACTCAAAGTCTCTACGCTCCACAGAGTCAAACCAAGTTGCAACATCATCCTCTAGGGTTAGTCCAAACCCTGCAAATTGGGTAGGAAAATCTAACACCTCTTCGGCTCTAATTACATGCACAAAGGCTACCACATGATCTCTTGGGTCTTTGTTTCCTGTGTATTTCTTGTTTAGCCATTTATCAAATAACGTATGCTCACCCAAACAACAGATGAAGCTCGTAGAAGGAGCTTCCAAAGCCGGACCGTACGCGCGCAATGTTGATATCGGCTCGTAGCTCTAGTCAGCGGGGGCAACACGTTGCACTTCTCCGCACTCGATTCCGACCACCGTAGCACACGTAGCGTCAAGACAAAGCTCACACTCTCTCTCACGTACACAGTACGCTCACTCACAGACTTCCCACTTGTTTAAAATGACAAAAGGTTTTTTCATTAAGGTCAAAAAGTGGTATATATACCTTACAACCTTTAAAACCCTAAAGTTCCAAAATCAACCATCTACTCATTCTAACTATCAAAACTGGGATACAATCTGGAAACTTCTATAAGTCCCAATATTTACAAGGTGAAAAATTCGGGTTTTCCTCATTGAATGAATAATTACAAAAAATAATAGTTCCGAGTAGTTAGATGCCGTGGGGTGTGTCCAGCTTCTAACAGTGGTACAGGACAGCGTATGGATTGCATTTTGCATACAAGTCCATGTGGACATTGTTTTAGAGTATTTATGCATAGTACTGAGTTAGTCTTTGGCAAAGTGAGTCAGTGGATTTTCCCTTGGCAGTGAGAGATTTTCTGTTAGTGTTTATGAGCACTTTGGTTGAGATTGTCACTTGAGATATTGTCCAAATACAAACGAAACTCTGCCGAAATTTTGTCAAAATCCTTTGGAAGAAATTGAGAGAGTGAAGATGGCAGAAAGTTCAACTCAAGTCACACAGATTGTTGGAGAGAAGCTGACCAGAGAGAACTACAGCATATGGTCTTACATGATGGAGAACTTTATCATGGGCAAAGGTTTATGGGATTATATTACATGTGAACAAGAGTGTCCCGAGGTTGGTTTGGAACCACATAGAGAGAATGTTGAAGCACATAAAACATGGCAAGCATGAGTAGAAGCTTACAAGAAGTGGATCGAGAATTCAAGAAAAGTGATGCATTGGATTTCACTATGCATTAGTGACTTCTTTATACCACATGTGAAGAAGGCTCAATCTCGAAAGGAAGCATGGGAGATACTAGCAAGAATGAATAGCTCCAATACAGAACCACGAAAAGTTCACTTGAAGCAAAGGTTACATTGTGTATGGCGAGGAAATAGATCCATATCAGATTATGTGACAGTGATAAAGCAAATACAAGAAGATCTTACGAGCATTAATGTTGAAGTTCCAGATGATGACTTAGCTTCAATGACATTGAATGGTTTGGGAACGTAATGCAAGAAGAGGTGAAGCTAGGCAAGTCAGGTCCTTCTACATCAAATAACAATTCCAGAGATCAGGTTTTTTACTCTAGAGGTCGTGGAAACAATAGAGGTGGAAGAGGAAACTATGGTCGTGGAAACAATGCTGAAAGAGTTCAATGGCAAAACCAACAAAGTCAAAGTTACAATGATTATAGCCAAAGAGGCAGGGGGAGAGCCCAAACTCGTGGAGGTGGAGGTGGATGATTTATACATCCTCAAAGAGATGGATATTGTAACCGATGTGGCATTTATGGTCACTTTGAAAGAGAATGTTACACAAAGCTAAATCAAAATCGTGATCGTGGTGGAAGAGGCCGAGGTTATGGCAGACATGGAGGAAACTTTGTTGGATACAATCCTCATGATCAAAATATATATGACAATAGATCGAGTGGACATTTATTTCCTATGGAGCATGCTGTTGGAATCATGGTGGAGCCACATCATACAGATGATTGGTATTTAGATAGTGGTGCCACAAATCATATGACATATCATGGTGAATGGTTTGACAAAAAAGAGAAATTAGAAGAGGGTGAGTTTGTCGCTACAGGTGATGATACTATGCATCGGATTACCCATGTTGGTTCAATTCCACTGCTAGAAAAAGACGAGACATACAACACATTGGGAGATGCTCTATATGTGACTTCAATCAAAAAGAATTTAGCATCATTGGACAAATGACAGATCAAGGGTTGCAAGTCTGTTTTAATCGTTATGGCTTCTTCATAGAGGAGTTTCACAAAGGCAGACCAGGCAAGATATTGGCACGTGGAAGAAAGAAAGGTCGCTTGTTCTCGTTGGAAGCTGGAGATCCATGTTTACACAGTGGTATGTATGCAAACAAATCATTCACTCAAGATAATTGGGCAGAGTTATGGCATAAGAGGATTGGACATGTCAATTTTAGAAGACTAAAGCATATGCAATCAAATCAAATTGTACGTGGATTACCAAAGTTTGGCAGATTGAATTTTGATCATGTTTGTGAAGCTTGTCAATTTGGAAAGCAATTTAGTTTACCATTTCCAAAGAGGGGGAGAATTAGCCAAAGTCCTTTGGAAATTGTTCATTCAGATATTTGGGGACCTTGTGATCATGCTACGCCAAATGGTTGTCAATATTTTATCACATTCATGGATGATTGCAACAGAATGACATGGGTTTACTTTCTAAAGTCAAAGTTAGAGGCATTTGAGGTATTCTTGGAGTTCAAAGTTATGGTTGAGGAAATGAGATGGAGCCAAAGGCAGTGAAGTGTATATTCTTGGGCTACTCAGTTGAAAAGAAAGGTTACAAGTGCTATGATCCTACGACAAGACAAGTTTATGTTAGTAGAGATGTCAGATTTTGTGAGCATGAACCATGGTATAAACCAAAGCCAGTGATGATAGAAGATAAGTATAAAGAGCAAGAGAATGTGCGTCATGTTGTTGATAATCCCGAACCATCAACAAGAACTACTTCAGGACCACATATGGCAAAGGAGAGTATAGGAAGTGTCAACCCATGGAGTGGTCGTTTGCGAGATAAGAAGCAAGACGAGAAAGGCAAGAAGAAAGTGGTTGAAGAGAGTTCTGGAGATGAAAGCCTCGATGAAGAGCATGGTTTACCACGCTTGAAGACACCTGGCAGTAAGCATAGTGAGAAATATGTACCCCCATATGCAAGAGTTGAAGAGAAGAGTGCACCACAATTGAGAAGATCAGAGAGGGTGCGTTATCCAGTTGATAGATTGACATACAACGGTTACATGCGTACACATTATGCATACATGGTTTCACGTGTGCAACATAAAGAGCCTACATGTTTTCAAGGGGCAATTGGAAAATCAGAATGGGAGTGAGCAATGGATGATGAGATGGATGCTCTTGTGAAGAATGACACTTGGGATTTGGTTCGCTTGCCAAGTGGAAATAAAGAAATTGGTTTAAAATGGGTATACAAAGTCAAGTGCAAGTCAGATGGTAGTGTGGAAAGATACAAAGCGAGGCTTCTTGCTAAAGGTTATGCACAAACAAAGGTCTTGATTATGATGAGACATTTAGTCCAGTTGCAAAGATGACAACAATCAGATTGGTGATAGCAATGGCAAGTATGTTCGGTTGGAAGTTACGACAAATGGATGTGGATAATGTATTTTTGAATGGTGACTTGGAAGAAGAAGTTTATATGATACAGCCAGAGGACTATCAACATCTAGAGTTTCCATATTATGTGTGTAAGTTGAAGAAAGCATTGTATGGTTTGAATCAAGCATCTAGAGCTTGGTGTGAAAAGATAACCAGATTCTTGAAGAAGATTGGATTTAAACAGTCTACTGCTGATCACTCATTGTTTTTGAAGCATGTTGATGGAGAGATCGTCGTTATTGTTATCTATGTTGATGAATTAATTCTCACTGGAAGTCATGATGAGAAAATTTTGCATGTCAAGAAGAGTTTGTTGAGAGAATTCAACATGAAGGACCTTGGTGAGTTGAGATATTTCTTGGGAATTGAAATTTTCAACACTTTATCAAGGATTTGGATGATACAAAGACAATACGCATTGGATATGCTTGAGAAGTATGGAATGACAGCGTGAAAACCGGTTGATACACCTCTTGATCAAAATGTGAAGTTGTTTGATGATGGACATTACATTGAGGATGTCACTATGTATCGCAAGATGGTTGGAAGCCTTATTTACTTGACAATAACAAGGCCAGATTTGAGTTATGCAGTGGGTGTTGTGAGTCAATTCATGCAAAAGCCATGTAAAAGTCATCTTGATGTAGTGAGAAGGATTATGAGATATGTGAAAGCCACTGTCAGTTATGGAATGTTTTATGAAAAGAATGGAAAGCTTTGTCTTTATGGTTACACAGATGCAGATTGGGCAGGAGATTTTATGGATAGAAGATCTACAAGTGGTTATGCATTTTCCATTGGCAATGGTATGATAAGTTGGAGTAGCAAGAAGCAATCAACTGTAGCATTATCAAGTACAGAAGCTGAATATCGTGGAGCAGCTTTGGCAGCATGTGAAGAGTCATGGTTGAGAGTACTTATGGTAGACTTTGGTTTTGACTATCTTGACACTGTCATTATACATTGTGACAATATTAGCAGCATCATGTTGGCAAAAAATCCAGTCTACCATGCTCGCACTAAACACATTGAGGTACATTATCACTTCATTAGAGAAAACTTTTTCGCAAATGAGATTGATTTGGTGTATGTGAAGACAAATGATCAAGTTGAAGATATATTCACAAAAGCTCTTGGAAAGGAGAAGTTTTGCTACCTTCATGAAGCATTGGGAATCCATCATATACAAGCTCACTCTGAGATTGAGGGGGAGTGTTAAAGAATAAGATGTTAAATAATATGTCCATTGTGCTATGGGCGGCTGGACACTGACTATGCTATGTTGTAAATATACTTTGGATAATAGTTAAGAAAAGAGAAGAAGAGAAGAGCAGATCGTTGAATGGCTGTTGCTGCATGGTAACGATTGTGTGTGTGTGTGTCTCGATGTGTGTTGGTGTGTGTGCGTAGTCTTCTTTTCTACCTTCTCCATCACCTACGCACGCTACAAGTTGCACTTTTGGATGACATTTTGGCATTTGGCAACCCAAATCTTGTCCAAATCCGACATACATAGGGTCAAAAGACTCCATAGATGGTAAGCTATCTACGAGTATCAGCAAAATTGTCAAAAGGTCATTTTGGCACCAACCGTGTGTTGGAATTAGGGTTGTAGAGAAACACACACAGCTTGGAGAAGACGAAGGAAGCTCAAGGCACACAATAGAGAGTGTGTTACTTAGTGTGCAATGGAAAGATAGATAGCCCTATAGTGATGGGCGTATATACAATGCACGAGGGAAAAATACTCCTAAAGAGGGAAAAAATGCCCCGACAGTCCTAGTGTGTTCACACACATCACTACCACACGTATATGATAACAAATCCCCCCTAGAGTGATGCGGTGAACGAGAGCTGGCACATGAGTAAAGGGAAGTGCCATGCCCTGAGAACAGGATCAGTCCAAAAAGGGGAGTAAGCCCAAAGCTTTGCGGAAAGCTTCAAGCTTCTCACGAGGCAAGGCTTTTGTGAAAAGATCTACAAGGTTGTCCTGTGTTGGCACATAAGCCAAGATGATCTCTCCTGCTGAGAGCCTCTACCTGACATAGTGGTAATGCACCTCAATGTGCTTTGTGCGAGCATGAAAAACTGGGTTCCTCACAACTGCCAATGCACTCTGACTGTCAATGTAGATAGTGTTGGCATTGTCCTGTCCAACACCCAAATCAGCCATAAGGCGTCTGAGCCATACACACTCAATCGTAGCTGTGAAGACTGCCCTGTACTCAGCCTCACAACTCGAAGTGGCCACAGTAGGTTGCTTCTTGCTCAACCATGATATACATGAACTGCCAAGCATGAAACAAAAACCACTTGTGGACACTCGCTTGTCAAAACAACCAGCCCAATCTGAGTCCGAAAAAGCATGTAAGTCTGGCGGCAATGATCCCCCCTTGGGATAAAACAAGCCAAGATGTAAAGTGCCACTAAGGTAGCAGAAAATCCTCTTAACAGCCTGCCAATGCTTAGACCCTGGGCTATGCAAAAATCTGCTGACCTGTGAGACTGTACACTGAATATCTGGCCTCGTGTTCCATACATAAATGAGGCAGCCAACAGTAGTTTGGTAAATAGTGACATCAGCAGGATCGCCAGCATCATGTAGACTGAATTTCAAACCTGTTTCCATGGGAGTGGCAATAGGTTTGCAATCCTCAAGTCCAAACTTACATAGCAATGTTTCTATGTAACTTTTCTGACACAAGGCAATACCACCATCACACTGCTTAAACTGTATACCCAAGTAATGATGCAACAGCCCCAAATCTTTCATCTTGAAAGTAGCATTCAAATCAGCCTTAAATTCAGTAATATGTCTCTCATTTGGTCCAGTGATCAGCAAATCATCAACATAAAGAACCACAATGAGAAGTACATCACCCTCACGCTTTACATACAATGTGCTTTCTGTTGGACTGTTACAAAAGCCTTGTTTGACCAAATGAGTGTCAGCTTTCTCATACCAAGCACGAGGAGATTGTTTCAACCCATACAAAGCCTTCTTACATCTGCACACTTTGTCCTCTTGTCCTTTTATGACAAAACCGCGAGGCTGCGTTACATAAACTTCCTCAAATATCTCACCATTCAAGAAAGCAGTAACAATGTCTGATTGATGTACATCCCAACCAAAATGAGCTGCCAATGCACATAGAAAACGCACAGTAGTCATACGACAAGTGGGAGCAAAAGTCTCTTCATAATCTATGCCTTTTTGCTGTGCATAACCCTTTGCAACAAGTCAAGCCTTATGGCGATCGATCTCACCATCTGGCTTGCGTTTCAACTTGTAAACCCACTTCGTACCAATGGCCTTTTTGCCAAGAGGCAAATCACATAAAGTCCATGTGTCATTTTCTATGAGTGCATCATATTCTGATTGCATGGCAGCCATCCAATTTTCTGAATTCTGTGCTTCATCAAAAGACAAAGGCTCCTCAACATCATGTAAACTAGACACAGCCAAAGCATAACAATCTGATGCATAAGATGCATGGTGAGAGCCTGAATGAGTACGACTAGACAAAGGTGCATCCAATTTACTGTCACGCAAAGTGTGCACCAGCCATTTTGGCATACCTCTAGCCTGCTCATTTTCAGCCCTTTCCTCATCAAGTACATCATGTACATCTCCATCAATAATAGGTTGATCTAAAACATTTTCAGAAACCCCCATAGGCTGTACATTTGCCTCATTGGAACTTACATTCGTATTTCCACCACTGAAAAGAGGCAACAAAGTGTCATAAATGTCCTGTGAGCTTACATTACTGTCTCTAGTACATGACAGCAAGGGCTGAACAGAATCTTCCACAAAAACTACATCCCGAGAAACCAGAATACATTTTTTTGCGGATGATACAACCTGTAACCTTTGCTTTCAGCACTATAACCAACAAAAATACATTTGATAGCCTTATCATCCAATTTTCTGCGCTGCACTTGTGGCACCAAAGCATATGCCAAACAGCCAAAAACACACATGTGCTCAATAGAAGGCTTTCTATCATGCCATGCTTCATATGGAGTAATAGACTACAAAGCTTTCGTAGGACACCTGTTAAGTAAATAAGTGGCACACATGATGGCCTCAAGCCAAAAAGAATGCAGTAAAGCTTGACCTTTGACCATACATCGTGCCATTTCCGTCAGTGACCTGTTTTTCCTCTTAGCAACACCATTTTGCTGAGGCGTATAATGCACTCTACATTGGTGTTTTATCCCACGACTAGCCAGAAATGCATTAAATTCATGAGACATATACTCCCCCCCTCGATCGGAACGGAGGGTGCCCATAGTACATTTCAAGACATTTTCATCCATAGCCAGAAATTGTTTGAAGCACATAAAAACTTTGGACTTTGCTTTAAGCGGAAATACCCATGCATGCCTGGAGTAATCATCAATGAAAGTCACAAAGTACAGGTAATTTCCCAAGGATGGAGTTTGCATGGGCCCACAAATATCACTGTGCACAAGCTGCAACCTGCATGTGGGCCAAACTGAACCATCCTTTGGAAATTTAGAACCGTGCATCTTACCCAAAATATAGCCTTCACAAACGTGTTTGACAGGTGCTTCTAGAGGCGGCAAAGAAGCAACCATATCAGATTTCTGCAAACGCAGCAAACTGGCAAAATTCAGATGACCAAAACGTGCATGCCAAAGTTTTTCATCTGAAATAGCCCTTGAATCTGCAACAGCATTTGAAATGTTTTGTCCACACTTGTCATACAAAGTGAGCTTATAAATCCCACGGCATGAAAGGCCAGATGCAACAATTTCATCACCAAAACTGAGATCATGAACTGTACATCTGCCATCCACAAATTTGACTACAAGTCCAAGTCCAGTAAGTGCGGATACAGACAAGAGATTCTTCTTGATCCCAGGTACATAAAGTGCATCAACAAGTGTGAAGGAACTGCCATTAGCAGCAGTGAGCACAATCTTTCCAACTCCCTGAACTGTATAAGAGGCGTTGTTGGCACAAGTGACTGAATTCCCATGAGGGACTGCTGACTCAAGAGAGGTAAACAATTCACGATGTGAGGTAATGTGCTTTGTAGCACCACTGTCGAAATACCACACATGTGAATCTGCAGCAACTGACAAGCATACATCATGGAAAGTAGGATTGTAAGTGCACTCTACGCTAAAAGCCCATTCTGCATCAACATCAGCATCACAGTCTCCTTTCACAGAAGACTCAACAATGGCTGCAGTTGTAGTGGAACCAGCATTTGCAGTGGAACCACCCTCTTTCTTCTTAGCCTCTTTGGCCTTCAACTTAGGACACGACTTGATCAAGTGATCATTGGATTTACAATAATGGCAACGCATCTTCTTTTTGCCCTTATCACCAGAATTGCCAGAAGAAGTACTACCAACAGAAGCATTAGGAACAGAATTTTTGCCACTCGCAGCAGAACCATAAGAAGTGGCTGCATTACTGTTACCACCCTTTCTTTGAGAAGCAATAAAAGCTTGTTCAACTGCACGCTGCCTAGTCCTGTTTTCTCTAGAAAGTGACTCTTGCAACAGGAATGTGCATAATGCATCAAACTTGACAACTTCAGGATTTCCTTGGGTCATCAGTCTCCAAGTACTAGCAAAAGTCTGGTAGGAATCTGGTAAGGCATCAAGAACATTCTGCACAAGGGAACTGTCTGAAATGACTTCACCTGCAAAAATAAGCTTCTCATTGATATCCTTGACACTAGCAAGGAAAGTGTCCATATCATCTTCCTCATGCATAATCTTCGACTCCAGCTCTTTACGCAGCAAAGCAATTTTAGCCTCATTGCGGCTTGCATAAAGACCTGCTAGAATATCCCAAGCCTATTTTGCAGATTTTGCTAAACGGATGTGAGGAACAATGGTGCACTTCACAGACAACGCAATCAATGCATGAGCCTGCGCATCCTTAACATCCCAACGAGCTTGTTCTGCTGTAGGCAAAACAACTCTAACAGCTACAATCCTTGCAGCAAGACCTGCAACATCCTCAACATCGCCTACATCCTCAGAACCAGGGCGTACATCAATGCCCTGCACAATGTTCCAGACACCCTTTGACACAAGAACATGTTGCATCATATAAGCCCACATAGGGTAGTTATCCCCATCCAACCTGTCCTCAGTAGCAAACATCTTGAACACATCTGTGTTGTTGTTGTCAGCCATGGTAAATGCTGCACCTGATGTGAAAACTGCCTGAAAATAGGAGAAACGGAGCGGGAACAACCTGTGCTATATAGCACAAAGTGTAGAAGACTATAAGGCACCTATAATGTAGAAAACGGCACTGACAGAAATTCTGCACAAAATGACAAAATAGCCTGTGCAATACTGCCTGTAGTGGAAACAGAGGCCGAAATGAGCCCAAATCAAAATTCGGAGCAAAATATTTGTCGACCTGCGAACGCTCGCCAAAGCTCACTGAAATCGGAGAAAGTGAGCAGGCGTGTGCTGGAGCAGCTGGCGACTAAGCCCGAGAGGACGTGACCTGCTCTGATACCAATTGTTGGAATTAGGGTTGCAGAGAAACACACACAGCTTGGAGAAGACGAAGGAAGCTCAAGGCACACAATAGAGAGTGTGTTACTTAGTGTGCAATGGAAAGATAGATAGCCCTAGAGTGATGGGCGTATATACAATGCACGGGGGAAAAAACCTCCTAAAGAGGGAAAAAATGGCCCGAGGGTCCTAGTGTGTTCACACACATCACTACCACACGTATATGGTAATACCGTGATTTTTGTCATTACACCATTTTGGAAATTTGAGCATACCAACAGATTCGTGACATCACAAGGAGTCCAGATCAACTTCCCCATCAAGTTTCGACAAGTGGAAGAGCTCCAAACAGCCCAAAGGCCAATTCAGAGTCTGAAATAGTACCTTGACCCAAAAACTATCCAAATCCAAATGCTTCATGCATAGGCTCGTGAGACTCAACAAGACATAAGGAGTCAGAGGAAAGTGACTACACGTCAAATTGATCACTTTGGCACCAAGTGTGATTGCTGCCATTTTAGCAATTTCCAGACTATGACCATACCAGTGCCTAGTACTGAAAGTTTATGAACTTTTAAATCTGAAAGTTGAAATATTTTTAAGTTATTAAGTAAGTGTGCCAAGTGGCACAACTACCAATGCAAACTAGCTCTCTCACTCTCACTTACCCTCTCTCTCTCTCTTCCTTGCACCCCCTTCTTTGGCTGCTATTTAGGAGCACCTCCTCCCCCTCTTCACACGTTGGCAGCGCCATGCACAATCTTTAGAGAAGACGATCTTTTCCACTCACTTTACATGGAATGGGTATGTTCATGTTTTTGTGTTGGAATTGGTTTCAAGAATTTTCATCCTTGGAGATTCTTGAAGAAGGTAGACGCATGACTCTGGACGAAGTTGAAGCATTGAAGGAGCCTCAAAGACTTTGTGTCGCTTTCAGCGCAGCCCAAAGAAGCAAGCATTGCAGACCTTTATGAAGTTCAAGTATCGCATGACCCACGCATCAAAGTGAGCCGACGAAGAGTCCTTCCCAGGATTCCGGACGTTGTTGACGATCTCCCTCAACACCATACAGTTCGGTACCAATACCTCACTTTGAAAAGGAGGGGATGTTACGTGCACATCTAACCCTATGTGTACGTGGACAAGCTACTTCATGACTAGGGTTTAGTTCAATGCAGTTAGCTTAGCTTAGGAAGTGTTCTGGGACTTTTGTGAGTTTGTTCACAGACCGTGCATGTCTAGACACTTAAAGTAGATGCATATCCTCTGGTTGCACACCTACCCCCCCAAATGTGATCGTGCTCTATGCATCGGAGCTCTCCATTGAACCTAAAGAATCAGCCCTTGTGGTGCATCTGGAGTCTTGGAGCTCCCATCACATAGAACAAGGTTTCTCTTTATCATAGGCAGCTGTGAGGGAAGATTCATCGCGACAAAGTACAGGGAAACTCTCTTTCTTTCACGCCTAGCTGCTACAAATTCTCTATTTTCAGCCCCTAATCACCTCTATTACGGTGAATTTCAGCAAGCACTCATAGAATCTAGTTCTTCTCTACCTACACTACACGTACACTAAATTTGGTGCAATTCCATTGTGAAAAAGGTCTCTAATTTGGCATTGGAACGTGCTCAGGTAACATTTTCAGGTTATGTGCAGAAAAATACAGCAAGCATGTGTGCATGCATTTTGCGTGTTTCTCCCTTGTTTTTATTGCAGGAATGATTTTGATGAAGGGACACAATTAGCGGAAGGTAGACTCTCATTTTTGAGAGCTTTCGTTGAGTTTTGTGGAAGGTAGACTCTCGTTTTTGAGAGCTTCCCAAAATTTCATAGCGGAGGGAAAATCCTCTCAGTATTCAGAGAATAGCTTTTGTACTCTCTCAGTCAGAAGTATAAAAGAAAGAATAGCGGACACGGGCTATTGCCCCATTCATGTGCTTGTAAAGATTCTCCCTTAGTAATAAAGATAATCTCTTTATGAGGGGGGCTAGCCCATCTTTAGTTCCCAATGAAGTGTCAACCTTTTTCTGTCTCTCTCTCTTGAGTATTTTGAAGTACAGTTAAAAGTCACTTTACGCTTCTGTATTTTCGTGACAGTGGTATCAGAGCAAGGTCATCTCTCTCTTTCTTAAGGGATTGACGACTCTTGGTAGACTACAGAAATGGAAGGACGTGAGATAGAGTTCTCTATCCTTCAACAGTAGGTGGCAGAGTTGCAAAAAGCTCTCTCCCATCGAGAAGTTCAGAAGATTCTCAATACCCTTGAGAAAGGGAAGTGCAGATGGGGTCGGGAGAAATCCTGCATAACCCAAAGACGCAAGAACCAAAGCAAGATCCTTTCATTGGAACCTCCCGCATGCACGAGAGACAAAGGAAACCTCTAGAACATCATGTGCGGTTTAATCCAAAGGTTCAAGAGCTCAGATTTCTTTCATGAAGGATTTGGATGAAATACTCGCTCCAAAAGACATGTTTCTTGACAATCCATCGCAGCATGAAGTGCATTCAAGGAAAAGGACTCCTGTCCACAAGGAGTCTAAGCATAGAAAGAAGGAGCACCATAAGAGGAAGTACCACAAGCGGAAAACATTCAAGCCAGGTGACAAAGATGTAAAATTCAACACCTGCAATGGGCGGTGTGATAATGACAAATCATTGGCTTTCATCTGCAAATTTGAAGTTGCATTTGCAGAAGAAAACTTTAAGAAAGATCCAAACTAAAAGGCACCGCCAGTAGTTGGTGGTTAACCCTAATCCTAGAAAAATGCAAATCCCTGATTGGACCAGTTTTAAGAAGGAATTCTACGCACAGTTCCTTCCTCCAGACTACAAGCACAAATTATTTATGAATGCTAAGAAGAGTGAGTTATTTCTAAAAGAAATTCACTACTTGGGCCATATAGTATCTCACAACCAGGTGAGAATGGACCCTGATAAGATTCAAGCAATTGTAGAATGGCCTACGCCAACTATAGTACATGACGTACAAAGTTTTCTTGCCCTCTATTCCTATTATCAACGTTTCATTCGAGCCTTTTCCGCCATAGCGGATCCTCTTCATGATCTGACAAAGAAGCAGATTCCATTCCATTGGGGGCCTGGACAAAAGAATCTTTTGAAAAAAGTATCTACTCACAAACCTGTTCTTACCGTCCCTAATCTTTGCAAACCTTTTGAGGTGTACTGCGATGCATCTGTAGATTGTGTAGGAGCAGTTTTGAACCAAGAGGGTCACGCCATAGCCTACGCAAGTCGGCACCTTAAAGATGTAGAGTTGCATGCTTCCATTTATGAGAAAGAGCTAATGGTAGTAATTCATACTCTTTCCATTTGGAAACATTATCTGTTAGGAGCTGACATTATAATCAAGAGAGATCATCAGAGTCTTTGCTACTTTCTCACACAGAGAAAATTATCAGAAAAGCACGTGAGATGGACCAAATTTATTTCAGTGTTCCATTTTCATATTTTACACACTTCTGGAACAACAAATGCAGTTGCTGATGCTCTCTCCAGGCATCCAAAGATCAATTCAATGACAACTATCTATCGTGAGGAGCTAGAATCTCTCAGTGAGATGTATCCTCAAGATCCACACTTCCCTACAATTTGGGCAGATCTTCAAGTTGGTCACTCAAGGCCACCTTATTCCCTTCGGGATAATACGCTATATTGTCAACAAGCGACAGAAGGTGATGGATGAAGCACATAATTCTTTCTATGCCGGGCATCGAGGAATTCCTCGATGCCCGGCATCGAGGAATTCCTCCAACACTCCGGGCGGACATTGAAAAATATGTATGCAAGTGTTTGGTATGCCAAAAAGTGAAATATGATAGACATAAATTTTATGGAAAGCTTCAGCCACTCCCTGTGCCAAGCACGCCATGGGAAAGTATTTCCATGGATTCTATTACGGATCTTCCTAGATGCAAGAATGGAGATTATGCAATCTAGAATATAGTAGATAGATTCAGTAAGCAAGCACATTTCCTTCCAATTAGAAGACCATCAAAGTTGATCACATGGCTAGAATATCTCTAGCCCAAATTTTTAAACACCATGGATTGCCAAAGACTATTGTCAGCGATAGAGATCCTCACATGGCTAGTCTATCTTGGCAGGCATTGTTTAAGAACTTGGGAACTAAGCTTGATTCTTCATGAGCTTATCATCCTCAAATAGATGGTCACAACGAAATCGCCAATGCCATCGTTTTAGACCTCCTCGAGTGCTATGTTTTGGAAAGACAATCCAAATGGGAATGGTACTTACCATTAGTTGAGTTTGCATATAACCGGGTAAGAGGAATTGTTGGCACAAGTGACTGAATTCCCATGAGGGACATCCTCGAGAGAGGTAAACAAGTCATGATATGAGGTAATGTGCTTTCTAGGCGCACCAATATCAAAATACCACACATGTGAATCTACAACAACTGACATGCATGCCTCATGGATAGAAGGATTATAAGTACACTCTGAATCTACATCAGCATCACAATCTACTTTCACAAAAGACTCTACAATAACTATACTTGTAGTGGAAACAACATTAGTAGTGGAACTGTCCTCTTTTTTCTTAGCCTCTTTGGTCTTCAACTTAGGACACTGCTTGATCAAGTGATCATTAGCCTTACAATAATGGCAACGCATCTTTCTTTTTCCCTTATCACCAAAAGCTTTGGACGAACTACTACGAGCAGAAGCATTAGGAACAAGTGATTTACCACTCATAGAAGAACTATGAGAAGTGGCTACATTGTTGTTACCACCTTTTCTTTGAGCAACAATAAAGGCATGTTCAACTGCACGCTCTCTAGTACTGTCTTTTATGGAAAGTAACTCTTGCAACAACAATATGCATCATGAATCAAACTTGACAACTTCTAGATTTCCTTGGGTCATAAGTTTCCAAGTACTAGTAAAACTTTGGTATGAATCAAGCTCAAATCTTGCAAAGCATCAAGAACAATCTACACATAGGAACTGTGAGAAATGACTTTTCTTGTAGAAATAAGTTGCTCATTGATATCCTTGAAACCAATAAGGAAAGTGTCCATGTCATCTTCCTCATGCATAATCTTTGACTCCAGATATTTACGCAACAATGCAATTTTTGCTCATTGCAACTTGCGTAGATACCAACCAGAATATCCCAAGCCTTCTTTGCAATTTTTTTTGAATGAATGTGGGGAGTAATAGTACACTTCACAAAAAACACAATAAATGCATGAGCCTGCGTATATTCTACATCCCAACAAGCTTGCTTAGCAAAACCACTCTAACAATAGCAATCCTTGCAGCAATACCTCCAACATCCTCAACATCGCCTATATACGCACAACTAGGACGTACATCAATGCCCTGCACAATGTTCCGAATGCCCTTTGAAACAAGAACATGTTGCATTACATAAGCCCACATAGGGTAATTGTCCCCATCCAATCTATCCTTAGCAACAAACATCTTGAACACATGTGTGTTGTTATCAACCATGGTAAATGTTGCACCAGATGTGAGCATTGCTTAAAAAGAGGAGAAAGGAACACATTCTATATAGCACAAACCATAGATGGCTGTAAGGGACTTGTTATGCAAAAAAGAACACTGACAAAAATTTTGTACAAAATGATACAATAGCATGTAGTAGTGCATGTAGTGGAAACGAAGGTCAAAATGAGCCCAAATTAGAAATCTAAGCAAATTGAGCTCTACATGCTCACCCAAAATATTTGTCGACCTACGAATGCTTGCCAAAGCTCACAAAAATTGGAGAAAGTGAGTAGGCATGTGTTGGAGCTGCTACCAACTAAGCTCGGAAGGATGCAACCTACTCTAATACAAATTGCTATAATTAGGGTTGCAGGAAAACATATAGATCTTGGAGAAGATGAAGGAACCTCAAGGCACACAACAGAGAGCATATTAATTAGTGTGCAATGGAAAGATATATTAGCCCTATAGTGATGGACGTATATATAATGCACAGAGGAAAAAACCTCCTAGTGACAAAAAAATTTCCCCAACGGTCCTAAATGTGTTCAGACACATCACTACCACATGTTTATGGTAACAAAATTTCCAATTTTCACTGAGGTTGAAGACATGGAAACATGACTACTATGGGAATTTTTCTGCTAGAGAGCAGTTTGTTGAAAGAAGAAGTCACGGTTCAAGTTTTTCCGCTCTTAGTTCATGATAAAGCAAAGAAGTGGTACAACAGATTGGGTGATGAAGAAAATTTATATTGGGTAGCCTTGGAAGAAACCTATTGGGGCAAGTTTGTGGCAGGTACATAGCTAGATGAGGTAAAGAAAAGGTTGGATGGTTTAAAGCAAAGTTTGGATGGAGACTTCTGGGAATTCCAGCGGTAACTGCTATATAAAATGTTCATTTTTAATTTGAGAAAATTTTATAGATTGCCTACATGAGGATGTTCAAGATAAGGTGGAAGTAGATGGACCTGGGTCCCCGGGGAGGTCACCTAATAAAAATGTAACCTATCATGTGAGTTCAACAGAAGGGTATTTAAAGTCCTTGAAATTTATAGAAATATATATACAAAAGGGAATTATTTTTTCAAATTTGAAAGAAACTTACAGATTTTAAAAGAAAAGGGTATATTATATTCCTTAAAAAGTTCACAGATAAGGGGTTTTACAACATGTCTTGAACGCACGTGATATAGTAGTTTTACACATAGTGAACCTCCCGAGCCTGGGTCATCTACGGGTGAGGTGGATTTTGCAAGAGGTCAACCTAAGATTAAAGAAGACTTTCAAGAAGCATCAAGCTAAACAGGGTTGGCCAGGTACGATCAAGATCATGTCTGATTGGTTAGGCTCCATTGGTTTGTGCTAGAGATCAGAAGGTGAAGTTTGTAGATGAGTTTGAAGTGGTGGAGATAGAGAAAAATTTATATCTCAAGATAGAAGAGGAGGTGGAAATAGGCTATACCACTTCTTTGGATGCAGATACAACTTTGGAAACTAATGTTTTTCATTTGAGGTATGAGGAGTTTGATCTCTTGCATGTGGGTAGAGATGCAGTAAATGTGTTGTGAGGAGTAGAGAGAAGTGCAAGCCAATGTGCTAGACATAGACCGTGTGGGGGATTCTATGCCTACAAACAAGGATATGTAGGTGAAGGTGGTACCTTGTGGCTATGCTGAAGTAGACCCATGTTTGAGTTTAGTGGAGACGGGTGCTGATGAAGTTGGTCACAATGTGTATACGTGCTCTTATGAGGAGGGAAATTCATCCGATGTTGTGCTCTAGGTTAATGAAATTTGGAATGATTTACTTTCTTCTTTATTGACCCTTATGGACCAATCGGTATGGAAGGGCTTGATGATGCTGAGATTGAGGGTGTTACAGGTGTGGAGGAAAGCCTAGAACTGGTAATTGTGGAGGTGTTTCTAATGCAGCAGGTGTGTTCTATGGTGCATGGAGGAGAGTCCCAATTTGTATCTTTGTGCAAGCTTCCAAAATGAGTTATGTGCTTCATGGTCAAAGGGTATGCTTGTGAGTGCAGTAGTGTAGTGGATTATCCATTGGTTACACAATTTCTCTCGAGAAGGACTCTACTCTCCATGGTTGGAAGGGAGGGTGAGGTATATATATAGATCTAGATGGTGTGCACATCGGTGCTCTATTTGGAGCACGTTGGATACTAGATGATGCTTGGGGTGATAAAGGTATGCTTTGGACAATTTATGTGCATTGTTGACTATTTGTTTAGGTGTGCAACACTATGTGAAGTTATTGTAGATGGATGGTTACACAAATTCTCTCGAGAAGGACTCTACTCTACATGGTTGGAAGGGAGGGTGAGGTATATATAGGTATATATATAGATCTAGATGGTGTGCACATTGGTGCTCTATTTGGAGCACGTTGGATATTAGATGATGCTTGGGGTGATGAAGGTATGCTTTGGAAAATTTATGTGCATGGTTGACTATTTGTTTAGGTGTGCAACATTATGTGAAGTTATTGTAGATGGATGGGCCTGCTCAATGCCCCCTGATGTTTGATCCAAATAGATTGGCTAAGCAAAGGGTTGGGAAACCCACTTGAGAAGAAGCTAGATGAAGCAGGAATAAGACTTTTGACATATGATAATGGTTATTTGGTTTGCTTACAATGTTCTTTACTTTTGTAGTTTTTGAAGTTCAATAAGTATGTTTATGGTTGAACATAAGTTTTCAACAAGGGGGTTGGGCATATATGGTGCAACTAAAGTTGGCTAGTGCTATGCTAAGGACAAAGTAGGGCTATGGGTGTTTACAAGTGCATGCCTAAGGAGGTCAAAAATTGCATGTATGAAGTGGTTTTTCAAGGGTTCCATGATGGGCTAAATAGGTCAATATCTCAAGGTGTCCCAAGTGCTAGGATTGTGTAGCAAAATGTGGTCCTTGAAATATTTTCCAAGCTGGTCAAGACGATTCCTCAATTGGAGCTATGGGATGCAAGCGATGACAATTTGAAACTAGAAGTGATTTGTAGATCTCTATCGGGATGGGCAAGTGTAGATATATGATCAGAGCAAAGATGAGTGGATAGACCTAAAGTGATTTTTGTGTGGAGCATGTTGGGAGAAATTGCATTGAGGGGGTGCCTAATAACTTTCCTCATTTTTTGGATTGAGAGTTTGTGGTCATGAAAGGTCAAAAGTTGGTGGGGTATTGAGTGTTTGAAGCCACGAGTATAGAATTTTGATGGGAGTTTATAGAGGATCCATTTGATGGGTAGGTAAGAAAAAGGAGATGGTGCAACAGGGCACAAAGCCCCTAAGGTTTTGAATTTGATATGGAGTCTATTAAATTTGGACAACTATCCAAATCTCTTGTTAAACAAAACTATTTGGATGATTGCCCAAATTGCACTCTCAAGTTTGTGTATTTTCTAAAAATATTAAGATGTCGAAAACCTTGATCGAGAGTCTTAGATTTGAGATATGTTTTGAAAAATGGATACTCGATCATAACTATTGCAAGACACATGGGTAAAATTAACAAAATTATAATTTGGTATCTAGTTACAACAAACCTGTCATATTTAAATGGTCTTTGAAGCTTGGTTTTGATATTTGGATAGCTATTCAAATCTGGTTTGGGGCTAAGATTCGGATGAGTGTTCAAATTTCATCATCCCCTAGGTTTATATATTCAAGAATGTAACTAGCTTGTGGTTGAGATTTGGAAAATTGTTCCAAATGTTAGTCCCTAAGTTTTTGTAATTGTTTAGGGATGTTAAGATTTTAATAAGAGTGATCAAGATTTTAACATTTGAGATAAGTCTTTCGAACTAAACAACCTACCATAACAAGTACAAGACCCATCTATCAAATTAACAAAAGTATAATTTGGTACCCGTTTCTAATGCAATCCTATGAGAAATTTTGTCATCAAAGCTTGAGTTTTAGATATAGACTGTTGTTGTTTAAGGGTTGAGATGTGGATGAGTGTCTCATTCCATAAACATCATTTGTAATAAGTAGGTAGTCTAGCTACAGAACCCGGGGTAAAATGGCACTTCTAGATTGTAAATACAAAGCCATTTGACCCCTCAAACTCTATTTTAGGTTTAACCTAAGGTGACCTTAGTATATAAGGTACCTAGGTCATTTTGTAAGAAGAACTTTTATCATAGTCATAAGTTTTAAGCTGTCATCGACTATGTGTGAGAGAGGAAGAGAGAGAGCATGAGCTTTATATTGGTGCTACTCCCCACTTGTTCACCACATTGTAGATCCAATTGCACCATCATGCTAGCCTCGGCAAAAGCTACATGACAACGCCAAGCATTCCTCGAGGAATGGAGCATATGCACTTGCACATCTACGAGCTATTTGTGGCCATAAATATGTCAAACGATGTCTATTTTTTTCATGCAAGTAGTCATTAGAATCGTGGGGGACATAAGGTACACATAGGTACTCATAGATTTAAGTTTCCGACACTTTCAAAATTTTGCTCTGTCTTTATATGCGTTTTTTTGCATATGGGGCTAGAGTTAGGATTTTGAGTGTAGAGGCTTAGGGACATGTGTATCCTAGTGAGTGGATGGTGTTCTTTAAGTTTCATACGATTCTGGCATGATTTGATGAGTTTCCTTCCATTTGTGTGTATGTGGCTAGGTGGTATAGTTGAGAGCAGTGATACTCTAAGTTGTGGTTTGGATGGCCTTCCAGAGTGTTGTATGTGTAGGATGGTCTCAGCCTAACAAGCTAAAGAGATTTCCTGTGTGTGACTATCATCATCTGTGTCCTCGATTGACATTATGTTGATCTAGGTTGTGTTACATACACTTTATGGGTGGTGTGATTCGCTCCCGCAACATTGGCGCCGCTGTGTCGGGAACACAAGGACATAGGTAGGTATTCCTACTAACACTCGTGTGATGGTTGCTTGCTTTAGTTTTGGTTAAAGAAAGCATTTTTCTTAAGTGGATCTGGAAGAGGGATCTGGAAGAGGTTATTCCAAGATCAAGTGGATAGCCAGGAAGCGTGTGTCTTGTCGAGGGTCTGCGACTAGGTAGATTTAGTTAGGACTGGTAGATTAGAGTAGTTGGCGGTGGTCGAGTGATTTGTGAGGTGATAAAAGCATTCGCTAGTCTGTGTGTGGCATCGAAGCGTTTCTCTACTCATAGATGCAAAACCCCATATTATTTTTAGGAGTAGCACTTTTGAGCTTAAATTTTATTGTACACAAATGTACATGTTGCTAATGATATGGGGAACTTAGAATAGAAACAGATTTGAAATCTGAGACACTAGACTTTATACACGTATAAAGTCTACAGCACCATCTTGAGACAAAATTTTGAAGATATGACTACACCAATGTGTTAAGACCGGGTGTTTTACCCTATGTACACATTTGAAACTAGAGTTTTGACCAATTCTTGACACACAAAAGATGGAGTGTTGAAAATGGGAAAAAGACAAACTTGAGATTCTGAGCCCATTTTTGCATGAAAATTGGTAGAAGTGCTTCGGACTTGGGAATGCTTGTGAATGAATTATGTCCAAAAATTCATCAGCAGACATCATACACATATGATGTCTCAAGGGTGATTCTGGCATGAATTTTGAACTTTTGATAGTATACCCATGTTCTGCATGTTATGTTGAGCACACCCACCAAGTTTCATGTCATTTGGACATGTATATTGAGAGTTAAGGTGATTTTACTCTTTCAGAGGATTTCCTTGTAAAATTGATGATTTTGTGCAATTTTGACATCCAAAATTTGCTATTATGAGCACATATTCTTGTTCCACACACTAAGGGGACACCTCTGGTAGAAACAGAACTAAAATATGAGCAAAAGACTTTATACATGTATGAAGTCTTAGAGGCCATATCTGAGGTCAAAAGTTACAACTAAGTGTACCCTTGTGATCTACAACATTAAGGAAGCATATAGGCCAAATTTCATTAAATTTGGATCACTTTTGGGCTTGTAAAGACCATAAGATGCATCTAGGCAAATGAATGCTTGTATTGGCTATAACTTGCTCAAAAATTGTCAAAATTCAAATCCAAAACTTGTTGTGAGTTACCAGTAATGTGAGGACCTATGGAGTGAAACTCGCTTCATTCTGACTAGTTAGACATTCTGACTAGTTAGACATTATACGCGTATGAAGTCTAAAGGGTACTTTTAGGGACCAAAATTGAAATCTGAGCTTACCAGGGTGCTAAGCACAACAAGACAAGCTTACTCACCAAATTTGGGCCAATTCTGAGCACATGGACTTTATACGCGTTGAAGCGGTCCGGGGCGGGCAACAAGAAGAGCAACCTCTAGAGACCCTTCAAGGCTCCCGTGCTGCTCAATGGGGCTGGGGCACAACACAACACAAACCAAAACAATAAACCCCCAGCCAAATCCCAACTACACAAGGGGCACCACCTAGTTTAAGAGCGAACTAGGACGCAAAAGAGGAGAATCGTTAGAGCAACCCACAAACAAGCAAGGAATTTACACTAACCCTAACACCAATGGAACACTCTCACACAACAAAACACGAGAGAGAGAGAGAGAGAGAGAGAGAGAGAGAGAGAGAGAGAGAGAGAGAGAGAGAGAGGAGAGAGAGAGAGAGAGAGAGAGAGAGAGAGAGAGAGAGAGAGATGGTGCTCGGGCTGCTTTGAAGTGTATCGTTAATGATCAAGCAAACATAAATATATATATATATGTAAGAAAGAGAGAGAAGGGGGAAGGGGGTGCTTGTTGCACTAATGCCTTCTTACAAATCTGTCATGACCAATCAAAGTGAGATTAGTATTTGTTCAACATAGCCTGAGTAAATTACACCACAACACATCACAAGAAAAAAGCCACCCCAATCACTGTCTTAAGGCCAGGGGAGTCCTCTCCACCCTGTCGCCCTCTTACAGCATGTGGGATTTATGGCTAAATTGATAACAATACCCGGAGACAAGCTATCAAGAACTTAAATAAAACACCAAGACACTTACACATCATTATTGTCCATGACTTCACGTTGGAAGGGAGACAAGGTAGCCATGCTTAGTCCAAATTCACCCTCCTTGATTCAGCAAATGTTGGGCTTACTCTAGTAGGAGAAATGATAGATTTCCTACTCTCAATTTAATGATCACTCTCTCTTACAATGGCATAGAGTTCCCTTGCTAATCACCCCTAATACAACACATACATATGCCTAATGCCAATGAGATTCCACTCAAGAGCTCCTTCTCAAGAGGTTGAGCTTCGCTTCTCAAGCTATAGCCTAGTGCTCTTTCTTCTCCCCGCCTTTTTGTGCTCGCTACACCCTCCTTTTATAGCAATTTTGAAGGCTAGGGTTACTCCTCTAACCATGGTTGGGTTAGATTTTCAGCAATTTATCTAATTTCTTTTGCTTGGAATTATCAAGAAGTTGGTGGGGAAAGAGAGAGGAGAGAAATGGAGGTGATAGGACTTTTCATAGTGGGTTAATGTTAGTAGAGTTAGTATTAATTTACAAATGGAATTGGATATTTACAATGGGAGTATCCATGTAGGATACAAATAAGGAAGAAAAACTCTTAAGAGGTATGACAAGGTGGATTTCTGTAAGGTCTCTGACCCGATCACAAGAGCACCCTTGTACCACGAAATGAATACAATGGAATAAGTTACTATTTTTAGCAGTTTTTCAGATTCTGTCAGTGCCATGATATTTAAAACGTTATAAAGCTTCAAAATGTGAATTAAAATAATTTTTGTGAAAAATTTCCAAAAATAGTAAGTTTTTGGTCAACCGAACCGTCCAGTCTCGACCGTCTCGAAAAACTGCACCCGTACCCCAAATTTGAAAAAAATGCATTTTCGGACCCTGGGGGCTGCTAAATATGGCAGGTACTCGGGCCAGTACGGCTTAGTTAGAGCTTCGTATGGCAATTTACGGCATCAAAATCCGATTCGTATGACCCGTTTTAGCCTAAAACAAAATTTCCTAAAAATTGTCCGAGGAGGCACCGGGGGCCCGGGACTGTGTGGGAACAGGTCCCAGGCCACTCCAGATCAGCTTTAGCAGCTAGGGGGCACCCTTTTGCTTTGTGGGAGTCTTGGGAAAGCTGCCAAGCCTGCAACTCAGTCTCAGAACCAGTTAACCAAGCCAACCTGACACTTGGTGGGCAGAGAACTAGACTTGCCATGCTTAACTGAAGAAGCTCCCAGATGCATTTAGCAACCCAGATCGATTTTCAGCCTGTAGGAGCCTATTTAAAGACCTGCATACACACACACACACACACACACACACACACACACACACTTATGATCACACATACACACAGTGCATACACTCACACCCACACACATTGGGGAGGTGCTGCCGAATCACACACCGATTGAAGAGGAAGCTAGGAGGGAGGTGCTGCCGAATTTTCATCTCAAGAAGCTCGATTAGATCAGAAAATCGAGAAGATTACCAGCTCTTAATCACGGTAACGACAGTTTAATTATTGCTATCTGTAAATTCTTTTCTCTACCATCTAAATTCCTTGTCTATTATGCCTATTCCTAGTCGAAAATCTCTATGACTACTCTCTAAATTCTCCTTATTCGTACTCTATTATGTAATCATCATTCCATAGCTGAATTATCAGCCATTCTTCACTCTCGAATTAATGATTAGAGCATAATTATCAGAATCTTCTCTCTCTAGATAGCATAGCAATTAATCGGTAAGCTAGTATTTGTGCAGATTGAAGAGGATCACTATTGTAATCACTCATTAACATTGCAGCTTAATTGAATTCATTTTTCTTATGCATTAAGACGTAATTAAGGAGAAATTAATCCGTCATTAAGTCTCTAAGAATTGGTTTTTCCTCACACATATGCATAGGGTAAATCTGCATCATCTAATTGCTAGGAAATAGTTTAATCATACTTAATCCAATTCTCTGGTAATTCTAATAGTGAAATCTTAATTAATCTTGATCATGCAAGCCGAATAATTATCTTAGAGCCGGTTCCCATAGAATTATGTGCCATCCTTAATGATTGCTTATGAAAGAAATCTAGACTCTCATATAGGAGGGATTAATTGATGTCACTAATCTAGCCATTGGACTGTTATGATGCTCGTGAACCTTAGCTCTTTCTCCAAGCTAATCATTTAAAGTAGTGAGAAATGGCCCCGGTTAAGAGGACGCGCTTCGGGGGTGCCCATGATCGCGAAGCAGGAACGAGCAATGTCAACGGAAAGGGGAAGGCTCCCATGGACGAGCAAATACCGGCCATCTCACGGGCCATCGATGAAGAAGTGGAAGAGGTAGATCATATTTTTTATTCAAGTTGTTTAAATTAACATTGCATACGCTAGTTAGGAATGCTCATATCCCCAAACATGTTGGAGAAATCCGACGGAAACCTCAGCATTGAAATCATTGTACATTAAGTTCTAAAGTAGGAAGGTAATGTCTGATGGGTATGCTGTTTGCAAGAGGAAAGAATGTTTGCTAGGGAAAATTTAGCTCGACATGTTCATTTTATTTCCAATGTTGAATCAGTCCTGACCCCCCTACTGATCACAGGGGGCAGAGTTCCTCGTTAGGACTCTTGAATCCACGACATGCTTTCTATGCGGTGGGAGTGTCCATGACGTGCTTTCTATGCGGTGGACATACCTAGTTGTATGGGCAGCTAGGCGACAACGGGAGGAGTGAACTCTCGCTGGAGGGGGGATGTTGTACCTCCAGAACATTGGAATTTTTATGAATAAGTTTGAGTAGAAGTTTTACTAGAATTCTGTCTTGGTGTTGTTTGCAATACTGGTTGAAGGGCTGGTTTAACGAACCATGTGATTCGGAATTAAACAAGGAATATTTATGTTGAACAACCTTTGTGGTAGTAATTAGGTCACACGAGGAAGTGGGAGTGTGGGGGTGGAAAGTGGGGGCTTGGCTCAGGTTGCCAATGCCTACGAGATGGGTTGTCCCGATTATTCGGGAACTCTCTGTCCCCATAGTGCTTACTCGATATTAGTAACGCTCATTGCCCCTAGATCGGGGAATTCTCGAGAGTACGTACCTCTGAAACATGGGGAAAAAGGCACTCGAGGCTTCTCTCCTCTTGGAAGGTGGGTCATAGGATCGCTAGATAGTTTAAGTACGCTTCCCCTGCGAGGTGGAGCTAGATCTTTTTGCTAGTAGGCTCAAACTCGACTCACTTTGTGATGAGAGATCGTCCGCTAGTCGAACCCTGAACCATTTTGTTTGTTTCTGTTATAGATCTAGTGGCCACCAGGTTTACCATCAGATCCGTTGTTTGATACGACGGGGTGGGAACCTCACACCTGGTATCAGAGCCTAGGTTAGGCTGGGAAAATAAAGTCGTATTGTTTGAACATTTAAAAGGAACTGAAAGTATATAGGTAGTTGATCCGAATTCCTTGCATTGGTGTTGCAGGAAGACCCCGTGCTCGAATATCGGAAGTTCCAAGTATTTGAGCTTATTTATGAGCAAGCTCGAAGATCCCCTGTTTACCAGTTCAGGCGAGATGTCATGGAGATACTGTTGAAGGCTTATACGCCACACTCCACTCGCATTGATAAAGGATGGGAACTTGATTGGACATTTCCAGGAGGGGTTTACTACATCAATGCTCGGAAGCTAGGATGCCTGGCTATCGACTTGAAGAAGATACGCTGGGGAGAAGAGTTGAAAGTAATAGAGATATTCTACTTGGTGCCCACACGATTGGATCAGACTGTTTCGGGCAACTCCAACCAAACTATCAATGACTGGATCTTGGAGAAGGTCACCAATGTGATCCCAGCAAACCGAGTCAAAACCTTTGGATTACTGAAAGCGGAACTCCGGCCCGATATCTTAGTTTATTATCCCCTCAAGAATGTGTATAAGAACTATTACACGAATGAAGTAGTGCATCATGTCAATACCATTTCCTAGGCGTATGTTATACGCAAATCCATAAAGCCTTGTAATAAGCGGTCACCAGTCATTCTAAACCTTGAGGAGTTTCGATTGTAATAAAATTCCATCAATAAAGTGCTTTTTGTCTCTGAATCTCTGTCTCTTGATAAAGTGGAATTTTGAATTTTATTAAAGTCTCGTGTCTCTTGAAATTCAAGTAATGGTGTCAAGAATTTCGTATAACCCATGTAGGTACCGCCTGTTGCTCTGTACTCGGCAGCGCAAGAGAAGAAGCTCCTCCTTAAGCAAGCCCAACCTCCGATCTTTAAGGGCGAGGGGGCAAATGTGGAGAGAGATGCGGAAGTATGGATGGAAGCCATGGACGATTACTTTGAAGCTGCGGGAACCCAACCCGTAAATCAAACCATGCTTGCGATGTTCCGCCTGACTGGCGATGCCAAGATATGGTGGAAGCAACATTGCAGGGACATGGATATTAAGGGATCTTCCCAGTCCTGGGAAGACATCAAAGCTGCGATAATGGGACGTTATTTACCACCTGCCTATAGGACCTTGCGAATGAATGAATTCTTTTCACTTCGGCAGCTGAATTCAACGGTCGAAGAATACTATGCAAAGTTTGTCACTCTTCGGAGATATGCTCCTAAGATGACCTTGGAACAACAGGTGGCAAGGTTCTGTCAAGGACTAATCGATCCCTTGAACACTCGGCTGGAGGCTCTCAGGCCGTCAACACTTCAGGATGCCTTGTTGAGGGCTAAACCTCTAGCTCTCGAAGTACAAAAGGCTAATCAGAATAGGAGGAATCATTGGGCAAAGAGGGCAAGGAACACTGCTTGGGACAACAGACCAGCCAATCAAACCTATAACCAGCGCCCTATTGTGGCTACCACCACAACCATGGAGTTCCCTGATGTTTGATGCTATGGTTGCGGCGAGCATGGACACTACAGATCCAATTGCCCCAGGAACATTCATGCGACCAACGCCAATGCCATACCCTTGAATACCCGTGGGCGTGGCCAAGCTATTGGAAGAGGAGGACGCGGAAGAATGAATAGAGGGCGAGGGCATGGAGCTACCGCCAGAGTGAATGCCGCAGTAGTTCAACCAACTGAGGGTGACGAAGCAGTGGAGAGAGCAACCCTGCATGCTGCAATTGACAATCCCAATGGTTGCGAGCAATACGCAGTCATTAATACGCCAGGATCTCTCAGAGGTGAACAAGTTAACTTCCTTATAGATTGTGGCAGTACTCTTTCATTTCTTTCACCCAGATGCATGAGAAAGCTTAAGCTAGATAAGTATCCGTCAAGCAAACTAGTTGTCAAGTTAGCAAACGGCAAGGAGGTAGTATCTCAACACTCTGCAGGCAAAATAGACTTTGATTTAGGGGGACACCCAACTTCTGCCCAATTTCGGACCTTACCCTTAGGATTCTTTGATGGGATATTAGGGATGGACTGGCTAAAGCAAAATAGGGCCCACATACATTGTGCACAAGGGAATTTTACCTTTACAGATAACTTGGGAAATGAAGCCTTAATCCAGGGGGGAAACGGGAGACCTAAGGCTAATCTAGTTAAGGCCAGCAGACTCTTGAAGGGACTAAGGAAGGGTCAGCAAATATATGCAGTTAAACTCAATAAGGTGGACCAATCAGATACCTCACTTCGACCAAAATGGCTGAGGGAGTATGATGACGTATTCCCCGAAGACCTTACGAATCTTCCACCACACAGAGAGGTAGATCATGGGATTGAGACTATCCCTGGGTGTGAACCTATCTCAAAAAGACCTTATAAAATGTCACTTCCGGAGGCCATCGAACTCAAAGAACAACTTAGGCAACTCATTGAGCAAGGATTCATTCAACCCAGTACTTCTCCTTGGGGTGCTCCAGTTCTTTTCCAAAAGAAGAAGGATGGGACCTTAAGGCTATGCATAGACTATCGTGGACTGAACCAGGTAACTGTCAAGAACAAGTGTCCAATTCCGAGGATTGACTAACTTTTGGACAGACTCCACGGTGCCAGAATATTTACAAAGATAGATCTAAGGTCAGGATATTACCAAATCAGGATCAAGGAATCAGATATTCCGAAGACAGCTTTCAATACTAGGTATGGGCACTACAAATTCACAGTAATGTCTTTTGGACTAACAAATGCTCTTGCAAGCTTCAATCGACTTATGCAGAATATTTTTAGACCTTACCTGGATGATTTTGTCTTGGTTTTCTTTGATGACATTCTAGTCTATTCTAAGAATGAAGCAGATCACAAGGAACATGTTCGCAAAGTACTTGATCTCCTTCGAGAACACCAGCTTTACGCTAAGGAGAGCAAGTGCACTTTTTGCTCACCAAAGGTCAACTATCTTGGATTTGTCATTTCGGCTGAAGGGATTTCAGTAGACCCAGACAAAGTCAAGGACATCGTTGACTGGCCTCAACCATCCACTATCAGCGAAGTAAGGGGATTTCTTGGAATAACGGGATGGTACAGGATTTTTGTCAAGGATTATGCACGTATTGCTGCACCTTTGACAGAACTCCTGAAGAAAGGAATGAGGATCGATTGGAAGACCGAGCACGAGTCTAGCTTTGCTAAGCTAAAAGAATTCTTGGTCTCAGCTCCTATTTTAAAGCTTCCAGACTTCAGTAAAGAATTTGAAGTAGCGACAGACGCTAGTAAGTTTGCTCTAGGCGGAGTTCTTACTCAAGAAGGAAGACCGGTGGCGTATACTTCGCGAAAGCTGAGGGATCATGAGAAGAATTATCCCACTCATGATCTGGAACTTTTAGCAGTTATACATGCACTGAAGTTATGGAGACATTATCTTCTTGGACGCAAGTTTCAGTTGGTTACAGACCACAAGAGTTTAAAGTGGATTTTTACTCAACCCATTCTCAATATGCGACAACGGCGATGGATAGAGCTATTACAGGAATATGACCTTGACATAAAGTATAGACCAGGGAAGGAAAACGTAGTTGCAGATGGTCTTAGCCGAAAATCGTTTCTCGGAGCTATCTCTATTCCAAATAACCCTATCTGGGATAGAATCAAAGAAGCATCCCTCGAAGATCCAGAGTACCAACGTATGGCTTCATTAGTCCAGCAGAATAAGATGCCTGAAGCAAAAGATTACTCTCTTATGGGAGGATGTCTTTACTACAGACATAGACTCTGTGTACCCAAAGACCCAGCTTTAAAGAAGGCCATTCTATATGAAGCACACGATAGCCCTTCATCCGGACACCCAGGCTATGCTAAAACTCTTCACGCCGTCAGAAGGAGTTATTTCTGGTCTGGAATGAACGGAGACATACTTCGATATGTGAGGCAATGTCTTTCTTGTCAACGGATAAAGGCCGAAAGGATCAAATTACCAGGGCAACTTCAACCTCTTGACATACCCCAGATGAAGTGGGAATGCATCAGTATGGATTTTGTTACAGGGTTACCTTCTACAGGAGGTTATGATTCTATTTTCGTGGTTGTTGACATGCTCACAAAAGTGGCTCATCTAATACCCGTAAAGACGACCTTTACTGCTTCAGATGTTAGTCGGGTATTCATCAAGGAGATTTTCAGGCTACATGGTCTACCCAAGCGTATTGTCAGTGATAGAGATGCCAAGTTTACATCAAAATTTTGGACCTCTCTTTTCCAATATATTGGGTCACAATTAGCCTTCAGCACAGCATATCATCCGCAGACTGATGGGCAAACCGAAAGAGTTAATCAAGTCATTGAGGACATTCTTGGAGCCTATTGTTCGCAAGAACCAAAGAAGTGGTTACAATATCTACCTTTGGTAGAATATGCTTATAAATCTTCCGAACATAGAAGCATTGGAATGTCACCTTTCAAAGCTCTTTATGGACAGGACTGCTTAGCACCACTGAACTTTTCAGATCCAACCATCAGAGTAGAAGCCTCTAGAAAGATGTTAGAAGATATGGAAGCACAGACTAGAGCTATTCGCCAGGACATTCAGGCAGCTCAGGATAGGAACAAGCACTATGCAGATAAGGATCGTTCGGAAAGGACTTTCAAAGAAGGGGATAAAGTTTTTCTGCGAGTCCGACCTAAGAAAAGCAACTTATCGCTAGGCAGATATAAGAAGCTTAGCCCAAGGTACTGTGGACCATTCGAAATCATTAAGGTTGTAAGTGACCAGGCCTACAAGCTAAAGTTACCTGCAAACTTGAAGGTTCATGATGTATTCCATGTCAGCTTACTCAAACCCTATATTCCCAATTCCGATCAATTCCTGGACTCAGATCAGATAGTCATGCCAGCACAAGGAGTTCTCGAGCTCCAACCTAACTATGTACTTGAAACAAGGGAAAGAAAATTACGCAACAGAACTATCACGGAGCATCTGGTAAAGTGGAAGGATTACCCTGAAGAAGATGCAACTTGGGAAGACGAATCGACTCTCTTAAAAGATTACCCAAACTCATTCTTGAGATGAGGACATCTCAAATTTTTCACGTTCGGGAGGTTGTAAGGTCTCTGACCCGATCACAAGAGCACCCTTGTACCACGAAATGAATACAATGGAATAAGTTACTATTTTTAGCATTTTTTCAGATTCTGTCAGTGCCATGATATTTAAAACGTTATAAAGCTTCAAAATGTGAATTAAAATAATTTTTGTGAAAAATTTCCAAAAATAGTAAGTTTTTGGTCAACCGAACCGTCCAGTCTCGACCGTCTCGAAAAACTGCACCCGTACCCCAAATTTGAAAAAAATGCATTTTCGGACCCTGGGGGCTGCTAAATATGGCAGGTACTCGGGCCAGTACGGCTTAGTTAGAGCTTCGTATGGCAATTTACGGCATCAAAATCCGATTCGTATGACCCGTTTTAGCCTAAAACAAAATTTCCTAAAAATTGTCCGAGGAGGCACCGGGGGCCCGGGACTGTGTGGGAACAGGTCCCAGGCCACTCCAGATCAGCTTTAGCAGCTAGGGGGCGCCCTTTTGCTTTGTGGGAGTCTTGGGAAAGCTGCCAAGCCTGCAACTCAGTCTCAGAACCAGTTAACCAAGCCAACCTGACACTTGGTGGGCAGAGAACTAGACTTGCCATGCTTAACTGAAGAAGCTCCCAGATGCATTTAGCAACCCAGATCGATTTTCAGCCTGTAGGAGCCTATTTAAAGACCTGCATACACACACACACACACACACACACACACTTATGATCACACATACACACAGTGCATACACTCACACCCACACACATTGGGGAGGTGCTGCCGAATCACACACCGATTGAAGAGGAAGCTAGGAGGGAGGTGCTGCCGAATTTTCATCTCAAGAAGCTCGATTAGATCAGAAAATCGAGAAGATTACCAGCTCTTAATCACGGTAACGACAGTTTAATTATTGCTATCTGTAAATTCTTTTCTCTACCATCTAAATTCCTTGTCTATTATGCCTATTCCTAGTCGAAAATCTCTATGACTACTCTCTAAATTCTCCTTATTCGTACTCTATTATGTAATCATCATTCCATAGCTGAATTATCAGCCATTCTTCACTCTCGAATTAATGATTAGAGCATAATTATCAGAATCTTCTCTCTCTAGATAGCATAGCAATTAATCGGTAAGCTAGTATTTGTGCAGATTGAAGAGGATCACTATTGTAATCACTCATTAACATTGCAGCTTAATTGAATTCATTTTTTCTTATGCATTAAGACGTAATTAAGGAGAAATTAATCCGTCATTAAGTCTCTAAGAATTGGTTTTTCCTCACACATATGCATAGGGTAAATCTGCATCATCTAATTGCTAGGAAATAGTTTAATCATACTTAATCCAATTCTCTGGTAATTCTAATAGTGAAATCTTAATTAATCTTGATCATGCAAGCCGAATAATTATCTTAGAGCCGGTTCCCATAGAATTATGTGCCATCCTTAATGATTGCTTATGAAAGAAATCTAGACTCTCATATAGGAGGGATTAATTGATGTCACTAATCTAGCCATTGGACTGTTATGATGCTCATGAACCTTAGCTCTTTCTCCAAGCTAATCATTTAAAGTAGTGAGAAATGGCCCCGGTTAAGAGGACGCGCTTCGGGGGTGCCCATGATCGCGAAGCAGGAACGAGCAATGTCAATGGAAAGGGGAAGGCTCCCATGGACGAGAAAATACCGGCCATCTCACGGGCCATCGATGAAGAAGTGGAAGAGGTAGATCATATTTTTTATTCAAGTTGTTTAAATTAACATTGCATACGCTAGTTAGGAATGCTCATATCCCCAAACATGTTGGAGAAATCCGACGGAAACCTCGGCATTGAAATCATTGTACATTAAGTTCTAAAGTAGAAAGGTAATGTCTGATGGGTATGCTGTTTGCAAGAGGAAAGAATGTTTGCTAGGGAAAATTTAGCTCGACATGTTCATTTTATTTCCAATGTTGAATCAGTCCTGACCCCCCTACTGATCACAGGGGGCAGAGTTCCTCGTTAGGACTCTTGAATCCACGACATGCTTTCTATGCGGTGGATACCCACGACTTGCTTTCTATGCGGTGGGAACCCACGTCTTGCTTTCTATGCGGTGGGAGTGTCCATGACGTGCTTTCTATGCGGTGGACATACCTAGTTGTATGGGCAGCTAGGCGACAACGGGAGGAGTGAACTCTCGCTGGAGGGGGGATGTTGTACCTCCAGAACATTGGAATTTTTATGAATAAGTTTGAGTAGAATTTTTACTAGAATTCTGTCTTGGTGTTGTTTGCAATACTGGTTGAAGGGCTGGTTTAACGAACCATGTGATTCGGAATTAAACAAGGAATATTTATGTTGAACAACCTTTGTGGTAGTAATTAGGTCACACGAGGAAGTGTGAGTGTGGGGGTGGAAAGTGGGGGCTTGGCTCCGGTTGCCAATGCCTACGAGATGGGTGGTCCCGATTTGTCGGGAACTCTCTGTCCCCATAGTGCTTACTCGATATTAGTAACGCTCATTGCCCCTAGAGCGGGGAATTCTCGAGAGTACGTGCCTCTGAAACATGGGGAGAAAGGCACTCGAGGCTTCTCTCCTCTTGGAAGGTGGGTCATAGGATCGCTAGATAGTTTAAGTACGCTTCCCCTGCGAGGTGGAGCTAGATCTCCTTGCTAGTAGGCTCGAACTCAACTCACTTTGTGATGAGAGATCGTCCGCTAGTCGAACCCTGAACCATTTTGTTTGCTTCCGCTATAGATCTAGTGGCCACCAGGTTTACCATCAGATCCGTTGTTTGATACAACGGGGTGGGGACCTCACAATTTCTTACAAGGTTGATGCTCCAAGTGTCTTGAGTAGGGCCAATTTTGACGCTTGTTGACGGTCCACTAGCTTTGACGGTACATTTTTTCTCCACTTTTGACCTTCCTTGAGAGACAAGGTAATTGAAGCTGAGTAATCAACCACCATGATGCTATCTTTTAAGAGAAGAGGCTGAATTTTGTGGTTTTTTTTATAGATATGGGTAAATTGGAGGAGGAAAAATGAGACTAGGTGGTCAATTTTGGAATGGAATTGTGTGTGGAAGGTATGAGTTCACCATGGTTTCTCTTATTCTTCAAGGTTGAGGAGAAGGTGAGTAGGGTGCAGAGAGGAGTGGTGAGAGAGGTGGGGATGATGAGTGGAGAAGTGTGTGTGAAAGAGGAAAATGATAAAGTGGAAGAGAGAGTGTGGCTGCATAGCATGGGAAAACTGGGGTCCACTAATAAAATCATAGCTCACAGCTCGTAGCTCAAAAAAATATGAAAAAATTTGAGGCAAAAGTTCAGCCCACGAGCTACAACTTTTGATTGTATCACCTTTTCAAATTGGGAGAGCAAGTGAACTTTAAAAATTCAGCAAAACCGACCGTTTTTTTCCACTGCACAAGGTCCTTGTGGGGTCCTTCTTTGGATGATTCTTTTGAATACCTCTAAGAGTGAGCCCTCCATAGTGCATGTATGCATGCCACCTACCCTTGACCTTATTTGGTAGGTCTATAATTGAGACAAAGTTTCATAGAACATGGAGCTCATTTGCGCTTGCAAAGAGCAAACGATAGAAAATTGTAGATTCAGGCTTGGATTGGTCTTAACTTGCTCAAAAAATGTCCAAATTGAATTCTGAAACTTGCTAAGAGTTGCTTGAATGATAACGAATCACTAGAACAAAAGTCACCTCATTTTTCCACAAAAGACTTTATACGCGTATAATGTCTCAAGTGTCAAAAAAAAGGTCAAATTCACAAACTAAGCATACCAGTGCGTAGAGGACATCAAGGAGAGCTCACATACCAAATTTTGTCAAATTTGAGCAAAAATGACATCATACGTTGTGAGCGGGATAGAAACACACAGAACGCCTCTATAATGACCGGACACACACTCTTGGAAGGATACACACACACCCTATGGAGCACCACTCGGCTTACACAACACACCTGGCCGAGACAGGGAACACACCTATGGAGTGAGAGGAGAGAGACTTCCCACTAGCCCACTCAACACGAAGACACACACACACGCACACACCCAAAACACTCACCTCCAAAAAGGATAATTTCTTATGTTTAGATACAATTGATCTTGGACCAACACCAATGGGGCAAATAGATTACACAATATTGAAGAAATACACCAGATACAACCACAAAGTTAAGCAGAGGCTTCACTCACCGGAGAAGATTACACATAAAAACAGCAGAAAAAGAGTGAGGAATTTTGCAAAATGGACAGTGCCATCACGTCCGTAATGGCCCAAAACCCCAGTCTACAATGTCAAAGTGCTCAAATCCGACCTCGGATGAGCAGTTTACGGCCAAAACAGGCTCCAAAATGAGCAAAAACACACCTGCGGCTGTTCCTCCACTCTTTTCCACGTTTTTTCTGGTCTTCTCTCTATTTTTTCAGTTCCCACACATAACTTTATTACTTGAGCACCCTTGGCCTTTTAGATGACCTCAAACGGACCCCAAACAGGCCAAAAACTGACCTTGCAGTGCATAGTTGTCACCTTTTTGCATCATCTGCACACCTGACACTCAACTTTTTTCAATAATGCATCCCTCCACCACGTGAAGTGACCCCAAAATATGGTCTTCATGATGACCTCTCTGTATAGTTATCACAAGAAAACATCCACGTCATTCCGTACTTATCCATGTGCAAGTCTTGACCCCGTTCGGCCTCGTGATGCCACTAGATTCCATCTGACGCACCTGCTTACCTCATGTCGTCGGCCCGTGGATAGCCTTCTTGAGAAGCTTTACGCACTACCAACTCCTCATTATTGTAGAAAAAACACACTGGTACTGATAATAGTGAAAATCGATGCACTATGTACATGGTGTCCTACCTGTACACATGTGGGCCCCACATAACCACCTGGCTATAGAAAATGGGCAATCCTTTATTCAATGCACCATGCATGGATATGTACATATGCGCAATCCCTTGCTCAAAAAAACTCCTGACATAATTTTCCCATCCCCTAGCCTGCTAGATCATTCATGATCAGCAGCAGCAAAGAGAGATATGAGACTCGCCGCATCACAGGTCTCCTCATCCTTCACCAGCATTTCTTGCTCCACAGACAGCTCATCTTGCTCCACCATCATTAACCTGGCATGATATAATTTAAGACGCAATCCATTTACCCTTGACTTATGTAGAATCCCATCCAGGTTAGCCAGTTGATATGTACCATTTGGAAAACACTCCACTACCTTGAAAGGGCCTTCCCACTTAATCTGAAACTTCTTTTGGAAGGTGTTGTCCAGCTTACTGTTGTAACGCAAAACTAAGTCATGCTTCTTGATACCCTTACTTTTGACCTTTTCATTTATCTTTGCCAAAGCCTTATCCTGCATCTGCCCGTAATGCTCCAATGTACTCATCCTATCCAACTGAACCTCCTGTAATTGTAAGAGCCTCTCTTTGAATGCATTACTAGACAGCCCAAGTAGCTTCTCTAGCATCTTTACTGCAGGCAACTCTACTTCCACAGGCAATAGTTCTTCCTTTCCGTATACCAAATGAAATGGAGTAAACCCTGTACCTGTCTTCACCGAAGTACGGTAAGCCCATAATGCACTAGGCAATTCCAAATCCCAATTCTTTCCTTGGTGCTCTGTCACTTTCGAAAGAATCTGTACCAACTCACCATTGAATCTTTCATTTAAGCCATTACAGTGTGGGTAATAAGGAGTGGTATGTTAGTGCCTAATCTTCATCTTTGCGCATAAGAAGTCTAGAAGTTTAGCTCTAAATCCTGGCTCCTTATCTGAAAGTAGCTCTAATGGCACCCCAAACTTGCAACATATTTCATCATACACAAATTTTGCCACATCCTTTGCAGTGATCTGTTTTATTGCTATAGCCTCTGACCATCTAGAAAGATAGTCCACTACCGTCAAAATATAGCTTTTGCCCCTGCTTGTGATAGGTAACGGGCCTATTGCATCAATCCCCCACTTTTCAAACACATCAAACGCCATAATGGTTTTTCGTAGCTCTGGCTTCAACACTCTCTTCCCAAATGCTTGACACCTATTGCAAGACCTACACCAATGGTGAACATCCTTGTGCAAACTAGGCCATACATACCCCTCTTGCAAAATCTTATGCAAGGTGGTCTTTAGAGAAAAATGGCCACCACATGCGCCTTCATGATTCTCTTCCAACACTCTATAAAGCTCCTCTCGCCAAGGTACACGTCTCAACACGAGATCAGCCCCTTTCATGTATAAGACATCACCAATCAATTTGTACCTGTATGCTCTACGCACAAAACCATACTTCTTAGACTTCTTAATCTCCTTTGGAATGATTCCTGTTAGCAAAAACTCCTCTTCTTGAGCCAAACTTTCCCGGCCATGATAAAGAGGTAAAGTGGTCCTCAACACAAATAGCTCCCCAATCATGCCTTGAGCTGCTTCATGTGCCTCTCCATTTAGAGCACGTTCAATGTGTCTGATTCTCCATGCTTTGAACTTTTTTAACAAGCCTTTAATTCTGACGCACATTTCCTTCAATGAGGTGTTCTTGCTCTTCCACACACCTAGCACTTGCTTCACCACTAACAAAGCATCACCTTTTATGCTCAACCTTCGAACCCCATGCTTCAAACAAATGTGTAATCCGGATTCCAGAGTAGCATATTCATCCTCATTGTTACTATGAGCATCCAATTTGAACCCTCTCTTGCATACTAGCTTCCCCTCTGGATCATAAAGTGCTATACCCCCTGAAGCTGCATCATGGCTCTTTCTATATGAACCATCAAAGAACAACACATGTGCATTGCTGATCTGTGGCACTTCTTCAACTACCTTTCTCACCACCTCTTCCTTAACAATAAGGGGATTCTCCTTGTAGGTCAACAAATCAGCTAGAGTAGCCCTTGTACTATCTTCCACTAAAAAAGAGAACTCAAATTCTTGCAGCTCAATTACCCATTTCTTGACCACATTTGACATGTTAGTGCCATTAATTAATTGTGGCAAAAAAGCATAACTCGTCAAGAAAACAAAAGGTCGTGGTAGCAAGTAATGAAGAAATCGTCGACAAGCAAATATTACACTGGCCATCATTAGCTCTACTTCCGAGAATTTTCTCTCTGCTACCAGCTTCACATGGCTTGCACAATACACTAGCCTCATATAATGGCTACCCTTCCCCTTTTACAATAGCATGGCTCCAATAGCATCCTTCCCTACTGATGGATTTACATAAAACACTTGCTCCCAATCAGGAGCCTGCATGGCTGACAACCCCCCTAACACCTCTTTCACCTCTTGAAACACTTCTTCACAGTTGTCATCCCATTGCAATGGATCATGCTTTGCCACTTTTTGTAATGGATAAATAATCTGAGAAGACAATGGAATAAACCTTGCCATGTACACTTTGTGTATAAAGGTTGCCAATTGCTTCGTACTCGTAGGTGATGGAAGAAGAATAATAGACTTAACCTTGTCTGGATCAGCCTCAATGCCATTTTCTGACACCATGTGGCCCAATAACTTCACCCTTGGCTGTGCTAGATGACATTTCTTTGGATTTAGTTGTCCTCCACATTCATCATATCGAGCCAATACCATCTGTAGCTTCTCATGGTGTTCAACCCTACTGCTATAAACACAGAAGTCATCCATAAAAACTTTAACACAACTACCAATGAATGGTTCCAACACCCAATTTGCTCTCTCTTGATAGAAGGAAGGTCCATTTGACAACCCAAATGGCAATATTGTGTAGCAATATCAGCCCCACGGCGTAATAAAAGTTGTCTTTGTGCGGTCTTTAAGAGAATCTTCAATTGAAAATAGCCTGAAAAACCATCACACACATTGTACCTCTCATAACCTGCCAAAGAATCCAAGATCTGATCGATGAATGGAAGAGGATATGGGTTCTTCTTAGTGGGTGCGTTTAAGGGTTTAAAATCTACACAAATTCTCCACTTCCAATCCTTCTTTGGACTTACTACAACTGGACTCACCCATTCTGTGGTCTCCACAGGGACTATGAACCCTGCCTTCAATAACTTGTCCACCTCTTCTCGCAAGGCTTCCATTTGTTCTTGACCCATCCTTCTTAGCCTTTGCCGCACTGGCTTAGCACCTTCTTTCAGCTCTATATGCATCTCTTTGCCCTTGAACCCTCTGATCTCTTCATATGAAGTAATGAACAAATCAGGAAAACTAGCCAGCATGTGCAAATATATATCCTTCTCCATAGCTGAGAGGTCTCCACTGATCATTTGTGTCATCAATTCCTGCTTCTTTGACAACTCAACCTTGGTTTGCATCAGCCCTTCAATCACTTCATAAGGCCCTTCACTTTCATCTTCAACCTCATTCGCAAATGCAACTAAACCAAACTCCTGGATTTCTTTGTCCATCAAAAGAAATGCAACATCAGCATCCTCATCACTGTTGGTAGTGCTATCACTGTCCTCATCTGTCACCGTGGAAGAGTCTTCATCACTAGACTCATCCTCAGCTTCATAAAGCTCCTCTAATCATTTCCTTGTGTCCATATTATAAGGCTTCTTGGTACCTATTTTTCCATAGAGGCTAATTGTACCATGTCGCCAATCTTGAATAGCTCCCACTGCACGTAACCATGGTCTGCCAAGTATAATAGGATATGCTCCCAACCCTGCTGGCATCACATGAAAATCAACCACTGCCTTTGCATCATATGCCTCCACTTCTAAGCTCTTTACAACACCCAAGCATTTTACTTTTTGATGGTTTTCCAATCTAATCCGGAAACCTGACACCCCAGCCACTGTGAGACCCATCTTCTCAACGCATGAGTGTGTTATGACGCATATTTGAGTTCCGCTATCCACATAACCTTGTCCCAAATTTTTCCTTTTATGCCACACATCTACTATTGGACAAATGTCTGGTAGCTCATCCATTGCCAACACCTTTATTGAACCTCTCTCTGGCTCTTTCTCCATTGGGTTAACCATCCTCTTCCACTGTCGCTTTAGCTTAGGCACCATCTCTATAAGCTGGCCAAAAGTAACATCTGCCTTCCTGCTCGTCAGATCATCCTTCAAATCATAGCTTAATTGCCCATCCCCTAGTGGAAAATCTGAAACATGAAACTTTCGACGAGCTCTCCTTTTCCTCTTGGCCTTGACATCCTCACCTTCATGGCTCTTTCCTTTCTTCTTACTAGGACCTGGGGCACTTCTTCCTTCTTTATCCTCTGTGGTCCTCTTCCCAATAGGCATCACTAATGTATCCTCTAGCTTTGATGCCTTCTCCAAGGTGACTACACTTAGCACTTTTGTCTTTCCCTTTTCCTCTTGGGTTAATCCACTTGTTCCTTCATCTCCCTTAATTTCGATGCCATAATCATTTGACCTAGTTAACACATGTCTTGGCAATGGATACATGTCTCCCCCCATCCTTGGTGGCTTATCACATTGCGGGCTGATGTGACCCAACTCTCCACAAGTGTAACATGTGGGCGTCTGCCTCCAAAACCTACCATTTCTTTGTCCAACACCATTGCTACGTCTTTCTTCACCTCTTGGCTGATTTGCATACCTCCCTCGACCTCGATTATTTCCCACTTGACCTAGCATGTTTAGGCTGAGATTCTTCATCAAATCTACCACTTGCCTCATGTCTTTCCTTAGCCCATCATCTTGCACCGATGTAGTGACCACTGCTGGCATAACCTAAGTAGTAATAGGAACCATTGGTTCATGATGAACCCCTGACATGAGACCTTGTAAAGACTCTAGAGGCTGAAATTCAGACCTCATGGGCAAAGACTCCACCCCTAACTGGCTCATTCTCCTCAACTTCCACTCTTTGTTCCTTGCTACCTCTAGTGCATCTTCATATGTCCTAGGCTTCGTTAGCTCCACTCTCCAACGTATATTCTCCCAAAGACCAGTCAAAAACCTGTCCTTCTTCATCATGTCAGGTGGGGGTACTTGTGGTGTTAAGGCCTTGCACATCCGCTCCCATGCCAATGAGAACTTACGTATGTACGCATCTACTGGCTCACATTCCTTTTGCACTAAAGCTTGTACTTCTTGCCACACTTTGTCAGGATCTTCTATCTTCACAAACTCCACTTCCAACCCATGCCGTAGATTGTCCCAACTCAATCTTAAAGGTGGATCCGCTGCACGCAACTCCTCTTCAAATGCCTTGGACCAAACTCGTAACATCTGCGTAGGGTCATGAATCTGGTTGATAATGCAGGCAACCTCCATCTTTTCCAAAAAGTCTTCCACATCTTCATCACTTATTCCATGAAACTCCGGATAAGAGAAAGCCATGGCTACCCAAATTATGATTCTTTGAGAACCCCTTTGAACACACGTGCAAGAACCCAAAACTTCTGACTGACTCAATTCCCACAAACTTCAATGGAGCTCAACTTTAGATAAGGACAAACACATGCACATCAAATGAGTTTTCATAGTTAATCATCGGAATTACAACAGGCAAAGGACATTCCAGGATCTCTCTTAATCTTCACAGCCCAAACATAAAGACTATGCGCTGTTGGAAAAAAATCTTCCTGGACACATGAACATTTATCTGGATTCTTTGAGTTAAATGAAAAGGAGTGAATTAAGGGCCATTTTGATCATCCATTAAAGCCAACCATGAAGCTCCCAAGAAGGCACACCTCACTTAACCTCTGATTTTGCCAAAATTTCAGTAGCATAACAGCATAAATGGCTCAAAAGACCAAGAAACCAGCCATCATAACTTGGAAAAATTTTGACAGAGTTTCCCCAGAAGTAGAGCAGTAGGAACCCAAAATATAGACTGTATATATATGCATAAACTGTCAACAATAGAACCCGAGCATCAAATAGGACTCACTAGTACATAGCCTATGGCGAGGTCATGAAAAGGATGCTCCAGCTACCTGTATCACCAAAAGGATCTCCACATTTGAGAATCCCCGAGCTCAATAAAAACCTCACGCTATCGACCCTCACACGAAGGCTAATGCAAATCGCATATAGTCAAGTCTCAGAAATGACTATCTTCCAGAACAAATCTCAGAAATGGCTCGGACTGCCAAATACAACCAAGTATGGCTCCACAAATGCGTACAATGGCAGTTTCCATAAGTAACGTACAATCCAGTAGACAATGCGCTCAAATAGGCGCTGAGTGATGCATACCCACAACAACTGCAAGTGACACCAATACTAGTATATCATTGTACTCCAGCTACCTGTACCTGTACCTGTCTCTGTAACCTGTAACCTGTAACCTGTAGCCTATAGCCCCGAATCTCGAAGCTTGAAGCTCGAAGCAGAAGGTACTCGAAGAAGATCCTCCGTGGGGGCGCCAAAAGAATGTGAGAGGGATGGAAACACACAGAATGCCTCTATAATGACCCGACACACACTCTTGGAAGGATACACACACACACTATGGGGCACCACTCGGCTTACACAACACACCTGACCGAGACATGGAACACACCTATGGAGTGAGAGGAGAGAGACTTCCCACTTGCCCACTCAACACGAAGACACACACACACGCACACACCCAAAACACTCAGCTCAAAAGAGGAGAATTTTTGATGTTTAGATACAATTGAGCTTGGTCCAACACCAATGGGGCAAATAGTTTACACAATATTGAAGAAATACACCAGATACAACCACAAAGTTAAGCAGAGGCTTCACTCACCGGAGAAGATTACACAGAAAAACAGTAGAAAAAGAGTGAGTAATTTGGCAAAATGTACAGCTCCATCGCGTCCGGAATGGCCCAAAACCCCAGTCTACAATGTCAAAGTGCTCCAATCCGACCTCGGATGAGCAGTTTACGGCCAAAACAGGTTCCAAAATGAGCAAAAACACACCTGCGGCTGTTCCTCCTCTCTTTTCCACATTTTTTCTGGTCTTCTCTCTATTTTTTCAGTTCCCACACTTAGCTTTATTACTTGGTCACCCTTGGCCTTTTAGATGACCTCAAACAGACCCCGAACAGACCAAAAACTGACCTCGCAGTGCATAGGTTTCACCTTTTTGCATCATCTGCACACCTGGAACTCAACTTTTTTCAATAATGCATCCCGCCACCAGGTGAAGTGTCCCCAAAATATGGTCTTCATGATGACCTCTCTGCATAATTATCACAAGAGAACATCCACGTCGTGTCCGTACTTATTCACGTGCAAGTCTTGACCCCGTTCGGCCTCTTGACGCCACTAGATGCCATCTGACGCACGTGCTTACCTCATGTCGTCGGACCGTGGATAGCTTCCTTGAGAAGTTTTACGCGTTACCAACCCGTCATTATTGTAGAAAAAACACACTGGTACTGATAATAGTGAAAATCGATGAACTATGTACATGGTGTCCTACCTGTACACATGTGGGCCCCACATAACCACCTGGCTATAGAAAATGGGCAATCCTTTATTCGATGCACCATGCATGGATATGTACATATGGGCAATCCCTTGCTCAAAAAAACTCCTGACAACGTGTATGATGTCCCTAGCCCTATTTTGGAGGTGAAAAGTTACATCTGAGCTCACAGAAGTGTTAAGCACTATAAAGAAATCCTTGATCCTGAAACTGTTTTGAGTGTTGTTTCAAGAGTAGCTCACCAAGAGTGCTCTAACTTTTGATAGAAAACTTCAATTGAGTCAGGTATAGCTAGGAAGAAAGCTTCCAGGTTTCCTAAATCCAAACTTTTAGGGTACCTAGAACTAGTTTCCAAGGACCAAAAGAGTCACAAATTCCTGACTTAGGGACCTCACAAAGGGCCAAAGGTGCTTATTAAGGACTATCTTGAGAGTATTGAGTGGTCCTGACATTAAGAACTCTAAGATCTTTAGGATGGAAAGCCAATCTACCAATCCTTTTGTAGATATGACCAGATGTATGGCAAGACAACTTAGAAGTGTTGAAATGCCAATCCGTCCACATTTTGACACAAACCCACACAATGCACTAGAAAGACGTGGATATTTGGTCAATGAAGGACTGCGGATACCTCCACCAAACATGATAATTCCAAAAAGAGAGCCACCTGGATTCCCTTCTAGAGTGATAGTGAGAGATGAAATGATCACAGAGATGGCAGACATGCCTTCTCAAGTGAATTTTCCTAATGGACCATGGCTATCGAGATGCAACCATAGAACATGAATTTTATAGAGGTGGAATTACGGCCACAACAGGACCATATGTACCATCACCATCCCCTATAGCTTACACCTATCCAAATCAGAGTAGAACCTTGAGAAAATATGATAATGAGAGTGACACATCTTCTCAGAGGAGTGATTCATCAAGAACCCAACCCACATTAAATCCAGAGGTATCTAGTGAGAAAATGAAGCTTATAGAAGGATTAGCTCTCAGAGACTTGATCCTCTAGTTAAATCTGACCTCCAAGAACCTCTACGGTGCAAAATTGAGAGAAAATGGACAAACCATACGAGGAAAGAGTGTTACTATGGCATGGAAAATTCTAGGGACAGATGTGTACAACCTAATCCAGTAGCACCTACTCCACCCAGATATGCTATGGGGAATCCGCGAGGACCAGTAGGAGTTGCAAGACCAGCTTGTCTTAGGACAACAACCTCCATTGCCCGGTGCTAGAATTCCTATAGACATGAGATATACGCAAATGATGGAACCATCCAACAAAAAAGTGCTAGTACGAGCCCGATGTATTATAACAACCAAAGTGGGTACTGCCCTTCGAAGCAAAAAAAGATGAGAGAAACAAATGGAGTGGTGAGGCCGGTTCAACCTCCACCTCTTGCGTTCTGACCTGAAAAAAGAAGGTACGAGAAGGAAAAAAGGACATTGCGGTTCATTGCTAATGGAGGCTCAGCTAGGTCAAAGCCTGTTTATAGCCAAGATGAATTGCAAGAAGAAGCTCCTCAACCAAAGGCAAATTGTCCTTTGTCTAGACTATGGCATCATTCACTTGATCCCTGATTGTCCAAAATTTCCAAACGGAGTCAGAAAGATCACAACGAATGTCTTAGGAATTGTTCAACTATCCAGTAGCTCAGAAAATGAAAACATCCTACCAGTTCAAGTAGTTACGAGAGTGCAAGCTCAAAAGGAAGTTGATAAGGACCTAGAGACAGAGAAAACAAAAACTGACGCAAGTCCAGAGATGGGTGAACCAAAGACCGATGCACCTAGTCAAAAGACCAAGAGCAAACAGAATAGCTGGAAAGCTAGAAATGCTAGGATGAAAGCACGTAGGGAACGAGAGCAAAAATCCATAGCTGAGAAGCTAACACAAGATGAAGAGAAGATAAGACAACATGAGGAGAGAGTTGCACCCTATCTTAAGCAAATGTCTCAAACTCCAAAAGAACCATCCAGAGACGATAAATCAAGGAGTGCTAGCTCAAGAGGATCAGTGTCGGTCGAGAAGGTTATTGAGCATTTAGACGACCTCCTAAAATACTATGAAACAAGGCTAAAAAACAACCAAACCCAAGAACAAAGGTGGATGACATATCCATACGTGGAACTAGAAAAGGGTAGACTTGAAATGTGCAAGAAAATGATTCAAAAAGCCCAAGCGTTACTAGAACCACCAGTTGGAAATCCTGAGGGTGTAAACCTTGTCTCACCTACACCAGTAATCCCACCAAACCAGGAACAAAAGGAGCTAGATTTCAGTCACGAGCATAGACAAGAGCTCAAGGACCCAATGTTAGAACCAAGGATAGTGATGAATACCATGGATAAATCATCCAAGGTATTTCACATAGCTATACTTGACAGTTGTAAAGAAATAGATGGTTTGGACGAATTGTGGAAACAAGTCAATGACGCAATGTTAGAACCAAGGATAGTGATGAATACCATGGATAAATCATCCAAGGTATTTCACATAGCTATACTTGACAGTTGTAAATAAATAGATGGTTTGGACGAATTGTGGAAACAAGTCAGAGAGGCTAATGAAGCGAGTGATCTAAGCAGATGAGCAAACAAATCGGGTGATGAAAAGGAGTGTCTCTCCACCAATAGAGGAATTTGAGGCTGGACCTCAAGTGAATATAGAAGTGGAATCATATTGGGGAGACAAAGGATGTGTACAGTCTATGGAAAATCAACCCCATTCACTAAGAACACTACCATCCTATACGGGAGAGTATGAGGCCAAGTCACAGGTTGTTGCAGTCCCCATCACAGAGAATCTCTCCCAGCAAGGTCATCAATTCAAAAGGGTTGATAGACATTTTGTCAAAACCAGTCACCTATACGATAACATTAACCAAGTTGCTTAAATTACGACCAAACATGTGGGCTACTATGGGAAAATGCCTATAGAATTTTGGTGTTAAAAAACCAATGACTCAAATCGAGGAAGGGATCAAAGAGCTTAAAATGCCTCAGCTAAACACTAGGCTAGTGCCTTTAAACAAGGTAGGTGAGTATTATGAGGGACAAAATGGAAACACCACTCTTCCTGTGGAATTATAAGGTGTAAAAACCATTGCAATCCTTGACAGTGGAGCTGGCGTTTCCATTGTAATGAAAGAGGTCTGGAAAAAATGGGGAAAACCAGTAGAGAGGGCTACAAGGATGAAACTGCAGCTTGCAGATGGACGCATGGAAAGGCCCATAGGACTGCTAGAAAAAGTGGTTGTTACTTCTTGTGAAATTTAATATGAGCAAACCTTTGCTATTGTTAATTTTGGCAAGAAGAACAACTATGATATCATTCTAGGAAGACCATTCATGCGACAACTGAAAATGGTCCAAGATTGGGGCTATGACCATATCTACTTGAGACATATGGAAACCACCACGAGGAGAAACTTGAAAGAACATAGCTACAGGGATGTAACAAGAACACCGGTTGAAGAGTTTGATTCCGCTACTGTAGCAGGATCAGAATTTTCAGCATGGTTGGGTAAGCCTAAAGAACTGTGGATGCGGAAGCTTACATCAAGAGCAAGGCATCCTAGAAAGGGCAATTGAAGATGAGGATTATATCCCAGAACCCTTTCCTCAGGAAGAGTTAGAGCCACTTAAATGGGAACACATATTGGCTATTCTTGATGTGTGTGCCATTCCAAACAATCCAACAACGAAGTTTTGTGATGAAGATGGCTATGATGTCGTTCCTTATTTTACTGTGAATGTAGTCCAAGAAAAGGAAGACGCAGAAGAACATGAATTCTACAACATTGCAGAACACTTGGAGCTTCAAGAAGATGCAAACAATGAAAATCCGGATGACCCAGCTCAAGCACAAAGAGGTCAGGGGTTCATTTGGATTCCAAAATGGTTAAATGGTTAACTCCCAAAGTATCAACTCCCAAATTCTGAATCTCATCCTCAACCAAAAGTACCAGAGTTGAAGCAAAGACCGTTGAAGACTCACACAAGACAAGGTGGATCCCAGAAAATTCTCTTCAAACACAAACAAAGCAGGGACAAGTATGGGTTCCCAAACAAGCAGCACCAACAAAGCAGCCAGTCATCACAAAGAAGTGGGTCCCAAAGGAAACCAATAACACTGCTATCACTGCACCGCCGCTTGAATTCTTTCAATTCCTCCTACGGTTACAGTACAGCTAACAGAGAACCCACTCTAAGGAACAGTGCCATATCAACAACCAAACAAAAGGCTAAACTGGATTTCAAAGAAACATCGAACAAATAAGTAAGCCTTCAAAACATCTCTACAGCCTTCCATCAAGCAAACGACACAAGAGCTTCAAAGAACATCACATTGCTTAGAAGAGGAAGTTTTGTCAGTAAATGCCAATAAGCAAATTTCTTATACCCACATCTTGCAAATCATAAATATTTTAAATTCAATGACTGTGTATGCATAAGAGGGCTACATTACAAGGCCTTGCATAGGCACAATTTTTGATTGCCCAAACACAACACATACCCTTGGTGATACCTTGTCGTCAAGGAGGACTCCAAATGGGAGGGGGGGAAGCATTCTAAATGTGGACCTAATATTATGAATATTAGAGGGAAATGTTTTGTGAGTTTTTTTGAATTTTTGGGTTTGATTGCTACAGTTTTTGACAAAATTCAGAGGATATGCCCACATAGTAGAGTTACAAGAGAAGTACAAGGACAAAAGCCATATATGAGTCCCAAGGGACATGTGTACAGTGTACATAGCATTTAGAATTCTATTAGAATGATTTAGAATGATTTTGATTTTTGTTGGATTGATTTTTGGTTTTATTTAGTTGTATTTTTTTGAGATTTTCTTGAGAAAACAAAAAAAATCCATAATCCAAATGAAGAAAAGATTGAAGAGATGCCGATCAGTACAAAGCAATGGAGTCCAAGAAAATGACGACGCTTCAGGAGGTATGCCTCGAACGTCATCGGCACAAGGCTAGAATGTCAAAGGTAAGAGACAATGCCGATTAGACTTCAACAACAATAGGAGGCCAAACGCGACTAAGAATGGTTATTAAACTCCAGAATGGCCTACAAGAACAAAGAAAGTTGGTGATGCGACTAAACAAACGCACCTATCAAGTGTGAATTTGCTTATCAAACATTTCATGCAACTACAAGGCCGTATACAGAAAGTAGATCTTTATACTGTAATCTTCTATCTTGTATGTGACTTAACAAAGCGTAGCAAACAAAAGGGACTAACAATACTGACAAGAAGAAAAGGGAAAGAGGTGACAATTCTATCATCTATGGTGATAGATGTCTATAAGAGCCACCAATGGTCAAGCCCAATTTTGATCATCATCATTGGTTATTCATGTGATTGGCTGACAAATAATGGCCATCAATCATTTCTTAGACTGTAATCCAAAAAGTTCCAAATACAAGTCCAAATCAAGCCAAACTTTGTCAGTAGGCTATGGATAGCGAGTACAAGCTAAGGGGTTCGCCAAAAAAAAATTATATCCCTTAGCCAAAGATGCAATTCTTTCAAATCTGAAGCCATGATAGCCACCTACATACCTTGTACATCATGTATATGAATTCTAGAGACAAATGGACTATGATAGCTCATAGATGGTCATCTATCAAAAATGATGTCGCATGAAGCCCTTTCCAAGCAAGTTACTAACTTGGGGAATTAATTGGGGTTTGTCAGGCTTTAATTAAGTCATATATCAAGTAGAAGTACTTTAATGATTTACACATCATGCAAAAGCTAACAGTATCAAATGCAAGTTTGATTACCTTGATGCAAGCACAAAGGAGTCACCAATGAAGAAGAGCAGACACAAAAGTAATCAAATGATCTCAAACAATTGTCCTTAATGAGGTGGATCGAATGATGGACATGGGTCTTGAACCTCAAATCAAAAAAACTATCTCCCAGATTCGACCAAACAGACAGACTTTGCATTGGAGTGCACCTTGGCCTAAAGAAGTTGAAGGTTTATCCATACCATTTCTATAGAATTCAAAGTTGTCGTTCACTCACAAGATGTGAAATCCAATCACTCAATTCTACAGATTGTAGAAGTTGTTTCTAAGAATCACAAATACTCAGAATTGACAGATTTGATGGAGCAAGTGATGGATAGAGCTTTATCTATCCATGATGATAAGAGTCAAGTTGAACGAGACTGTGTTCTTTTTGAATTTATACCTGGCAATAGACCTATGATGACAGCAACAAATGTTGCAACTCGGAGCATGGATGTGAAAGACATAGAGCTACGAGACAATGCTAAGCATTCCTTGCAGAACGGAGCATACGTGCGATCGCACATCTAAGAGCTACTCATGGCCGTAAGTATATCAAACGCTGTTTTTTTTTGTCTGCAAGTAGTCGTTAGAATTGTAGCGACATAAGCTACACATAGGTACTCATAGATTTTAGTTTCGGTCGCTTCAAAATTTTGGCTCTGTCTTTATATGCATTTTTCATAGATGGGTTTAAGAGCTACGATTTTGAGTGTAGAGGCTTAGGGATAGGTATATCCTAGTGAGGAGATGGTGTTCCTTACGTTTTGTATGATTCTGGTATGATTTGATGGATTTCCTTCCGTTGTGTGTATGTGGCTAGGTGGTGTAGTTGAGAGCAGTGAGATCCCAGGTTGTGGTTTAGTTGGCCTTCCAGAGTTTTGTATGTGTAGGATGGTCTCAGCCTGACAAGCTAAAGAGACTTTCTCAGTGTTCCTATCATGTCATCTGTGTCCTCGATTGACATTCTGCTGATCTAGGTTGTGTTGCATGCACTTTATTGGGTGGTGTGATTTGCTCCCGCAGCATTGGCACCACTATCGGGGATACAAGGACTTAGGTAGGTATTCCTTCTAACACTCGTGTGATGGTTGCTTGCTTTAGTTTTGGCTAAAGAAGCATTTTTCTTAAGTGGATCCGGAAGAGGTTATTCGGAGATCAAGTGGATAGCGAGGAAGCCTGTGTCTTGCCAAGGATCTATGATTAGGTAGATTTAGTCAGGATTGGTAGATTAGAGTAGTTGTTGGTGGTCGAGTGATTTGTGAGGTGATAAAAGTGTTTGCTAGTTCGTGTGTGGCATTGAAGCGTTTTTCTACTCATAGATGCAAAACCCCATATTATTTGTAGGAGTAGCTTTAAGTAAGTGATCTAATTCTGATCTAGATCTATTCATCGTTGATTTATTTGCTAAAGTACTTGTCTGCATTCATGACCTCTAAAAAGTCTATTTTTGAGGTAAAAATGCAATGAAAAGAGTTCTCTTGACATTTTTTGCATAACTGATTGGTGCCCAGCATATGAAACAGCATGTGCAAGGATTTGTAGACTATATACGCATATAAAGTCTTTAGCACCATCCTGAGACAAAATTTTGAAAATCTGACTACACCAGTGTGTTCAAAAGGGGGGTTTTACCCTAAGTGTACATTGAAACTAGAGTTTTGACCAACTCTTGAGACCCAAAAGACAAAAGACGGAGTGTCAAAAACGGGAAAAAGAGAAACTTGAGATTTTGAGCACATTTTTGCATGAAAATTGGTAGAAGTGCTTGAAATATAGTGCTTGGGACTTGGGAATGCCTTTGAATGAATTTTGTCCAAAAATTCATCAATAGACATCATACGTGTATGATGTATCAAGGGTGACTCTGGCAAGAATTTTGTACTTTTGACATTATACCCATGTTCTACATGTTGTGTTGAGCACACCCACCAAGTTTCATGTCATTTGGACATGTAGATTGAGAGTTAAGGTGATTTTACTCTTTCAGAGGATTTCCTTGTAAAATTGATGATTTTGTGCAATTTTGAAAATCCAAAATTTTCTATTATGAGCACATATTCTTGTTCCACACACTAAGGGGACACCTCTGATAGAAACAAAACTAAAATATGAGCAAAAGACTTTATACATGTATGAAGTCTTATAGGCCATATCTGAGGTCAAAAGTTACAACTAAGTGTACCCTTGTGATCTACAGCATTAAGGAAGCATATAGACCAAATTTCATCAAATTTGGATCACTTTTGGGCTTGCAAAGACCATAAGACGCATCTAGGCAAGTGAATGCTTGTATTGGCCATAACTTGTTTAAAAAGTGTCAAAATTCAAATCTGAAACTTGTTGTGAGTTATCAATAATGTGAGGACCTGTGGAGTGAAACTCTCTTCATTCTGACTAGTTAGACATTATACGCATATGAAGTCTAAAGGGTACTTTTAGAGACCAAAATTGAAATCTAAGCTTACTACGGTGTTAAGTACAACAAGACAAGAATACTCACCAGATTTGGGCCAATTCTGAGCACATAGACTTTATACGCGTATAAAGTCTCAAGGCTAGATCTAAAAGTCAAATTTCACTTTTGAACACATAGGGATTGGGAAATGATGTGTTTAGCTTGCTTGCAAAATTTCAACTCATTTGGACACATACTTTTGCACTTAGAGAGATTTTTGCAGATACAAGACTATAAAGGTGAAAAAGAGGTGATTTTGAGCAATTTTGACATCCAAAATTTTCTTTATCACATATTATTGTTGTATGCATCAAGGAGTACCTTGGGTAGAAATATCAATGAATTCTGAGCCTGTAGACTTTATACTCATATAAAGTCTCATACGCCAGATCAGGGTCAAATTAGACATTTGAGTATACCGCAGTGTCACAGAGCTTAAAGGAATCCCTAGCCAAAATTTCATAGAATTTGGAGCTCATTTGGGCTTGAAAAGAGCAAACGACAGAAAATTGTAGATTTAGGCTTGTATTGGTCTTAACTTGCTCAAAAAATGTCCGAATTGAATTCTGAAACTTATTGAGAGTTGCTTGAGTGATAAGGAATCAATGGAACAAAAGTCACCTCATTCTGCCACAAAAGACTTTATACGAGTATAATGTTTCAAGTGTCAAAATAAAGGTCAAATTCACAAACTGAAACTTGCAGTGGGTAGAGGACATCAAGCAGAGCTCACATACCAAATTTGGTCAAATTCTCAGCACATAGACTTCATATGTGTATGATGTCTCTAGCCCTAATTTGGAGGTGAAAACTCACATTGAGCTTCTAGAAGTGTTAAGCACTATAAAGTAAGCCTAGTGACCAAGTTTCAACAAATTTGGGTCACATTTGGTCAAGATACAAGAAAAACTCCTTGATCCTGAAACTGTTTTGAGTGTTGTTTCAAGTGCAATTCACCAAAACCGCTCTAACTTTTGATAGACAACTCCAAATTGGAGGCTTTCTAATCACTGAGCAAAAAAAATCGAGCGAAGGCACATTCCGAGCAAGTTCGAGGGTAAATTTGCACAAGAGCAACAATTGTGAAAGAAAATAATTATCCCATGCATGTTATTTTTAGTACCACAAATTCATGAACCGATGGATGGACACAAAGTTAGATTTCAGAATTATTCATAAAATTTATAAAATTGTATAGTCGACACATAGCGTAGCGCAATTCTAGGTAATCCTCTCCAAAATAGTCCACCAAAAATTTGGCATGTACATCTCCCAAAAAATTCGACACATGAACTACATAACCTATGATGCTATTCGAGAACCTCCCAAAGCTTGGAACAACTCTACTTTTGTAAGTGCAGATTGATGCACAAACTCATGGGCAATGGAGTCCAAACCCAATATTCTAAAAAACACAAAGTAGATGTGCTTGCAAGGCACGTATGCTACACGTTTGCTATCACGTCTTTGAAAATCTTCACATGAGCATCGAGGGAAGTCTGAAAGTGTGACAGCATACGTAAGACCTTTCTCCACTGACCCAGTTGTACTAACACGAAACACATGTGATACATTGGGGACCACGATTACCTCCCTTACTAATTTGGTTGCCATTGTTCTTCCCTGCGCAATCCTCTCTTGAAAATCTCTTCTAAGTTTTGATCTCCATCTAACAAGTTTTCCATCCCTATATTTTGGACGAAATGAACTCGTTGTGCTAACACATGTTCTAACATTGCGGCTGCACTCAGCATTTGCATGTGCTTCTTTAAGAACAAACCCATTGTTCAATAACATTTCAACTTCAGATGGTTGCAGATTAGTGCCCTCTGCCACAATCCAAGTCCCAGGTGCAGGTCCTGGAGGACCAACAATCAGGTCATCCACATTCCAGGTATGAGTGTTACTACTGTTGCAGAACCATACAAACCCCTCGACAATGCCTCCCGAATTGGATCCTCTTGCATGATATTTTTGCCTTCCCCAAAAGCTTGGTGCAGGAACTCCGTGTTTCACTGAAGGTTCCATTTCATTAATAAACCTCCCACATCCTGTACTATGATCTGCAAGAACACCGAAGCATGTCATTTTTCTCCCAGGCTCAGTACGCCTAATTGCCCACACAGTCTGAGACACTTTTTGCTCCAACCACATAAGGGGAGTTGTGGAATCCTGGTTCTGCCTACGTAGCCCATTCGCCGTTGTGACTGTCACATACTCAGGTCTGTGACTGTCATCTTCTAGTATTTCATTAGGGTCCTCCAATATTGGTCTAGATCTTCGAACACTCTTTTCCCTCATTGAATCTCTGTTTGTCTCAGAACTTGGCATGCGCATCTTCTGCAAAGAAGAATGTGCTAGGTCTATAAGCGTCTTACCTGACCCACCAGCAGCTTGCTGACTCATAAACCTTGCAGCCAAATCTGCCACCCCTGGTCCAGTGCATGTGTTAATCCCTTTAAGGTATGCATTGTACCTAACACTCTGCAACACAGCTAGAGCCATATCTGCACATGTTGCTTCATACAAACCAATACTAGACTTGTATCCAATAGCTGCACGCATGCTTGCATGTTTTGCCTCAGCAAGATTGGTTCTTGGCACAAAAGCACCTGCTACATCTTGACAAACAAATCTATCTCCCCAGTGAGGGACTCTTACATCCCACCAAGACAACCATCTCTCTAATGATGGAATCTCTGACTCAATGGCATGCCCAGCCCGCCAAAATTGTCTAAGATCCTCTTTACAATTTGCAGCATTCTCTATGGAGTCATGCATCCACTGTCAGCATTTAAGTTTGTGCTCTTCTTGGTAAGAGGGACGTATACACTTTGAAGTATGCCTAACCATACTTTGCTCCCAATGGAACACACATGATCTTTCTTTTTCAGGCATTTTCTTATTTGCACCGCCAAAGTAAACAGTACAAACAGCAATCCAATTTGCATTAGCTTCATCTGCCATGAAACCTCTAAACTCTGGTTTCTCAAATCCCAGATCCATCACCACCTTGTTAAGCATTCTCCAAAACTCCGTCTGTGCATGTTTATTTTCAACTGTAAATTCACATATTGCAAATGTTAAAAGTTCTCGAACATGTGGATCATATACATGTGCTGACATAGTAGGCCATCCATCCACTCGATGCCCATGGTCAAAGTGCACCCACATATCCTGCAAGTTACCTCCGGGACGCATACGATTCACCAAGTCCGCCCCACTACCAGGACCCATTGTAGACATTTTGAAAATGTGAGGTTGTTGCTTGGCTTCTAACTGACCTGGAAATAGAACACTATGCAGGTATGGGTATCAGCTATTGCTCTTTAATTTCAATATGGACTCAAATCCCATTGAACTGATACCTTTGGCTTTTTTGGCTGTTTCCAAACTCTGTTGCACACGACGCTTATTAGAGAGTGGAGTCACAGTGTCAAGGAACCTAGCAAATTCATCTTCAACTAAGGGAGTATTCTTAGAGGAACTTAGGCCCATGAGACTATCCATTACAATTTCTTCTATTGTTACTCTCTCCAACTGTTTGGCTGTAGTCAAAGCATCTAAAGCCGCCCGTACAAGCAAAGCTCTGGAAATAACTTTGTCTGTAGCTCTACTTTTTCCCTCGGCCACTGGATGCTTGTGATAACCAAGATGAATTGCACATCTAGTCACAATTTCCTTTTCAATTGGGATGTAGTAATAAATGACTGCAGCACAAGTATTTACACATTCTGGCATCTGATGACAATGGACACACAGAAGCTTGACAAATTCAGCTCCAATTAATCCCCGTTGAGGTGCTCGTGACAATCGTCCCTTCCACTGACTCTCATTTGGAAGTTTTGTTCTCAATTGATAACTACAATCAAGATTAACACATCGCAAATGGCCACAACATCTACTAAAGCGCACAACACCTTTGAACAAATCACTATTGCATGTCACATATTCCACCCAGGAATGCCCATCAAAACGTTGTTCCATACCGTTCATACTTGAGCTTTCACCTTGTGGTGGCAGCTCAAAAGCAACATACCCATCATATTGACATGGGATCTCCGACACTTGCATAACATTCTGAACTTGACTCAAGGCCACTAAAAGGTTTGTTTGTAATGGTAGGGTTCTGATTATGTCAATAACACTCGCACATGGACGCCCCAAGTCGGTACTTTGCTCTTTGATAACTACAGGTGAATTTTTTGAACCAACAACATTAGGAAATAAATCAGCGGTGGCAAGAATCTTGTAGAACTGTGAAACTTCGTGGTCAAGGGTGTAAATTGGCTCACCAACATTGTTCTCTCCACATTGAAGATGACCATTATCTCCAGAAAATGTTAGGGGACACAGAGAAAAATGTCCACTTGGGATATCAAAATGTTGTTTTAGAGTGTCAACCTTGATCTCTTGAAACTGACTGTCAAATAGCAGAACAAGCTTTTGACCTCGTTGGGGTCCATAGATTGTAATGTGTCTGCTCATTGCTAACAGAAGATATTTCTTGTAAGATACATATGTAAAGTATGTCACGCAGGCCCAATAGATAGAATATATGTAGATTAAAGTAAGAAAAATACTCACCACTATAAAAGGTATTATTTCAAATAATTAATAATGTCATAAATATTACAGGCGGCGTTTGTTTTTTATATGAGCACAAAAAAGTTCTGTAATGATAATCATCTTTGGTAATAGAGTCGTTGTCAGTGTCTTCATGTCTCGACTAGGTCAAGAAAAAAACATAGGTCCTAACCAAATAAGGACACACTTGAAATTCCCCCTATTTTTTGTCAAAATTTGAAGCTTATGCCGGTAATTACACAAACCTGTGAAAATTTCACGGTTTTCTTCAAGGCAAGCTCAAAACTTAACTGGGATTGTAGGATTTCAACCGGTTCAAATACACTGGACCTCGGTTTTCTTTTTAACAAAACGGGTCTCGTGAATAGGTCTATATAAAATATTTTCCTCTGGCGCGTGAAAATAAAGACAAAGTGATTATTGTCCTCGATAAATACTTATCAATCTTACTCGATCTTTTTTCAATCGAGGCAAGCTCATCATTGTATTGTGTATGGTCAGGTGGACGGATTGTCCTATTGGACACACCTTGTGTTGTGTGAAACCTCCACAAAAACGTCTAAACCTAGCAAAGGCATACTTCCTTGCGGCGCATCTCGTCATGGCTAAGCAGGGTTTATTGTGTGTGTGTGTGTGTGTGTGTGTGTGTGTGTGTGTGTGTGTGTGTGTGTGTGTGTGTGTGTGTGTGTGTGTGTGTGTGTGTGTGTGTGTGTGTGTGTGTGTGTGTGTGTGTGTGTGTGTGTGAGAGAGAGAGAGAGAGAGAGAGCGCCATTCTGTGACAGAATGGAGTTGGCAATACTCTTCAAGCTCTAAGAGAGAGAGAGAAGCTGAAGTCATTTCGAATATTTCAAGCCGTCCGCCGGTGGCCAAGGCAAGTATTCCTAGTCTCTGCACAAGTTAATTCCCTGCTGCAAGCATTCCACGCCGGCGCGGAAGGGTTCTAGCAATGATCCAAGGCCGGTTTTAGGGTCTGCAGCTCTCAGCATTTCTTGCAGAAAACTTTCCGCGCAGCAGATGATTCCGCGCAGCATTTCTTGCAGCAAATTATTCAGCCTTTCTTGCTCTTTCTTGCAGCAAATGATCGGCACTGCAACCATTTTCAACCAGGCAGTTTCTTGCTGCAACCAGTCCGCGCCGCCGTGGAATGGTTACAGCAGGAAACAACAAGCGGGCCTACACACGATTTTCAACTGTCAATAAAGCTCTGCGCACGCTTTTTCTGAAAATAATGGTATTACCTAATTATTAAAGCCTTGCTTAAGCTTGACTATTGAAATTTTATATGGTAAGGGTTGCATTTGAGAGAGATTCATGCAATTAGGGCCGCAGGTGAGAGAGAGAGTCATGCAGTTAAGGCCGCAGGGGAGAGATCCATGCAATTCTACTCTATTAAGCTATTGCCGGCCGCGGCATGCCCAAAACAACAAGCTTCATAACTGGTTCCCTACTGCAACCATTCCGCGCCGACGCGGAATGGTTGCAGCAACGAACCGGTTAGTCTGATGCAAGATGTAGAGCAGCAGCGGAAATGCTCTGGAAGGTTTTTTTCCATAAATTATTGATATATTGCTATGTGACGCAATACTCTATGTAATGCAGAGTTCAAGCAGGACTCACTCTTACCGCTTGCGTTCCCCCTCTTGACCAAGGATCAGACCTCAGAATGCCGCCACGACGCCGACCAACCAATTGCAGGTCGGATTTTTTTCTAATTTTTCTTTTAAAAAATCATGCAAAAAAAAGGCCCCTCACTCGCCCTTGAAGCTGGATAGCTGTCGGAACTGTTCCGCGCCGGCGCGGAACAGTTCCGACAGCTATCCAGCTTCAAGGGCGAATGAGGGGCCTTTTTTTGCATGATTTTTTTAATAAAAATTTACCATAACTACGAAAACTCCATTGTATCTATTTTGGCTAGGTTATTCAAATATTGTCCAAAATTTGTCATGTAATTGGTCACACATATTTCGATAAATTTGAAGGGCATTTTGAAAAAAATGACCTAATTTTTGGGGTGCTTTGCAAGATTTTGAAATTAGAGGGATATTTGATAAATTTTCCTGTTTTTTAAGTAAGGCAAAAGTTCTCGACTATGTTTTTGTATGATTATACATTCTCTTTGGTTGTCAAATATTGATATCTATTCTAGTGTCGACAATTGATGTAAATGTCATGATTTTTCCAAAAAGCAGATTGTTATGAGCAATTGTTAATCAAATCCAGTTTATACTAGGAAGTTGACATTCTTAAATTTGGTTATTTAATCTTGTTTGAAAGCTTTGAATTGATTTAAGGTGTGCCTTATTGGGTGACATTGTGGATTTAATAGGAAAATGTTCCTACTTGGTTATACCTCAAACAAATAATAGTTCATTATGATTGTTTAGGTAAAAGTTATTTTGAAAGGGTTATTAATTATTTTATGTGAAAATATGTCTGTAGTCCTCCAATTGAGAGATGTTCTCGTCGAAAAGGAAAAGGACCTATGGCTATTGATCCAATTTGCAGTGATCAAGTGAGCTCTGTGGCAATCACAGAGGACTTTGATGACAATGATAATATTGGTGATGAGAGCGAAAGTACTGACATTGGCTTAGGGTCAATGAATGAAGTTGATGCTCAAATAGCTAGACAAGAGGCAGCTTTGGAATTGGTTCCATTTCATATTGCACCTAAGGTTGCATCATCTGCTGATTTTGAAGATGATAGTCATTTGCATATGGATAGAGGAGAGGACATTCTCAAAACCACAAGGGTTTTTAGTTGTTTTGAGTGTCCACTAGTGCCTTTGTGTAGACTCATTTCATATGCTCGCGTCCGTGGCCTTAGATCGGACGTTTCTGGATTAAAAGCTGCATTTGCCAGAGAGGGTTACATAAAGGAAAAAGGTGCCTTTATTGTTTCATTGCAAACATGTCAAAAGGAACAAACATTGTTGACAAGTAATCATTACTATTTTGGAGTGATTTTGTGAATTGGTTTTTTGTGTTTTTCTTTTAATTGTTTGACATTTTCTGGAGTCTTGTTTCTTTTTTAAATAGCCGATATTGTTGACACTTGGGACCCTATTTGGAAAGACATAAATAAAGATTATGAAGAGGAGTTAGCTTTGCAGCCTCAACTAGAGTCACTGCGTGGTAGAATGTTCTATGTGTGGGAAGGAAATCACAGGACAGTAGCATGGCAAGCAGCAATTAGAGAAATTTTTTCCAATAGCAGAGAGAAGCATTGTAGGGTCTTGTGTACGATCATCGACCCTACAAAGGTTTCCGAAATAGCATTATTGACGAGCTTGCAACGCATGAATGTGTGAGTGCAACTATATTCTTGTTTGTAGATAAACTTCATATGTTTGAAGGTTAATCAACTTACTAATATTTTAATCAGTATGAACACCCATGCTCTAGTGTCATCTCATCTACGAGATGAGTTGGTAAATTGTTCAAACATTTGCTCTGCGGATCATGAGGATTACCTTCGTGCATTCCCGGAGAATGACCAAAAATTGATTGACACTATGCGGAAGAGAACCACAAAGGGAGAGGATCCATGGCATCCTCTAACACGAAGATATCTAGCTAGAATTCTTTTTTATGTAAGTGTGCTTGACATTGTATCTCTCTTTTGTTATCTTTAATGGAAGCCTTTTGTTTTGAAAAGAATTGGTTTATTTTGAAGGTTCAAATGTCGAAAGAACTACATGCTAAGTTAGAAAGCAAGAAACCATTGCTTTCTAGCGAGGACTTGAAAAAAGAAGAGGTTAAGATCATGCATGATCTTTATTATAAGTTTTCGGATCGTGTAGGAAAGGTATATAACCATTTCTTAGTGTTTTCTTTTATCTATGGTGAGCGGTGATTTCAATTAACTAACATTCTTGTTCGGTAGATTCTCAACATTGTTGACCCAAGGTTAGGGAAGGATTGGTTTGATCGTGTGACGAGCCTCTCAAACTTGTAAGTTAAAGTCATTATCTCTTTGCATATACCCTTAACTTCGATAGTTTGGAGATTTTTAATTATCTTGATACTTTTTTCTACATTGAAGCAACAAGCTTTTTGGAGAAGGCCCAAAAGGCATCTTCTACTGCAGACCATGTGATCGATGTGATTGATGATATGTCGGGTATAATATTGTTTTTTTTTGGAGTCTTGTTGAAACTCAATTATATTTCTCATGTTTATATAGAATATGTTTTTGTTCTTGCAGAGAGTGGGGGCACATAGAGATTGCAACGTGCCCTTCAGTTTGTCTTTACACCATTGCATTTTCAGCATGTTGAGCAGTCTAGTTGCAGTGATACTAGGTGTGTTTCTTTGCTTGGTGACTATATTGCAATTGCTAGAGATTTTCGTAGCGGTGTCAAAATTACGTTGTTTAATTACGAGAGCCAAGTATTTCATGTTCGAGGGCTGACTAAAGGCTATACCTAGAAGACATTGTAGTTAAGGTACGATAAAAGGAATTGCTCATGAAATCATCTCCTGACTTGTCGCACATGTCAATGCAAGGGACTTGCCTATACACTGTGTGCAAGCCACAAATGGTTGCAAGCACACAACCATACTAATCTAGCAAGATCAAGAGAGCAAGGGTGTGTCACTCACCTCCCTATTCTCACCTTCCTGGAGGATTCCTTGCCGCAAAGAATAAGGAGCTACCACCGTGCCGCGCTCAACCGCCTCGCCACTGCCGTGCCGTGTAATGCTCGATCACTCTCTCTCTCTCTCTCTCTCTCTCTCTCTCTCTCTCTCTCTCTCTCTCTCTCTCTCTCTCTCTCTCTCTCTCTCACACGCGCATACACACACACACACACAAGGAGATGAAGAAGAAGAAGATGGAGATGGAGCAAGAGCACTCTTCAATTGCACAAATGAGAGAATAAGTGTTTTCTAGGTTTAGGTGACTTTTATATGAGATCGCCCCATTCACACTTGGGCGCCCACACTTAGCCAACTAGCCTTTGATTGTTCTTGTTAGAGTGCACCTCTCATCGATGATCACTCTTACCCTTTTCCCATTGGACCGACAAGCCCGACCCATGACTCAAAACAATGTAATGTCCGTGGATGTGCCGATGCCTATTTCCCAAGGTCAGCACCAAGCGATTGGTGGTGTTGGGTAGTCCCCAAGCCTCATATTTGCCTGTTGTTGACTTCACTGCCACCTGTCATATCTTCGTCATTAAGGTCAACACCAAGAAATAGGTGGCGTTGGGCACTCCTCAAGCCTCATATTCGCCTAGTATTGACTCTACTATCTCTTGTAATGTCTTTAACCCCAAGGTCGATAGGTGGCATTGGGGAGTCCTCAAGCCTCCTATTCACCCCATGCTGACTCAATTGTCTGACTTGTCGGTTAACACATGCAACATCTGAAAATGGTCCAAGATTGGGGTTATGACCATATCTACTTGAGACATATAGAAACCACAGTGAGGATAAACTTGAAGGACCATAGTTACAAGGATGTGACAAGAACACCAATGAAGGAGTTTGATTTCTCTATAGTAGCAGGATCAAAACTTCTAGCATGGTTGGATAAGCCAGTAGAGTTGTGGATGTGTGGAGCTTTGCAATGTGGAAGCTTAACACAAAAGGAAGGAATCCTAGAAAGGGTAATTGAAGATACGAATTACATCCCAAAACCCTTTTCTGAGGAAGAATTAGAGCCACTTGAATGGGAACACATCTTGGCTTATCTGGATGTGTGAGCTATTCAAGAAATTCCAACAACAAAGTTTTGTGATGAAGATGGCAATGATGTTGTTTCTTACTTTGCAGTGAGTGTAATCCAGGAAAATGAAGACGAAGAAGAAGACAAGTTCTACGACTCTGTAGGACACTTGGAGCTTCAAGAAGATGCAAAAAATGGAAATCGGGATGACCCAACAGGTGACAAAAATGTAACTTTAACTAATGCACGGTTTTATGATTTTCTAGATCAAAAACCCAGGAACCAATGTCATCACTACAAGAATAAAGTGCATCAAAAATGGATTCCAAAATCCTCGGTGGAAATGCCACCCCATATATGGCTCCTAAACATGAAGAAAAGACTCAATCGATAAGAACACAGCCATGTCAATGAGCTAACTGTTAGGAAATAAGACGTAGCTAAATAGATATTTGAGTAGATTACTTAATGGAGAGAGATAGATTTCACACACAAGAGATTATAGAGTAGAGAGAGAGAGAGAGTACACACGATATACACGGTTCACCCAATGTGGGCTACGTCCACGGGAAAGCAGCCACTCAATGGCTTTAGTACTTCAAAACAAGAAGTAGTTTACAAAGGGATTATACCCTTAATGGAGCTCTCGCCTTGCTTCACTCTCACCACCTCACACTCACCTTGTTGCATCAACTTCACACTATGAAATGTGTGTAGAAATGGCCTCCTTTTATAGGCCAAAAGGGCTGCCCTCTCTCATGAGAGGCAGCCATGTGTAGCCGCCCTTGTGTACATAAGTCCAAATCGGACCCTCCAATCCGCCCATGTGTGGCCGCCCTTGAGAAGACAAGTCCGCTTTTGAATTCGGCCACCGACCACCGGCCATTGACTTCCGACCACCGGCCAACCGACCGGTTGTTTTCCGACCACTTTTCGGCCGCCGTCCGGCCATAATATTCCGGCGCAAAGGAATATTTCGGCGAGGGGAAAAAGAGTCTCAGTGGCTTCCGCCCCCGAGGCCCCTAAAGTTGCCCCTGATTTTTTGTCGTGAAAATTTTGGTTTCCGGCGAGTGATTTTCCTTCACGCACGATGGATTCTCCTCATAATGGGGGCCTTACAAATGTGCGCTTTTACCACAGAAAATTACAAGGGTAAATCAGGCTCCATACTTAACAATCTCCCACTTGGAGACTGATCTCCAAACCAAACCTGGACAATTTTACATGAAGCAAGGCTTCTCCCTTGTGCTAAGGTACTGCCCCATGACTTGGCATCACAGGCAATGGCACACAAGTTTGGGGAACTAGCAAAATGGGAATATCACTCACAGAATCCCTACTAGTACATTTGTGCAAGGCACTTATGGTTTTGGCTCTCGCGTTTGAGGCCATCATTTTTGCCAAGGGCTTAAAATTCTGTATGAACAGCATGCTAGCTAGGTAGTTCAATTATATAGCCTCATGCAATATGCTTCCGCAATAATCCCAGACATTTTGTCACGATCAAGATAAGTTGTGTATTGTTCAACATGATTTTTTGGTTACTGTCAACGCACAAAAACACTAAAAGGAACCCAAATCTAAGACTTACTTCACCAACAAAGTGCCATATTTTAGTCATTTTTGTACAGTCACGATCCCCTACATGGTAGGTGGGGCAAGATATGATGTGTTTTCTATTACCTCTTTCGATGAGAGTGTTATACAACCAAATTGATGCATGCTTATAAGATAAGCTGCACGCTATGCATAAGATGCACACGAGCATGGGTGCAATATATACAAGGCAATAACTTAAGGAAAGTTTCTCAGCCCATCATTCTCTCTCTCTCTTTCTTATTTCTCTCAAAGAATAATGAAAATTTTCTAAGAAGCTTTTGAACATGTTTGTTTGGGAGTTCACCTAAGCCAAGGTGCTCTAACTCTCAGCTATAAATAGGGCAAGACGCCATCTAAATTATTCTTCATCGGTTTGTTGATTGAACACTAATTGCCATAAGGGATATGAGCCACACACGCAAGCTAAGAGTCATTGTCAGATCTCGAGTAAGACCCAACTGTTGGCATTCCTTGGGTGATTGTTCATAAGATCGAACAGATTTTCCCAGTGGAGTACACATCGACGTTAATGGACAAGCAAGAGTCTTTTCATTACAAATGTTTAGGCTGTCATTTTTGCACTGCATGTTTTTACTGTGATGCTCAAGTTGAGTTTTTGATAATCTTAAACTCACATCAGCTGATCTATATCACGGAGTCTAGAGGCAGCAAGCATGGCTGTTCATACGAGCTAGGCATCTCACTTGTGTGGATCTCTTGCTCTCTCTGTAGCACTATGAGTGTCTATGGCATCACAATTTTGGGGTAAGACCCAGCGGGTGTTTACTAAATCACCCCATAGGCATTGAGGATCACAGTTTGATCTATCCTAGTTGTACTTTCAAGGAAATAAGTCCACAATCTACCAGGGGGTAGTGTACAAATTTAAATTTTCAAGTTGATTCCAATCATTTTTATACACGATCGACTATGTGGTTATCGTTACCTGCTAGTTTAGCAATTTCTATAAAGGGTCTTACCAAGGGGTTTGACTACATAGATTATAACCAAAGGGCTTGGATTCTGAAGGCAACACCCAGGGTACCCAGTGCAATGTTGCTTGTTTTTTTCATAGGTGGGAGACGTGCTCCTGTGCATTTGAATACAGGTAAGTGAACATATAGTTCAATCCCCAAGACGCATCTATTGATTTGGTGTTATTCCACTTTTAAGTATGCTTTGTTTGATTTTTTCAACTCAAATAAATACGATTGAATGTTTCAGAGACATTCCAAGGGCATGTTGGAACAAAGTCTTTTGGACCGTTGTGTCCAATATACATTTCTACATTATGCTATTATGAACCCACTTGTAGGGTTCTCTTTGGCACATGTTGTCACATGGGATAAAATATGGTCTAGGAACTCAAGGAGTTTGGTCTAGCTAGTGTGGAGCAATGTTCATGAGGGTCCCTCTCACTCTTGTCGCAGAGTATTTTCCAGTTACCTCCACACACAAGTACATCTTGTATTTGGCGGATGTCGCTTTTTTGGACATCCTTATTTGAGACATATTCCACATGTGGTGAATATGAGTCTGGGGTTGACACTGGTGCCTAATTCCTAATGATGTGTCACGATGATGTCCCTACGTGTTGGTCGCATCCGTTTATTGGACCATTTGGAGCACACCGTATAAGGAACAATTTCAATGGCCAAAAATTGTCGGATATTAAGTACAGCCTTGTTCCAATTACAAGTGTTGTGAAACCACCTTAACGGAGGGTCGTATCTACATATAGCCAAGTATGCTATGTTCATGATAATGTCTCATGGTTGGTACCTAGGTGTGACTGGATTGTCACATTCTGTTATGGCCCAACTTTTATTTCCAAGCTTTCCCATATGTACCGTGGAAAGTCTCGTCATGGAATTGTGATTTGGATAGAGGTGCTGAGGGAGGCTTGGGATTTAAGGTCTGTATTATGGGGCTCCAGCTGTGTTTTGGAGAAGAGTCTTTGGGTTCTAGAATTGGAAGTTATGAGCTCCTCAAATGACATCAAGGGGAAAGTTTTCTAAAGTGTTTCAAGGAGGATTTTCCCTCGATTGAGGGGTGGTCAACTTGGGTGTGCCAAGTGGTTCTCACTTCATCCCACATGAAAACTTGGGTATTGTAGACATGAGGTATATATAATATCCCATTCCCTCTTCATAAGCATTCAAAATCAAGGGAAGGATCTCTCCTTGTGTGTGGCTATGGCGAACGGCCCCGTCTCGACAATGTTGTTTGGCATCGTGTGGTGCCGCATGATGGGGGTAGATGTTGGTGATGTGTTGGAGGTGCTATGATGCTACTCAAAAGAAATTTTAATTTTGCCCATTTGGATGTGGTTACCACGGGGCCAATGTGCCCACCTTTTATAAACAAGGAAAAGTGTGAAAGGGGTGTTGTGGTGCTTGCCACTTAAGTGGGGGTCCCTCTTGCATAGAGTTCCATGCAAGGCAAAGAAAAAAAGGGGCAGTTCATGTGAAGTAAAGTTTTAAAAAGGACAATTGTTTGATTAAAAAAAGTGGTTTCTAAAAGCGGCTACTCGTTTAAAGAAAGGGTGCGTTTTCTTAGAGTTAAGGAGATTTTTCTCTTGTAGCAAGTGCTTTCAGATCCAAGAGGAAAAGTTGGATGAGATGATGGTAAAGACTTCTGTGGTGCATGCTTTAAGTCAACTTTGGAAGATTCAAGAAAATCCTTTCCCCTTTTTGCTGTCAATTCTTGATTCCCCTTCTTCTCTCTATCATCTCTCATTTTTGTGGTCAGTGTTCGTGTGTGTGTGTTTTCCTCAAGCCTTTCCCTTGTGTGTGTGGGGGAGAGAGAGAGAGAGAGAGAGAGAGAGAGAGAGAGAGAGAGAGAGAGAGAGAAGCTTTGCATGGTGATGGTGTGTGCAATTGAAGTGTGGTGGGTGTCGAGAGATTTTCAAATTCTCTAAAGAACATGCAGGTTGTTGGTAAGTGATATCAACAGTGTGTTGTGAAGACTTGTGTCATTTTCAAAGAGTTCTTGAGTGTAATGGGTGTTGTGATCATCGTGTGATATAGAGAGACAATCTATTAGTGTTTTTAGGTGTGTTTGCATTCCCCCTTTCCATTGTCGAAATAGCATAGATATTGAGTGCAATGTTCATGCAAGAGTGCCATTCTTTTGCATTGCATCTATGAAAATTTAAATATCTCATGAAGTTATGTATTTAGGTGTGTTTGCCTTCCCCCTTTCCATTGTCCAAATATCATAGATATTGAGTACAATGTTCATGCAAGAGCTCCATTCCTTTGCATTCCATCTATGCAAATTTAAAGATCTCATGAAGTTATGTATTGAGGGAACAAACAATGGTGACACATGAAGTTATCTATTGAGGGAACAAAGAACGGTGACACATGATTTTTGGACAACCATCCATATTTCTTCTAAAATGACTATTGAAAAACACTATCACTCTACATCATAATATTTTGTCTTGAAAGTAAAACACAAATAATTGATTTCAAACTTTTCCATCCCCAAATTTGAGGAAAGAAAGGAATTTCTCACAAAGATATACTCTTTTTGTTTTCTTGTCAAAGGCCACAAGTTAAGCAAGGATAGTTTTACCACCATGATACCCTACCTTTGCTAGACATTGCACAAGGTACTATGTTTATTGTCAAGTGCTAAAAGTTACACAAGGGTGAGGGTAGCACGTACTATCCCCACCTTTGCAAAACAATTCTAAGACAATTTTTTAGCCAAACAATTATGGGATTCAATAGTAAATCCCACATAATCTTTAGAAATGTGGTATTCAATAGTAAATTCCACATAACCTTTCAAATTTTTTGGTCCACAAAAATGATAATGTGATTACCTCACCTTGGGGTGAGGGAATCTTCAATAAATAACAATATTTCCTAAGGGGAAACCTTTCTACATTAGAAGGTCTATGGAAGTAGATTTTGTGTTTCTTTTGAATTGTTAAATGAGCCAAAAAAAAAGTTTGTATAGCCGTTTCAAAATAATTGACCAAAAGGCTCGTAAGATTTAAATGCATCTTTGCAAGCAATACTCTTGAAAGCGCTCCCTTCTTTTGCTTAATTTCTCTTATAAAGATTTCAACCACAATCCAAATCTCATAAGGAGGCATTGGCAGGGTTGAGATTTGGACAGCCGTCCAAATCTCATGGTATAGCACTTGCACAAATCAAGAGCCACTATTATTAGCTTTTATTGGAGAGGTTGAGATTTGGATGGTTGGCCAACAAGGACAAACATGTCTAAGTAGGATCATATATCCTTAGGAGTGGAAATTGGAGAGCATTGGCACTTCTTGGTCAAGAATCTTAGTGAAAAAAATAAAACAATAGAGAAAAATCACTTGTGGGCTAGCTTTGCTATGGATTGAGGAGTTGACAATGATTTTCAAAAGATAAATTTTTCACAAGTGCGTCTTTTTTCGTCTCTATATAGCATTTTTTTAGTACATTGTTGAATTCACTATCTTTTAATATGCAATATTTAGTTTTCTAAATCTTGAAATTAGTTTAAGAAAATGATGAAGCATGCTAGATAAGAGTTTAGGCACTAATCGGTTAACTCCTTGGAGAGCTTGAAGTGGACACTGCCAGAGCAAGAGGGGTGTTTTGAGTAATTGATGCCATCTATGTATGTGGGTAACTAAGATTTAGGTATGTGTGTGATTGAGTCTTAGGATTATCTTATAGGGAGAGTAAATTAGAGAGAGAGAGAGAGAGAGAGAGAGAGAGAGAGAGAAGGTTGCAAATAGTTTTGGTTCCCTATGTATTTTACTATCTTCCACTTCTCAGATGGACTAAGAAGACTTTGTTCCTATAAAATCTGATCTTTCCAAGTTCTTGTGGGGAATGAGAAATGCATCTTCTGCCCCATAGCCTGGCATCACATTTCCCTAAATCTTAGTCATGGTGGTTTGGGGATACTGGATTTGGTTCGTTACGTGACATGCTCATTGATGTCATTTTTTGAAACATATGTTTTGTGCGGATTTAGATTGGGATATATGTATGTGGAAATTTATTGAATGCTCTGTGGTTTATTATTTGGGTACATGAAAGATATCAACCTAGGATAAGTTAATGTCTACCACCTCTATAAAAACAAGTTTCCAATTTTCTCAGATGCTTGTGGACTCTTGGGAATTAGTGGCTGCTAATCTTGTGTGCAAGGAAGGGTTTGATATACTACCAACTCGCTTGGTGTTGATAAATATTTTTGGAGCTTTATTTTCAAGGAGACTCCTATTGTCTTGCTTGGGAAAAATCCCTTTCTTTGTTCAAGAAAGGGATTGGGAAAATTAATCATCTTCTAGACTCTAACAGAACAATCAAACTATTCTCTGTAGCCCAACGATAGTATAGACTTGGGAATGGATTTAGAGTGCCATGGGAGCAGTTGCACACATTGGTGATTGCGTTGGAAATTCCACGCACCACATTGGAGGCCGATCGTTATAGAGGCTGGACCTTGCCATAGAGTCTTCAGCAAGTTGGTGGTCTTCCAAGACGTGTAAATTTTATGCATATGATTCCCCAGTCCCTCATTCATGCTATATGTAATAAGCGGTGGTCTATACACCAGCAGCAGCAGGCCTGGTGGCTCAATGTATTGTTCAACTTTTGGAAATTGCCTCTGCCTTTTTAAATGAAAGTTTTTTTGTGGAGATTCACTCCTGCGGCACTTTTGACTGCTGCATTGCAAGCTAGAAAAGGGTTTGGTAATGGAAAATGCTCCTATTTTGATCAATAAGAGACTGTTCATTGTTTATTTTGGGGATGTAAATAGGTGGTGGAATGGTGGAATCACTTTAGACATCAGTGGAGTGCTTCTTGGGGTGTTACGTTCACTAAGTTTTTTGCTAATTTTGGTTTCTTCAATATTATGGATGATGCTCAACTGTTTTGCTTGCACTCTTTGTTATCTTAGTTCTTGTGGTATATTTGGAATGCTAGGAATTGCACCAAGTTTGATGGAACCCCCTTCCCCTCATCTTTTGTTCCTTTGACCTTGATTCTATCCAAGATAATGGAACCTTCTGATGATGTTTGATTCTCATTTTGAGCAAGATGTAAAAGAACATACAAGGTCATATTAGAACAATTCCAAGAGAGAGAGAGAGAGAGAGAGAGAGAGAGAGAGAGAGAGAGAGAGAGAGAGAGAGAGAGAGAGAGAGAGAGAGATGGACACAGAGGGAAATCTTCAATGTGCATGTGTTTGCTTATGAGAGAGAAAGACAGAGCGAGAAAGAAATCTCCAATCTAAAATCTTTAGTGTGCATGTGATTGTGCATATGTGGAGTCCTACCCAGGGAGGTCACCTAATAAAAATGTAACCTATCATGTGAGTTCAACAAAAGGTATTTAAAGTTCTTGAAACTTACAGAAATATATATACATAAGGAAATTATTTTTCAAATTTGAAAAAAAATTACAGATTTTAAAGAAAAGGGTACATTATATTTTTTTAAAAATTCACATATAAAGGGTCGTACAAGCATGTCTTGAACGCACGTGATATGGTAGTTTTACACATAGTGAACCCCCCGAGAGTCCTACAAGATGGTGAACGAGTTTTTTTTAGTGACAAAAAAATAAGTGAATCCTTCAGTAAATTTTTTTGTGAATTAGAGAGATCTTCAAAAATGATAAGGGAAAAGAGATGGTAGTAGAGTATAGCAAAGACATGGTTAAAGAGACATTGCAAACCACATTTACAAACCACAAACCAAAATTTTCTTACACACAAAACAATGTATATTATGTGACATGACAATGACTTTTCAAACAATATAGTACACAAGAGCCATTGTAGTTGTGATATGATAAGGGAATTGTGGGCCAATGTGGGATGCTTTTGGCTAGAATTCCAATCAGGTGATGGTAGGACAATTATAGCCAATGAGAGAGAAGGATTATTTCTTCACTACCACATCCTAAGGCTTTGTTCAAGGGTTTTTCCTCTATGTCTCTTTCTTTGAAAGCAAGTTTATGTTGTTTGTCAGGCCTACCAATTGCTAGGTTCCCTCAAGAACCATGGTCTTTCATCTTACATTTGTGTGGGAAGTGCAAACATAGAGCTTCATGAAATTAGAAAGTGAAGATGTAGCAGACAAAACAACTAATATGAAATTTTGGGCTAGACCTTTCTATGCACCTACATCTACCCTTTGTGAGCTTGATGCCTTCATCTAAACTTAGACTAAGTATTGTTATTTTTCATGTTTGTCGTTCAAGATTATAACCTACTTTTCAATATTTTTCTCATATATAACAAGCCACAAAGGTGTCTTTGTCCTACATAGTGTTCATAAAAATTCAAAGTTTAGTGTATTTTTAATTGATGGAAATGATGAGTGCCATCTCAGACGGTTGCAAAGGCCATCGCTCCATTTTGGGTTGTTGTTATTGATGAAAACCCCAAGTGATATTATAGTCGTTTTGATTTACTTTTGATGATAAGTGTTGATTTATAGTCAGTTTAGGCCTTTCAACTAATTGTTCTTTTATTAAACTTTATCTAGAGCCATGTATAGCCTAGTGTTAACTCTTTGATGGGCACATATTCTAGTTGAAATCCCACAGGCAACCAACAGAGCAGGCCCTTTCATGCCCCACTTAAACAACACAATCTTTCTACTCCTCACCACTAATACATACATTGCTCTTTGTATTAAGGAGCTAAAAGCATGACTATGCAACCTCAAAATTCTCCTCATATCTAGGTGATCCCACCTTCATCTTTCTTTTCTATTTGAAGAAAAGTTCATCACCTTATGTTACGGGTTCCTCTATACTTAGAAAGAGCATGGTGGAAAGCCTCGGACTCGAACATAGGAAAATCTAGCACTTAATCTTGTTAATATTCCAGCTTGTAGGGAGATGTGCCTCTTAAAGGGCATTAATATTCCCTTGTTTTGTTCGCACGTGCTACCATACATATTTCCTAGTGGATGCCCCGGGCATTGAATACAGTTGTAGAAAAAGAGATTATTTTGAATAAGGAGGTCTACACAAAGAGTGCTTGTCCGAGAACAAAACCCTACCTTTGCAATGGGTTCATAAGTTGATGGAGAAAAAGATGCAGTGCACACACTCACACACCCAGACAACTCAACACCACACAAGAAATTTACTTGAATTCCAACCCACACACACCACCACTCAAGAGCTCAATAAAATTACTACCCACAGGCTCAATTCAAACTCCAAACGTCTCGACCTACAAGCCCTTGCCTGCCCACAGACACTACAAGGTGAGTCGAGTTGATCAACACTTGAAATCACACTTGATGGTGACCAAAATATACAAGAAAAACCATCAAAAACTCAAAAACTCCAGCCACAAAAGGACTCTCTCAAACCATTGCAAAAGCTTCACCAAACTCCACTCTGTTGGACTCTTTGGAGTAGCACCAACCCTAATGGCATTGATACAAGGTCACATAGTCTTGCAGAAAGCCGCACCTTCTTCCCTCAATTCCTCACACACACACATCCATGAAAACCACAGAACGTTCATAGACTCTTCCAAGTGCAAAACTGAAGAGAGAAATCTCTCATTCACTCCTCCACAAACTCGAAAATAGGACACGAACGTGACGGGACTGCACTTGACCACCTGTAGGAACCCTGCTTCCTCCCACACACACACAGAGGTGAAAGTTCCAAGACTTGTCTTCAAAAACACTCCCTCATCTGGAACACTCACGGCACCGTGAATGATGTGGCAAATTGAAGCCTTTTCACACCATTTTTGGTCATTTTTCATATTTTTTGACTTGGTTTTGGCCAGTTTTGACTCTCGACGGGCATTTTTCGCAGGATAAATCCCAAACAGACTCCAAAATTCACCAAATTTTGTATGCTTGATCCTCAAGACCCAAATAAGTTTTCCAAATTCCCACATTCTATTTTTGACCACTTCTAAACCGGTGCACGCATCACCGCACATCAGGCACCGTAAATAGACGGTTACTGCATGTTCCAAACTTCCCGAGCGGGACGAGGGTTCTCACACCTCCCACTTGAATTATTTACATTCTAGAAAGACCAAAAACATTCTCTAGAGCCAAAAGACACCATCTGAAACCATATCTATGGTGCCGACACCCTATACGGGCATGTACATGTGCCCGACTGCTAGCACACGAACCTGAATATTCACAATGTGTACACGTTGCATCTTTCTTAGAACTTGGAACCACTTCACAAAGCTCCCAAATGCATGTATTTACATCTTTTTGTTCATATGACCATGCATATAAATGCTACTTTGTACACGCCAAAAGCGATCTATCATCATTGCCCACCCTCTACGTAGAGCATGTATGCTCAACCAAGAGACTATTTGCATCTGGAACCACATCCCTCGCAAAATATTTATTCAATCGATACCCATTTATTATGTAGCGTAAACGTTTACCAGAAAATTTTTCCAACTCATAGGTGCCATTAGAAAATACATGCTTCACTCTGTATGGACCCAACCATTTGTTCCTCAACTTCTTTTGAAAAGTAAAATCCAAGCGAGAATCATACTTCATCACTAGATCTCTCTCTTTGATTTCTTTCTCTGGCAGCCTTTTATTCATTTTCTCCATCCTTGTCTCTGCTTGTTGAAGATAATAATCACTGGCTTTCTCTCTATTTATTTGCAACAACTCTAGAGAAAGAATCCTTTCTTGCAGCTTGTCATTATGCTCACCTTGCATTCTGCACAACAACTTCAAAGCATCCAATTGCACTTGTATGGGCATAAGAGCTTCTTTTCCATAAACAAGCTCGTATGGTGTAAATTGTGTCGACACTCTATACGGAGTTCTATAATCCCACAAACACTTTTCCAAGTCCAAGTCCCACTCTTTAGGATGTCCTTTAGCACACTTGATAGCATCTTCACAATTTGACCATTGCAGTTCTCAACCAACCCATTGCATTGTAAGGAGAAGAATGCCTATGCTGAATTTTTAAGTTTTCCATGAGAGCAGCAACAAGTTTTTCCTAAACCCTAGTCAACGATCAGAAATGCCTATGCTGAATTTTTAATTTCTCATGGAGAAATTCAAAATTCAGCATAGGCATTCTGCAGCTCCTATGGTTATCATTTCTAATCGTGGAATGCCTATGCTTAATTTTTAATTTCTCCATGAGAGCAGCAACAAGTTTTTCCCTAAACCCTGGTCCACAATCAAAAATGATAACCATAGGAGCTCCAAACGTGCAACACACCTGTTCATATAAAAAAGAGGCCACTCTTTCTGTTGTTATATCTTTTACTGCTCTTGCCTCCACCCCTTTTGTCAAATAGTCCACAGCCACAAGGATATACCTTTTGCCATTGTTGGTCCTCGGCATTGGACCTACAGCATCAACTCCCTATTTTGCAAATGCATCAAAAGACATTATAGCTTTTTGAGGCTCAGTCAAAAGCTTCTGATTTGCAAACAGTTGGCATTCATGGCATGACTTGCACCAAAAACAAGCATCTCTCATCATAGAGGGCCAACAGTAACCTGCTCTCAAAACAAGAAAGAAAACCTGATCCTTGTCTTGATGGCCTGTTTCTTCATGGCAGTGCTCCAAAATCAAGCCTATTTCTTCTTTGTACGGCACTTTTCTCAAAATGCTATCCTTGCCATAAAGCATGAGATCCTCACCTACCGATGTGTAGGTTCTTTCTTTTGCAACTATTCTCTTACGCCAAACCTTTGACATGCCCTCTGGACATTGCCCTTTACCAAGAAATACTTCTACATCTTGCAATGACTCCCTTCCTGCATAAAAGGCTTCCTTGACCTTTAAAGGAGCTACTAAGGCATCCAACTTGTCCCTAGCCAACTCATCAGCTTCTTTATTCTGCTCATGAGGAACATGCTTAAATTGTATCTTCTCAAACTCATGCACAAGCTACTTGATGCCATAGAATCACTTCTTCAAATTGTCTTTCTTAACATTCCACAAACCAAGCAACTGATTCATGACTAGCAATGCATCCCCTTTTTCAATGACCCTCTTCAATCCAAACTCAACACACTGCTTCAACCCAAGGAAAAGTGTGAGATACTCGGCCTCATTGTTACTTTCAGCTTCATCAAGATCGTAAGCTCTAGAAAATATTACATCGCCTTTTGGGTTCTTAATGACTATCCCCCACTTGCCTTTTGAAGAACTTTCCTGTATGCACCATCAAACATCATTGTATATGCATCCATAATATCTACTTCCTCTTCATGATCATCCTTGTCAACTCTTGGGTAAGATGGAAGCTCCCCCCCCCCTATGTACCACTATGTTTGTCAAGTGAGCTTTAATAGAATGATCCACTTTAAATTCAAACTCATACTCTTAAAGCTCCAAAGTCCACTTTAAGATGCACTTGCTAGGCTTCAAATGTTGTACTACATCCGGAAAAAGATTCGATGTGGTGAGCACATAAAACTTTTGGGGCAATAGATAAGTTTTGAACCTGCGACAAGCAAAAACCAAGGCAAATACCCACTGTTCCATTTGCGTGTAGGAGAACTCACTTACATTCTTCATCTTGCTCTCGAAATAAACTGGCTTGAAGTTCCTTCCTTGCTTTTGTAAGAGAACCAACCAAAAAGCTACTGACCCCACACTAATAGATACATAGAAAATCGATTACAAGTCGGGAGGACTCATTCTTGGTAAAGCACACAATACCTCCTTGATACCATCAAAATCATGTTGCATGTCTTCATTCCACTCAAACCCTTGAACTCTTTGACAATTTTTGGAGAGGATACACATGGTGACATAGCATCCAAAAAAAACGTGACAAGTACCTGTGCTTATGCACAAATGATGCCAAATCCTTTGTATTGTTGGGCGGATCCATAAGCAATAAATCCTTAACTTTCTCTGGGTCAGCTTATATTCCAATTTGGGAAACCACATGTCCTAGAAAATGGACTCTGGCATGAGCAAACTTACACTTCTTTGGGTTGAGTTTCCACCCTCTTGTTGAAGCCTTTCAAAACTCAACCTCAGCTTCTCCAAATGTGTGACCCTTGAGCTATAACACCCAATGTCATCCATGAAAACGCGAATGAACTTACCCAAGTAGGGACCAAACACTCTATTCATCCATCCTTGGAAGGTATCATATGCATTAACCAGACCAAAAGGCATTCTTTTGTAGGCAAAACAACCCCAAGGAGTAATGAAGGTCGTCTTCAATCGATCTTCAATCGCTACCAAGATCTAAAAGTAGCCAGAAAATCCATCCATGATTGAGTAACGTTCATGACCTGCAACCTGATTGAGGATTTCATCTAGGAAGGGTAGTGGATAATGATTCCTTTTTGTGGCATCATTCAAAGGTTTGTAATCGACACATATCCTAAATCTTCCGTTCTTCTTGGGCACAATAACTACTGGAGAGACCCATTCGGATTCCTCTACTCGAAAGATGAAATATTCTTCCAAGAGCTTTGTCACCTCTTCATGAAGTGCCTTCTCATGAATGACCCCCAGCCTCCTAATCTTTTGAACCTTTGTCTTGGCAGCTTCTTTTAGATTGATTCTATGCTCGACTCCTTTAGCTCCTTGCAACTATGTATATTCAATGGAAAATAGCTTTGGAAACTCAGTGAACATGTCTTCATACTCCTTCTTTTCTTTTTCTGTCAAGTTCTCTCCTATCATGCTCTTTGCATTCACTTTGGCAGGCTCTACAATTGCTTTTGGACTATCCTCCTCCTCCTTGACCTTCACATCATGCACCAATGATTCCTTTTCAACACTTATCCCAAAAAGATCAGGACATAATTGCATCAATCCTTCCTCTACACTTTCTTCTGATGATGTAGACAAGGCATCACTATCATATGACGTAGTTTCTATCGCCGAATCTGTATCCTACATCTCCAATAGGGGTTGAATATGGATCTCGTGTGTCTTCATGTTGTAGAAAATGGTCCTTCTTTCTCTTTGTCGAGGATGGTTATCAAGCCCATGCCCCAATCTTTCTTAGCACAAGGGTTATAAGACATGGCCTCCCTAACATGATCGGATAAGCACTCACGCGCTTGCATCACGTAGCAATCAACCAAGCCCTCAATCCCCAAGACTTTTATCTTCACATCTTCAGCTATTCCAAGGCACCTTGCCTTTTTGTGGTTGGTCATCCTTATATGGATCGAAGCATTCACTGACATATTGATGCCTGCTTCCTTCATGATAGCCTCGATCATGACACACACCTGGGCACCACCATCCACATATGCTGTCACTTCTGTCTTCTTTCCCAACATAGCTTCAACTATTGATACCATATCCACCGGGTGACCAACCCTCAAAGATGACACCATGCTTTGATGCTTTTCCTTCTTGGAAGGAAGCCGCGTACTCACACACTTGGTCCACTCCCTCCTCAATTTAGCGTTCAAAGCCACCAACTGACCAAAAGATATATTTTCCTTTTGATTTTGTATGTCGTTGACAATATCATAGTCTTCCACACCTTGTCCATGGAGGTAGTCCTTTGGACCAATTTTCCTTCTTTTCCGCCTCTTCCTACTCTCTGGTTTGTGTTCTACCTTAGCCTTTCCTTTCCTTGCTCTTGTTTCTGTCTCTTCTTCTGTGTCTTTCTCCCTATCATGCCTAGCTCTCTTATTGGCCAAAACATCCACACCTTGATGCTCAAGGGTAATGATGTTAATAGCCCTGCCTTCTCCATTTCCAAGCAACAGTTGTAGTTGTTGATGTGGTGGTGGTGCTTCTAGTGCCCGCTCTTGATGATTTTCTTTTATTCTCCCTCGACCACGTCCATATAAGGGGTATATCCCTCCTCTCTCTCTCAGTGGTTCAGAACAATCAAGGGCGTAGTGACCCTCTTCATCACAATTGTAGCATCTACCTTGTAGCCTTCGTCCCCTACCTCTCCCAGCTGGCCTCTCCTCTCTTTGGTTCCTATTCATTATGTTAATTCTTAATTCTTGCAACTACCCGGCAAGTTCATGCAAAACCCGGGCCGTAACGAGATCCAGACCTTGAACCACTCGCTCCACTCTATCATCCATTGCCATAGGGACCATTGGTTGCACCACAACTGGCTCGGCGTGTGTCATGCCTTGCTCCCACCTTCTCTTGATCTTCTTGCTCTTGGCCTTGGCAATTTCCACAGCTCTTTCAAATGTAGCATGCCCATCTTGATTGACCTTCTCCCTTACACTTGGATGGAGACTATTGAGATAGGCATGGGACATCCCTCTACACCTCATTTGAGTTGATGTTGACACCTTAGTATATTTGATGTAAACACAAGAATAAGCCATGTATAGGCATTTGTGCCAGCCGTGTAATATCAAGGCCCTATATAAAGCCTTGTGCTGTACATATAGTATACACTATGCTAAAAGTATTTCTAGCCTTTTTTGTGTATTGAGTCCACTTTTACTAAAGTGTGTGTACTTCTCTCTCTAACTTTCTAAGCTATGGCTGCCTTCATCTTCAAGCCACCTTGAGCCCATTGCTTCCAAACCCAACAACTGGTATCAGAGCCAATGAGCATCACAAAAAGCTTAGCAATCCTATTAGCATCACACAAAAGCCCAATTTGCTGATTTTCAAGTGCATTAATCACTTATCAGAAGGTGATAAAGAAGCCCAAATCAGCCCCTTAATCGAAGAAAATCAAGAGCATGGCTTGAAGTTGCTTCGATCCGAGCTCGGGGATGTTTTTTCCTCACTAAGGAACTCTCTTTTGCAACTTTGGATCATGCAAAGCTGAAAATTTCAGCTTATCACCTCATTCGACGGCATTGGCTTCGCTTCAGAATCTCTTCCCGGCCTTGGAGATTTGCCGATCAGCCCCTTCGGATGCAGTCGCAGCTCAAAAACAACCCCTCTTGCAATTCTTGATCGCAGAATGGCTTGAAGATCAGCCCACCTCGCTTTGGACGGCAACTGCTCATCTCAGCAACTCTCAGGTCTCGTTTTCTGTGTACATAATGCCTTTTTTTTGAATTATAGTAGCCTTTTGAGCCTTTGATTGGCTAGTGGAGCTTCACACCAACATACTACACAACTCCAACAATTTGCAAAGCTCCCATTATAATCATTTTGTTGATTAAAACCCGCAAGTTTATGCACACTCAAAGTGGCAGCCAAGCTCGACATCGATAACACGCTCGACTTCGTCACCAAGCTCGACATAGTCAATATTTTATGGTCGATTTGTATTCGATCAAGCTTCCAAGCTGTTCAAACTTCAAAGCGTGATTTTCCAAGGCACATGCACACTTCCACACACGTAATTTAACCAGCACTTGTGAAGACGGGCTTCACGCATGTGTGAAGAGTGACTTCACAATTTCGGCTTCCGATCATTGTGTGCAGGGCAAGACACTGCCATAGAGAGAGTCTCTCTACTGGTAAGACCAAGTCCCTTCGTGTGTATAACCATTTTGCACCATGGGAGAAAAAGGGGTTGAAAAATTTAATGGGGACGGTTTCCATACATGGCAGACAAAGCTACGTGGATACCTTATGAAAAAGCAGTTATGGTCTGTTGTAAAACCGAGAATAAGCGAACCATCCACTTCTACTGAAGGCACTCTCACTAGGGCCCAAATTTCACAAGCACAAGCTAAATATGAACAAGCACTCGGCATAATTATCACATCACTCCATGATAATTATGTGCACTTTACAGATAGTTGCACCACTGCAATCCAAGCATGGGATAATTTGGAACATAACTTTGGTGCTAAACAAAAGCAAAGTAAGATTAGCTTAAAGAAAAATCTTTACAAACTTACTATGCTTCAAGAGGAGGATGTTTCAAGCCTCATTAATAGACTAATGAGCATAATCACGCAACTCACTTACATTCAGTGCCAAGTCCCAAAAGAAGATCAAGTCGTTGTGCTACTAAGTGCTCTACCTGAAAGTTTTGACAACATAGTAACAGTCTTAGAGCAAAAGGAACCCATACCTTCTCTGCAATATGTTACAGGGGCAATCCATGAAGAAGAAAAGAAAAATAAGAAGAAATCTGAATCAGTGGGGGGAGCTTATTTCACATCATCATCATCATCATCTAGGGCGTCATCATCATCACCTAGATTAAATAACAAGAAGTGTTATGAATGTGGCAAGCCTGGACACTTCTCCAAGGACTGCTACAAGAACAAATATTGTAGCAATTGCGGCATCAAAGGTCATCCACCATCAAAGTGCTAAGGAAGCAATAAAAATAGATTCAATCTTGCAGAATAAAAGGACGGAGATACAGCTGAACAGGAAGAGAATTGTCTCCATGTGTGTGCCGCCCCCAACTACTTTTGCGAATATACTGATGTACTGTAAAATGGATAGTCTTCCACCTTCTCTATTTAAGGGGAGGACTTCTTAGTCTGTGTGACACCATGTAATGAGACCACTTAGTCTTTGTGACTACAGTCTGTGTGACTACCTCGGTCTGTGTGACCATTAGCCTGTGTGGCCTTAGGTCTCGATTCAGCTTCATTCAGTATAATCCATGCCTAAGGGGAGGCCTGTTGAGATAGGCATGGGACATCCCTCTACACCTCATTTGAGTTGATGTTGACACCTTAGTATATTTGCTGTAAACACAAGAATAAGCCATGTATAGGCATTTGTGCCAGCCGTGTAATATCGAGGCCCTATATAAAGCCTTGTGCTGTACATATAGTATACACTATGCTAAAAGTATTTCTAGCCTTTTTTGTGTATTGAGTCCACTTTTACTAAAGTGTGTGTACTTCTCTCTCTAACTGTCTAAGCTATGGCTGCCTTCATCTTCAAGCCACCTTGAGCCCATTGCTTCCAAACCCAACAGAGACAATCCATAAAATGACACACTTTAAAGAAATCCCCCGGAGGTACTTGGATGCCGCCTCTAATTGAATCCAAAGTCCTTTGAAGTGTTGCAAAAACTCTTTAAAGTTAGCATGAACATCTCGCCAAAGGATGATGAAGCAAAAGACGCCGTGCGCACACTCACACACCCGGACAACTCGGCACCACACAAGAAATTTACTTGCATTCCAACCCACACACACCACCACTCAAGAGCTCAATAAAATTACTACCCACAAGCTCAATTCAAACTCCAAACGCCTCGACCTAAAAGCCCTTTCCTGCTGCAAACACTACAAAGTGATTCGAGTTGATCAACACTTGAAATCACACTTGATCGTGACCAAAATATACAAGAAAAACCATCAAAAAATCAAAAATTCCAATCACAAAAGGCCTCTCTCAAACCATTGCAAAAGCTTCACCAAACTCCACTTTGTTGGACTCTTTGGAGTAGCGCCAACCCTAATGGCACCGATACAGGGTCACATAATCTTGCAGAAAGCCACACCTTCTTCCCTCAATTCCTTGCACACACACATCCATGGAAACCTTAGAACTTTCATAGACTCTCCCAAGTGCAAAATTGAAGAGAGAAATCTCTCATTCACTCCTCCACAAACTCGAAAACAGGACGTGAACGCGACGGGACTACATAGACCACTTGTAGGAACCCTGCTTCCTCCCACACACAAAGAGGTGAAAGTGCCAAGACTTGGCTTCAAAAACACTCCCTCAGATGGAACACTCTCGGCACCATGAGTGATTTGGAAAATTGAAGCCTTTTCACACCGTTTTTGGTCATTTTTTGACCTTTTTTTTACCTTGTTTTGGCTAGTTTTGAACCCTGACGGGCATTTTTCGCAGGAAAAACCCCAAACGCACTCCAAAATTCACCAAATTTTGTACACTTGATCTTTGATACCCAAATCACTTTTCCACATCCCCACATTCTATTTTTGACCACTTCTAGGCCGGTGCAGGCATCACCATAGATCAGGCACCGTAAATAGATAGTTACTGCATGTTCCGGACTTCTCGGGCGGGATGAGGGTTCTCACACCTCACACTTGCATTATTTACATTCTAGAAAGCCCAAACACATTCCCTAGAACCAAAATACACCATCCAAAACCATATCTAAGGTGCCGACACCCTATACAGGCATGTGCATGTGCCCGACTGCTAGTGCACGAACCTGACTTTTCACAATGTGTACACGTTGCATCTTTTTTAGAACTTGAAACCACTTTGCAAAGCTCCCAAATGCATGTATTAGCATCTTTTTTTACATATGACCATGCATATAAACGCTACTTTGTACACGCCAAAAGCGATCTATTAACGTGATGGACAAATGAGATTTAGTGTTTTTCTGGAAAAAAAATCAAAACGAAGTTGGCCTTGATTTCCTATTGGATTTGATGGTAATTTTGTAACAAATTTTTCTCCTTGACAAGTATGTTGTCTTCGTGGGTTTTATCGCTTTTTACTATGTAGATTCGATTGTCGCTATAAATCTTAAACTCCGTTTACATTGTTGCATGCATTTTGGACATCTCATTTTTTTTAGTTTTGTACATATGTACATGATATTATGTTTGAACAGGTGTGTCAGATTTCTCAGATTTCTTTTGTGGCATCTTTAGCTTTCTTTAGCAAGAACATGTACATGCAGTGTAAGTCACTAGTGTAGCACTAGCTCTCGTGTTACTTTGAGTTCCCTTATGTGTGTTATTTGAGGTTCTTCTTGTATATAATCAAAACTCATGTTAAAACTAAAAAACGTTCAGCCACAATTCTAAATTTTACAAGTTTTTCTTGTTGTGCCTTCTCTATGCTCTTTCATGAAGTTTTCTTCTAATTGAAATTTATGGTCTTGAAATCATCCCTTTTGGATTTGTTGTTTGGGAGATACAATCTATTTCCCGTAGGGTACAAGATATAGGCAGTTTGGTGTTTGGTAGGTTTTGGAAGCTCTCTTTTTTTGGTCGTGTCTCTACACTTTGAAGTTGTGGTTTTGAAGAGTTATTTGGTGAAGGTGGAAGCTGTTTTCCTCAAGTGCATTGGTTGGCATATGGTAAAAATCCATGCGAAAGCAGGTGCTTCCTAATTTTGGTGGTGGTCTTTTGGGTGGGTGTGTGCTTGTAAATTCCGAAGAGATCACTTGTTTTTTAGTTTTGGTTTTGCTGAGATTCTTTTGATACCATATGTGATGTTGATAGCACTATTGGGAGACATTTCTATAGAGGTGTCCCTTGTTCTTGTTTTCCCCAACATTGTTTTGGTGCCCGCACTGAGGAGTGCTCCAAGTTACCTTTAGTATTAATGGTGTATACATAAAATTTCATCCATGGTTAAGCCTAGTGATGCATTGGTTAGGATGAAGGTTGCAATAATGAAACAGTTGAAGCTAAGCAAGTTAGAAGAGTTGGACATGCATTACAAATTTACATGAGGTTTTTCTCTCTCAAACAAGAGTTAGAGATGCTTGAGGACATGGTCTTGAATGCTGAGGAGAGAGATTATTGTGGATTGGAACTCTTCAATCATGCTTGGTCATTGAGGTTGCATGCACAAAATTGTTGAGTGTGCGGAACCTAGTGGATCTCTTGAAGAAAGATAGATGGATTGAGTATGTAAATCAGTCTAGTGCTTCTTCGTGGGCTACATATGAGAACTCCTCTGTCAGTGAAAATAATTGTAGCATTGATATTAAGCTTAAGTCAAAGGTTAATCCAGCTGCATATCATGAGGTTTTGTCTCTTGATGGTACAAACCGTAATGAGGAGTTATTTCAAAGGAGAAGCACCAAAAACATCATGCGAGCCATGCCATAAGATATCATCAAGCTGCATCTCTCTACTATCTATTCAAAGTAGCAATCAAATGAAAAAATTTATAATATTACTATATTCATGCACTTAAAAGCTCATTGAGAGACTACCTTTGTGAGGGTCTTATATCCCTCCCACATGTTTCAAACAAGGGCTATTAGAACCCTCATACACTTTTGATAGGATGCATCTTGAAGTTACTATAGAGAAACAAGTTTGAACGTCACTCAATGACCATCCTCTTATTTTGGAGAAGTTAAAAAATAAATGCCCAAATATCTGCAAGGAGCATCCCAAGCTGACGGCGTTCCTCTATAATTCCTCACACCCACATTAAGAATATGTGGCAAGCACCACTATAAAATTTTCTGGCACTCTTCTATCTTTAAAATTGTTACAGTGCTTCGATGGATTCTTGGGACATTGCTTCAAATGCAAAATAATCTTTGAAATCATATTTGTAACTTCCTTAAGAGCATTGTTGATGTCAATGTTTGTTTGTGTAGAAGCAGATGACATAATCTTTTTGATATATTTAAAGAATAAATTGAGGTAAAGAATATGCATTGCATCATAAACCAAGACCTTCGATAGTTCAAATCCATGTAAGTGACATAATCTCCACAAAATGGATTGCCCAAATAAACCTGCGTCCCGAAATATTTCCTCCTTATTTTCTTTAGTTGATGATCGTTTGGCATGGTTGATATATGTGCACTGTATATCTTCTACATGTTTGCCTTAAGGAGGATATCTAGCTTGATATTTGTTTTTATCATACACATATCTTGATCCAGTTGATCTTGTTGAAGTGTCGAATGTGCTTTGCATTGTCAACAAAACCTTCCTTGAATTGTACTAGCTTACATTGTGTTGGATGGTCCCTATTGCACATTAGTAGCATGCCCCATAATTTAATATACGGTAGCCCTTGATGAATATTTTGTAGCAATACTTGACAATACTCATTGTGACAATGCAAACCTTGTAGCCTTGGATGTCAAGTTATTGACCTTTAGCCCTAGTGTATTCCCTCGAGCACTTCTATCTTGCTACAGATAGTCTCCAATGTCAAATTTAGGAATGATCTTCATGATAGACACCGAAGAAGGCAACCTATTCTTAATTTCCCCCAGCAACAATGTAAAGCCCTAGTCAGTGTAGCATGTGAGTTCACCCGGAGGGGTTTTTTTTATACCAAAGAGTTATAGAATTACATGTACAAGAGGGGTGTAAAAATGGAAAAACAAACTTACAGGTTTATGAAGAAAAAAGGGTCTTCTTATTCATGATGAAGTGTGTGTGTGTGTGTGTAGAGGGGTTTTAAAAATACCTCTTGAACCCACGTGCTATAGGTATTTCTAAAAGTGAACCCTCCGGGGATGCCAATGGCATTTGTACGCAACTTCTACTAGTTAATTAAGGTGGGTAAATGGCTATTTGAATGCTTATAACTTGCACATATTCTGCGGTGGACCCCATGGGCAAGCATCCCTATGTTGAGCTTGTAGCTTCAAGGCAAGAGAACTTCAATCAAAGATGTAGAATCCAAACAAAGTAGTGGTATGACTTGAAGTTGGACATGGGCGGTTCTCCTAAATCTATATCCTTGGCTTCGCACATGCATTTTGCCAATGAGCTCTACATGTAAATTCTGTAGGTTAGAATCTAAGCAATTGAAGGAGCACCATGTAGCAAGGGTGTGCAATGGATGGAATGAAAACCTCATTTCTCAAGCCCCCCCTCTCAAGCTCGCCATTGTAGCGAGTGTAAGTGCATGGGGTCTTCTTATTCAACCATCAAATGTGCTACATCTTATCTTGCTCATGGACCATTGCTCCATTGGATGGGCAAGGTACCTTTTTCTAGTTACCCAACATCTCAAAGCCCTATGAGAAGGTCTTCTCTCTCTCTCTCTAACATAGAAAAATCCCTTCAAGGCACTTTTGCGCCCACTCAAAGGGCATATTTATTATGATACCTCATCCTTTTGGACGCTATATTTTCTTCAATTCTAAGTACGTGAGGAATATTACTAGAGGTAGGTGAGTTTGCACGCACCCCTTGCGTGGTAATGGTAATGCCATATGCGTGCTCTTTTGTTGTGTTCTTGTTAGTCAAATGGCTATAGTATTGGCCTTCTCGACTACGTCTAGAATAAAGGAGTGGGCTTTTCCCTCGTCAGTGGGTAGCTCCACATTGGCTATTTTGTTGGGGTGAAGGTGTGGACTCATCTCATGTCATGGGGTGGCTCTCCAATCAGCCGATGTAACTAGGACCACTTGAAGCTGGCATGGCTCGGCACGAGCATGGCAAGAAGTTGTAATTTGTTTGATTATGATAATATGATCTACTCACAATTGCGAGTTTTGCAAAAAACAAAAGATTGTTTTCTGTCGAGATACTAAAACGTATATTAAAAGCGTTTCACACATTGGTGGAAACCTATCATGCGACTTAAAATTGCATCTTATTATGGCCAGGAATAATGATCTCATCACGTGTTTACTTGGTGAGCCAAAGGTACTTGGTGTTTCATAGAGGAAAGGACTTAAAACGCCTAATCTAATTGTGAGCACTGTAAGATCGACATAAAAAGCGATTCTCAAATCGCCATTTCATAAAAATATGCAGAGACGGATAAAAGCGCAGTTCCGCCACCTCAAAAATAGGCTTGCGAGGCTGGTATATAATAAGGAGCTCGCTGAGCGTGCGCTGCATCTTTTGACTGACAAGTAAGCGTAACGAAGATGGCAGTGACGCGGCGGTTTTCCTTGTTCATGGCGGTGGCGGTGGCCGTTGCGCTGTTGTGCGTGCTGGCAGGTGGCGTGCAGGCCTCGTCCCGAAAGCTGGCACAAGAGAATCTACTCGGTCATTCCAAAGTTGGCGTCTCCATCCATCCAGGTCCTGGAGGCAGCGGAGGTGGTGCTCCTGGTGGTGGTGGAGGTGGCCATGGCGGTCCTGGAGGCGCAGGTGGTGCTCCTCGTGGTGGACAAGGAGGCGGCATGAGCAGCCCTGGAGGAGGTGGCGGCCATGGCAGTGGAGGTGGTGGCCATGGCGGTGGCATGGGTGGTGGTCCTGGAGGCGGCAGCCATGGCAGTGGGATGAGTGGTGGTCCTGCTGGTGGAGGTGGCGGCCATGGTGGTGGAGGCAGCAGTCATGGCGGCAGTGCAGGTGGTGGTCATCGTGGTGGCGGACATGGAGGTGGAGGTGGACATGGTGGCGGCGGCGGTGGAGGCGGCCATGGCGGAGGAGGAGGTGGTCATGGTGGCGGTGGGGGTGGACATGGCGGTGGAGGTGGAGGTGGACATGGTGGAGGAGGAGGTGGCGGTGGACATGGTAGCATGACTGGAGGTTCTGGCGGTGGTGGTCATGGTGGCAGCGGAGGTGGAGGTGGCCATGGTGGTGGCATGACCGGCGGTTCTGGCAGTGGTGGAGGTGGTCATGGTGGCAGCGGAGGTGGACACAGCGGTGGTGGAGGCGGTGGACATGGGGGAGGTGGCGGAGGTGGCCATGGTGGTGGCATGACCGGTGGTTCTGGCGGTGGAGGAGGTGGCCATGGTGGTGGCATGGGTCCTGGAGGCGGTGGAGGGGGCCATGGAGGTGGAGGGGGTGGAGGTGGCCATGGTGGTGGCATGGGTGGTGGAGGTGGTGCTAGTGGAGCGCACTAAATCTTCCACAGTTAAACAATGGACTCAAATTTTGATCCCCTCCTTTCATCCATCAAGCAAGTGTTTGGTAGGGAAAATCATGCATTGTAACAACGATTCTAGATTCTAATTCAGAACATTTCTGACTCTCGATGTATTACAAATTACGTGCATAGAGTATTTGATTGAAACAACCATCTGTTTTGTTTCTTTTAAGCAACTGAGGGCAGTCCAAGTCGACACAGGACATCATAAGGATCTCTCTCTCTCTCTCTCTCTCTCTCTCTCTCTCCAAAGTACAAAATGATTTGATGCGAGGCATGAATCCTTGTGTCTTACTAGCTCTTCTTTGCTAAGGGTGTCCTTTGAAGGATGAAGAGTGCTTATATCAAGGATGATGGTCTTAGAGTTTCACCAAGGATGTGCAACCTCTCGTGAGCACTTGCTCAAACTCTTCGCGTTAGTATCCTGATGGGGGGTTATATGTTTGTCAAGTTTGTATTTATGTGTGTTGTTTGTGTGTTTTGTACACCAAAGGAAAACCTTGCATACCATTGTTTTTTATTGTAGTGCATATAATGGTGCTCATCCATTATTATGAAGGTCCAACAATTTGCATTTGTTCATCGTGGTGGTTTAGCATAATGTCATGCCATGGTTAAGGTCTATTATGGTACTAAACTGCTAAGCAATCTACCATGGTTTTACTATATCCGTGTTTATGTATGTTACAGATCCGTTAAATATACTATGATGGAATGGCTCCAAGATTGGTGGCATGGTATAAACAGTAACAATTGCCCTAGCAATGAGGCACCATGACCAATTGTCTTGTCTTGGATGTAATCATGCTAGTACACAACCATTAGGGTTTGTGAGCATAATAAGCCACAGTTCACAGTTTTTACATAAGCACAATAACAATTGTTACAAAGCTAGGAAATTAAAGCCATACAGGGATGGCCTCTACACCTCCTTGCCATCCCCCTCACCTCCACCTTGTTGATAGGGGGCACAACGTAGCTAGGTTGCACCTACGTCACTTTCAACCTAGAAATTTATATTCCTAGGGTAGACTAGCAACATGGTCAAGGAAGAAATCATCACAACAACAACAACATTGGGTGTAGCTACAAGCCATCTCAACCTCCAAGCACCAAAACTGCAAGTTGCACAACAAAAAATGAGAGCTACTACAGATTTATATTTAACCATGCCATGACTAGGTCTCCCCAATCTGGGGAAAATAAAAAGCCTTTCAAAACATCTCGAGGGCATAACTTAAGGGTGAGTTTAGGAAATGAAAAGACCCATGAAACTTTAAAAAAAAAGGTAAAAGACTTTTTTTGTCCATATAAAAGAGATGGATTAGTTTCCATTGATGCATTTGTGTTTTTCTTTTACTTATTTTCTTTTAGAGTTTTCTTTTCTTTAAAGTGTCCTTGCACTATACACTATAGAGGTAGTGAATATATTTTTCTTGAAGCCATTAGGAAAGGCGTGACACTAGCGCCTTTTGGTGAAGGCTCCTTTGCAGCCGTTGATGGAGAGTTTGGACTCCTCCCTGTTTGTGTCTTGCTTCTTGATCTTTGTTTCGTCATTGAATCTTGCCTGGGAGGGAGTGTGTTCGGTGGTACCGGATCCGACTATGTGGCACGCATGTGGCATCTTGTTTGCGGCTTAAAGGTTCAAAGTTCGTGGGTGGCCCCCCTAAAGGCCGATGTACTCTATCATTTTGGTTTTTCCTATGTTTCTATGTTGTATAGCTCTTTAATGAACTATGTGGGGTTGGATGCCCTGGCTTGGATTGTGAGCAAGGCTGATCTTGTACATTTTTTGGTATGATTAATATAACCACACTCATTATTGTGAGTTCTGCACAGGGATTTAATATTTACTCACCTAAAATTTTGTGTGATCACAAAGTCTTATTAACATATTTACATAATCACACTTATCATGATCACACTTATCATGATCACAAACAAGCCGGTTGACAGTAACCTGGAAACCCACAAAAAGCCCGTCGGGCAATTCAGTTTTTCCTGCGGGCCCGCCGAGGAAACCCTAATGCCTGGTGGGCCAGACACTAAATATATAGAGGGCCCCGATCAGGCCCGTTGGGTGTTATTTCTTGAGCCACTCAGAGAGAGAGAGAGAGAGAGAGAGAGAGAGAGAGATGACAGATATGTCGCAAGGAGAGAGGGGGTTGTGTGGGAGTGTGACTTGTGTCTTAGTGTGTGGCAGTAGTGGAGTACCTGACCACATGATCTGAGTGTGTGTGTGAGTGTTATGTGGTAGCATGCCTTTTATTGTATTTCACGACAGTCAATAAGATAACATACCACACAATGTGAATGTGTGTGTAAGTTGTTGTACGGAATAGTGCTTACCATAGGGAACATCACCTCGGTTACGCGGGGAATATGGTGTCCTTGTGGTAAGTATTGGCTCATTGTTTGGGTACTACGTCGGTAACGCGACGATTCTAGTATCCTTATGGTAAGTCAACTTCCCTTCCCCTTTCCAAAGAAACATATGGGCATCGGTTAATAATGCACCTAATTGAGTTTCGGCTGTTAGAAGCATTTTTTTTTCATAAATGTGACGTTCAGGTTGTTGACTCGGCCGTAAAAACACCATATAATTTGTATGTACATATACAATTCTTTTTTTTAATATTAAGTATATGAAATACTTGGTGAGTAACGCGTCCGTGAAGTGTATTTTATATACAAATGTTTGAATTGTCTGAAATTGTTGTTTTTAAGTGTCCTTGTGAAAATATATACTATCTAATCATATTCAAAAGAATATTTTATTCATCAATCATCATTGCTATTTTAAATGCTACATTTATAGAAGTAATATTAGTCAAGGAAGGTATATTTGGGATCCTTGTACTACTAGGAATCAAATTATATCAACTTGGTCCCAGTCTAGCATAGATGGAAACTACCGTGGCAGCTGGCTTTTGTGGAATTTTAGACTTCTGACACTTTCAATGGCTTCCCAATCACCTGTGTAGTCTTTTGCACCTATCTAGCATTTGAAATTTTGGATTTTGACGTGTCAAAAGCAAGTTAAATCCTTGAGCCTGGCCACTTAAGAAGTTTTGGCTGGTTTTACCCAATTTTTGAACCTTTTTGACTTGTGGAAGGTGGATTTGGCAAGTATGGAGTTTGAGGGTCTTGATGGTATGCCCTGGCTATGAAAAAGTGATAGGTGGCAGCAACCACAATAGCTGCCACTAGGGTCTGATTTGAGCCTGGTCACTTCTTGCGGTTTCCTTACCTCTCTGGCTTCCCAATGACACCTTGTATGACTTAAAATGATCACTTTTTGGCCTCTGTCCAAAGTTTCAATTTTGACTTGGCCCTTTACTACAAAATCTACTTTAACGCAGAGCTGATGACTCAAACTTTAATCAAAATTACTAATATGCTCTACTCGGGGGGTTCACCATACAGTACCCCTTATATAATGTGCCTTCACGGGGTATTAAAAAAACCCCTCTTTTAACATGTTCGAATGAATAAAATGACCCCTTATTTTAGGATTTTTTTTCAAATTTGAATATAAAACCCCTTATTTTAATGTATCTTTGTTAAATTGCCTTTTTTTTGCATTTTAAACCCCCTCCTATTGAACTCATGTCATACATTAACACGATTACATAGTGCACCTCCGAGATGCTCTATTAAAGTGCATGCAAGCGTACAAGCAATAATTTCTCAAATCACACACTGTGTTTCTAAGTTATGCACCCTTCTTGCCTGTCACTTTTGTCATCAAAAGTTGCAATATGGCATTCAAAAACAACTTTGGCTCATCCAAGCAACACCAAAATGTAATGTTAACCTAACTACTACTCCTACACCTAATCCTAAACAACAAAATGTAAAACAAAACAAAGTAAAAAGAAGTGATAGGCCGAGTAAATGATAGCAAAATCTATAAATCTAGTCTCTACTTATCACAACCGCCTAGCAAACACAATCTACAACAAAATCAAAGCACGGACTCAATGCACAATGCACTAAAATCAACAACTAAGGTCGTCCTAACCTACAAGGCAACCAAAAGAGAACTCATGGCTCTTTAATCTACTTGAAAAATCAGCAAGCCTTGTTGACTCTCCTACCTAAAGATAAATGTAATGAGCTGTAACACTTGGGCATTAGGTAAAGAAGCACCTCATTGTGACCTCCTCCGCTAGTGTAAGTCCTACGTCCTCGACAACAGCGCCAATGTTGGCGGACCTCTGTGATCATATGATACGTTTAGCGAGAACTCAAACCAACATAAATATGTCAATCTGAGGATGTAGCTGACCTGACTAGTGCTTGGAAACGTCAAATGCAATGCCCAAAGGGCAAAGCATTCGGGAGAGAGATATCACTCTCAACCAAGAAAGGAACTATGTGAAAAATGACTAAGTTTCCCATGCGGTATAACTAACACTCATATGGTCGTAGAGGGGTCAAATGAACTCCAAATGAAATGAAACTTGAGATTGGGGGTCTCTAGGCTACAGGCAATAGCTCCCAACACCAAAACCTCCAAACATCATAGTCGGATAGGTGAGCAGCCCCAATGGTTTCCACCTCTCAACTTCACCAAAAGTGACGAAAGAGGGTCGTTTGTCTCCCCCTAAGGCCTACTTATCCTTAACCATGCTTAATTTCAATCAAAACACCATCAACAAGTCAAAATAAGCACTTAAACACACTAGGCGGCCTAGAGCTAAAACCATTCATTGCATCGTACGCACGCGCACACACACACACACACACACACACTCAAACATATTAGATTGAACATGGACATGATGCCAAGAGCATGAGGAAGGAACACATGAAGTTTCAGTAGCAATGCTTACCCATAGAAAGAGTAGTGAGCATGCAAGCATAGGCGTACTCTTCACTATGAGAGCTCCAAAGTAAAAATAGCTTCTCTAAAAATTATAAATTTTGGCTTATATACCTAAGGTAGAAGTTTGGGCTCTTTGGCTAGAAAGGGATAGTTACTTCAAAAATGTGATGGGCTCTGGCATCTAGCCTCTTCATTAAGTACATAATGGTTTGGGAAATAATCAAACTCTTTCGAGTCTAAGATTTACAAAGCTAAATTAGGAAAAAATTAATGAGTAAGGGAAAAAGTTTTTATAGTCCCATTTCTTGATTGGCATGATTGGGCTCCATCCTGACTGCAGGCATGTCTTGATTGGTGTGATTGGGCTCCTTGCTTCAACACACCTTTTCTCCATCCGCTTTTGTGAGCATTGCCGTTATTTTTTCTTCATTTATCTTTTGGAGAGTTTTTTTCAACTCGTGAGCTCGCCTGTATTCGACTCGAACTATTGGCTTTGATAAGAAGTCATCAACTCCTAGTCTATAAATTTCTCTGTCAGCATTCTGTGGTGTGTAGGCAATGGTGTTGAAGTCTTTTGGCATTTGGGGTGCCTCCCATCTCTTCCCTTGCTCATCCTTCCATACACAGTTGAACACTCTGAGGCCATGTTATAGTCCCTTTTTTACACAACTGTGAAATCAAATTCAAGCAAGATAATGAACCATCTATTCCAGGATACCAATAGGCTTTGCAATATAGCCATTAGCTAGCTACAATTTCATTCGTGTTCTTCGAAGTGTAGGTCTTTCTCATTTTTTCCAAATCAATTTAGTAGCAATTGCAACCCCCGCTCCACTGTCCAAGATAGCAATGGTTTAGATTCCTTAGTACTCTATGGGAAATGTGGTGTTTCCCTCTTTGACTTCTCAATAATCACCAGCTTTTCTTATTGAAATTGGTTTTGCATTCTTTTTGAGTTGTTTCCAGTCCTCCATTTCTTGGTTTAAGATTTCAACTGGGTTTTTTATTCTCACTTTCTCAAGACATTTTCCAACGTCTTTTCACATGTGTAGCCTGACTTTTAGCAATTCAGCCATCATTAGCATACATCCTCACTGGTGTTTACATGAATTCTTGCAACCCTTGAGAATCTATGATGGGCTTGATGTGTTCCCTTGTTGTGATAGTAGGATCATAACATCATATTTTCCTTCATAAGGCCCCAAGTAACAAGGAAATTCCCTAATGATTTCCTCCCTACTATCCTCTAATTTCTTTGTACCTTGGTCGCCATACATGGATTGCATGTTCAGATCCACCATGCCTTTGTCAGGTTAACTTCAACAATGAGATTCGATACCCATTTTTTATTCTTTTCTCTAGCCTTCTTGACTATGTCCCAAATTTCTTCAAGCCGATCGTCTTTGACCTCTGGCACATTAGTCAACATCTAGTAAAGAGAGTTATCTGTAGTGTTCTCTGCCACTTGAATTGCCAAGTCTTTTTGACACATGTCTACTTGTTCTCCCCCTTGAAGGTGTTTCAACTCTTTTCCTTGCCTTGTTTGTTGGTTGTTTCCTATCGATTTTGGCTACAACTAAAACTTCATGACCCAGTTCTCATTCACTTTCTTATTTTCCTTCATTGGGGTCCCTAAGGTCTACATATGGTTAAGGTATTATCCCTTTTGGTCTCCATTATGAAGAATCAACTTGCTCTCAAAACTCAAGTCTTCATGAACTTTAGCACTTATGATGGATGTCTGCATAAATTCTTGCTCCCTTTCCATTGGTATAATTGTAGTACAGCTGCACATTGGTGGAATATTTTGTGATGTGCCCTCTCCAGTTGCCTCATTATGAAAGTTTATTTTTTGTGCTTTCTTGGACATAAGGACAGTAAAAGTTGGGTCAAAAGAAGTGTCAGAGAGACCACTTCTTCTTGCATGGCTGATAAGTGTTCTAGGTTAGCTTGATTGACACTCTCTTCAGTAGTTCTTCTACTTACCTAATTTCTCAAATTCCCGGTAACTAGCTCCTGATCTCAAGAACATGAACAATTTAGGAGATTCAAACTTGACCTACTACTTGGAATTATTTGAATCCCTTGAAACGTTTTATATACAAATATTATCGTGCACCAATCTCCTTGTCTATACAAGACTCAATAAAAACTTGAGCAAGTTATGACAAGCTTCCCAAATGATGTATACATAACTTTTACCAATTCTAAGACCTTATGCACAAATTTAATAATCTCAAGACCCACTAATTCTTTACAAATCTCACTTCAGGGGGTGGAACCAAAGTTTGCCAAAAAACCTTGCTCCGAGCACTCTATAGGAGAAAATCACAATTTTCTCCTACCTAGAGGCCTTTTGAGATATTTGTCACTTCTACTCTTGTAGAGACATACCACACACTCCCAAAGACCAAATCTTGCAACAATTCTAAGGTTTAGACTCTTTTGATGGTCCCAAAGGTCACTTGACCCACTTTTGGCCTACTTTCTAGATGAAAATTGGGTTAATTTCATACACAGGGACTTAATTCTGTTGATATAATAACAATGCCCACCTCTCTCAGTTTTGCCACCACAATATATGTTGCACAATTTGTAAGACCCCCATATGAGGAGAAGCTAATCGTGCACATATATTTGGTGGATTCCAGCTTTGCACGCTGATGAGATCTCTATTGTGATCGTGGACGGAACGGAGCAAATTCAAGGGCAACTTTGGGGGTATATTCCTTTTCGCCGAAATATCTTGGCCGGACGACGGCCGGAAGACAATCGGAAAATGGCCTTCCGATGGCTAGTGGCCGGTGGTCGATGGCTAGTGGTCTTTGGTCAGTGGCCGGATTTACTTAGCCGGTGGCCGATTTCTAGGAGGTACACATGGGTGCATGGGAGAGTCCTACTTGGACTTGGCTATTTAAGGGCAGCTGCACATGGGCATTTAGAGGCTCCCTTACATCTATATAAGGAGGCCTTCTCATGAGTAATTTGGTAGAATGGTGTGCACACTTGACGCACACAGCACATCCTTGTGTAGGGATTGTTAGTCCCTTGTATTCCTACTTGCTTTAGTTGTCTAAATTGCCATCTAAGATCTACCTTGAGAGCACATCGGTGGATGACGCCATCACTTTGTAATAGTGTGCTAATCTAAAGTTTTTGATTTGCCACTAATCTACTTTGCATCGTATCTCTCTCTACTCTCCCTGTTACTAGATCCTTATTGTATTCCGCATTTCTTACAAATTCTAGATTTGACTCTATGGGTGTGTTTCTTACCTTGGGGTGTTCTTCTAGTGCAAATGTTGAGTCCAAATAATTAGGATACCTAAATTCCATGAGAAAATCACGATTTTCTCCTGCTCTTGAATGTAAAAATGTCCAAGTACACTTTCAACACAATGGTGGGAATTCTCACACTAAGATAAGATCTGTTTATAAAACTTAGCAAAATATTTCATGCCTAAAATAATTTGAAGAAAAAATTGCAATTTTTTCTTGCAGTCCTGCTTTTGACCACTTTTCCAAACTTTGGTCAATTTGTAAGGCCAAGGGCAAACCCAAGGGGTCAGGGACCCTAGTCCTTACACTGGTATCAAAGCTTAGAATCATTTTGGGGTGTGTTTCTTTTGATTTATGTATGAGTAGCATGAGAATGCAAGCGGTGGAAAAGGGGGTCGAGGACGATTGCCTGCAGGGCTGCTAAGCAAGAGGTCAAAGGGAAAACGGTCGTGTGCAACGACTCTTATGTTGGGAACGAGGCAAGAGTTAACCATCACAAAAGAGTGCAAAGGGGGGCTTGGCAAGGTTGCGGTGGTGGGGGAATCAAAGTTTGTCATGGTGGCCAAGCCAACTGCACAGAGAAAAAATCTCTCTCTCGCTCTATTTCTCCTTCAATAGTGTTGCAGAGCAGTGTCATAGCTCTTCAAGAGCATCCTGTTCACACATGAGGCGGCCAATCTACCAAAAAGCCAAATTTAATTTTTTTTTGTTTAAGGGGTCTTCCCACATAGTGCATTACGTCTAGCTGTGGATTGAAGCGAGGATGGTGAAAAACCACAGGGTGAGACCTTGTACAACACTTCACCGCACTGCATAACTTGCAGCTTGGCAGGATTTTGCTGCAAATTTTCTTTGCAACGAGTATTTTGGAAGAGTTTTCTCAAGGTAAATTTTCAAATTTCTTCACACTATGGATGCCATAATCCATATCAAAGTGATTTTGACAAATTATCAAGGTGAAAAGGAGTGCATGGCCCTCTATTTCACACATGAAAGGCATGATCCTTCGTGGCCTTGCGACCAGGCATGTATGGCTGTTACCCCTCACGGCTCATGGACACCCTATCACCTACGACGACGGATGTTGTATTATTTACTTGGTAGAGTCAGATACCGGGCTTGTCGGTCCAATAGAAAAATGGTAAGAGTGATCGTCGATGAGAGGCGCACTCTAACTAGAACATTCAAGGGATTAGTTGGCTAAGCATGGGCGCCCAAGTGTGAATGGGGTGATCTCATTTAAAAGTCAACTAAACCTAAAATTCACTCAATCTCTCATTTGTGCAATTGAAGAGTGCTCTTGCTCCATCTCCATCTTCTTCTTCTTCATCTCCTTGTGTGTGTGTGTGTGTGTGTGTGTGTGTGAGAGAGAGAGAGAGAGAGAGTGCGATCGAGCATTGTGGTGGCACGACGGTGACGAGGCGGTTGAGCGTGGCGTAGCGGCGTCTCCCTCTTCTTCGCGGCGAGGAATCCTCCACGACAGGAAGCGTAGAGCGGTGAGTGACACACCAACGCCATCTTTGAGCTTATTAGTTTAGGCTTGTTGTGTGCTTGGAGCCATTTGTGGCTCACACGTGGTGTATCGGCAAGTTCCTTGCATTGACACGTGTGACATACACACACATTTTTGGCGCCGCTGCCGGGGAATGCCATACACTAAGCTTGAATGGCACTCTGTGCTTCTTTTGTGGTGCAATTTCAATTGTAGGGAAGGAGTGTGTGTGTTGAGAAGAAGGATTTGGTGTTGTACTGTGTATTTTTTTTGTTAATAGAGTTTTGAAAGGTACTATGTTTATTCTCTGTGTATTAAGGTTGTTAGTTTTCTTTGTTAATGGAGTTTTCAAAGGTACTGTGTTTATTCTCTGTGTCTTAAGGTTGCTAGTTTTCTGTGTATAGTAAGTAGGAAGTAGATCTGTGTATAGTAAGTAGGAAGTAGATCTGTGAGATCTAATAGAGTGTGTTAGTGTGTAACAGTAGGTGTATTTGTTATAAGTAGGTAGATAGAGTGTGTCTGTGCTCTTGCCCAGGCCGCGACGACCTTATCCTTTATAAAAAAAATTAAAATTTTAAAAAAAATTAAAGGTAGGATCGGGATCGA